>NW_028074630.1:0-848 GCF_014824575.4 Sturnira hondurensis
TTTCCTGATTTCTCTTTTGTGCTCTTCTCCCTTCCATTTTCGGTCTCCACACCTTTCCCTTCCCCTTGACTCTGTTTCTTGATCGATCCACACCTGAGTCACAAAAAGGAAGGGAAAAAGTCAGGAGGTATGGGGGGTGGGGAGCAGGAAGAGTCAGGAGTCTCACCTACCAGCCCCATTTCCCACCTAGAGCTTCCGAAATATGACTGAGCGTCATTGATTCCAGAACCCACCAAGTAGTCAGTCTAGATCGGGAGGGGTGAGCAGCCTCTGTGGAAACATCCCAGCTTTGGGTCTGGCCTTTCGGCCCCGGCAAAGTGAGCAGGTCTGGCGCACCGTGGCTCCTGCGAGTGCAGGGCGACAGCCGGCCACACAGTGGGCAAGCAGACTATTGCTGTGTTACGTACCCCACCCTTCGTGTGCATGCGCCCCTCCGGCATGTTCACCTCCTGCGTCTCAGCCTGGCCGCAAGTTTCAATTCCAGAGCCTTAAACCAGAGCACAAAAAAGAGGCCGTTTACACTTGGTTAACTGCAAACCTTGGAGCTCTTGGGGAAAGAAGGGCTCTCGTATCTTTTTTCTGTTCCCTCCCCTTCACCACCACCCTTCACCACCACCGTCCTCCAATAATGAGCACGTTGCCGTGCCTCCCGGGTGCCTGACTGCGGGGGGGGGGGGGGGGGGGGGTNGGGGGGGGGGGGGGGGGGGGGGGGGGTGATGAACGCGCATTCAAAGGAAACAGCCCCTGGAGCCATGGCGCCACCCACCTTTGGACGCACGCCAGCGTGCTCCGGAACGTGCTTTTCAAACCGGGCTGTTTGGTAAAACAGGAAATCAAATTAGTATGGA
>NW_028074631.1:0-755 GCF_014824575.4 Sturnira hondurensis
ATTAACGATATATAATGTACAGAATGTACCGTATTTGCCATGTGTAATGCACTCCCATGTGTAATGCACACCCATGTGTAATGCACACCCATGTTTTTGGCCCAAACTCTCAGAGGAAAAAAATCTGTCGTTTTAATTTTTAAATTCAACTATTTACTTATTTATTTATATTTAGAAACAAAACTGATTCTTATATTGCAGGGTATTATTTTGCATACAAATATCATTATTGCTTTCTAGAGTTACACTATTAACAAATAAGCATAAATAAAAGAATTAAAACCCTTTATATAGATACAAAATACACCATATTTTGCCATGTATAATGTACTTTCTTATTTTTCCTTCAAAAATTTGGGCCAAAAAGTGCACATTATACATGGCAAAATATGGTGGGTTTAGGATTTTCTAGATTTTAATATATCAGAATTATTCACTTAACAGATTTAATCCATTTACATAAGCCAAATTCAATAGTCAAAATTGCATTGTATTTTATTAATATTCTAACATTTCTTTTTAGACCCCAGTGTGTAATAATCTATCAGAGTGGTACACTCAGGAAGGATGGTCTAACAGGCTATTTTGGTGATTTTCAGAATTGTACTAGGGTTTTTACTGCGGTGACCTTTTCAGTCACTTTAGGTAATTTGTCCGTCCTTCTCCACTTACGTAAACTTTAATCCTCTTCTGACTTTCACCTTGACACTCTCTGGTTTTAAATTTAAAACATGATCTTTCTCACAGTAGAGTGT
>NW_028074632.1:0-685 GCF_014824575.4 Sturnira hondurensis
AGGTGGCGGGTGCGAAGCCCTTAGGAAGCTGCTCACCAGTCGGCAGCTTGTGCGGACACTAATTTCTCTGGGAGACAGAGGTAAGCAGGTCATGGGCACAGAGCTCCCATGGGGGTGGGGAGCTGGGGATGAGTCGTGGTCACTCTGGTCAGAGGCCTGGGGATGTGAAATGGAAGAGGATCAGTTTCTGGTTTGTTCTGAGAGTTCAGTGGGTTATTAGGCATAAAACCCTCGAAACGTCCCGCCAGTGGCAAGCACTCTAGAGAGGATGGGATGAGGGCGGAGGTGCGGGGGGGGGGGGGGGGGGGGNGGGGGGGGGGGGGGGGGGTGGTCTAGGCTGACATTCGAAGCAAGACTGCGGGACTGTGCCTCACCTGGCTCCTCATTCTGTCCGAGGCGTGCAAGATTCCAGCTCGTCGACGACCCCGTCCACAGCCCGGGAGACACTGTGAGTGGGAAATTCAGTTAGAGGTGTGAAGGCAAAGAGAGATCTGGGTGGGGCAGAGCTGGAGAGAGAGGAAGGGGACCGGGGAAATGCTAGAAGGAGAGGGAGGCCAAGCACCCCCTCCCTTCGTGGAGCTCCGCCTCAAAGCCCAGGGGAAGCCAGCTCAGAAAACCCTGTGAGGGTGTCCACCATCTGGGTCTGCCCAGGTCTGTCCTGCCTTAAGCCCTGAACATCCCAAAT
>NW_028074633.1:0-1491 GCF_014824575.4 Sturnira hondurensis
CCTTACAAAATGCATGAATTAAAAGAGACCGTATCTATGGTCTTAAGAGATGAAACCTGACATTACTTGGGAACCCAGTGTCCTCCCCTGAAGCCTCAGTGTAAGGCCTGTGTGGTGCAGTGGCATCATCTGTATGCATCTTGGTTGAGTGCTGTTCATTGTGTTAAAGGAATTGTTTAACTTGTAATTGCTGCATAGGTAGGAGCCTTCTCCACTTGTTCATACAGAGAGTCATGTAATTATAGGTGTCATTCACCTAGAACACAGGGGTTCCCCTCAAGCCAGAAACTGGAATTGAGAAAAAAACACTAGACAAGACATTAATGAGAAATCCGTGTCTCTTGTTGTTCATAACTTAGATGTAAAGACGTCTAAGAGGAAATCCAAATGCTGGCATTGGCATCATTTTCCTCCCGTGGACCATGTGGACCCTGGGGTGAAGGAATTAGGACATGAAATAATGTCACACAGAATGTGTTGGTTCCTTGAAATAAGAGGGTAAATAGCTCAAGACGTAGGTAGACTGAGAGTAAGAATGATTTTTATCCTGGTGACCAAATAGCTGCACACATTGGAAGTCAGGCTGTTCTAAGCTCTGGGGAGCATTTAACATTCATCTGAGAGAAGAGTGAACTGCAGGAAGGTGAAGACCAGCAGGCTTTCACCTGAGTGTGAGGAAAGAACCAGCGTCCCCTGGCCGCCAGCGTGGTAAAGCAGTCCCCCAAGAAGGACTACCTCACAGCAGAGGTGAATTCAGGTGTAAGGGAGTCAGGACTGTGGAGTAGGACACCCTGCCGACTCAGGAGTTTCTTACAGAGCTGAGTCTCCCTGCTGCTGGGATTTTGTAGTTTGATCTCTAGGTGACTAGAAATAGAGTGATAGGTGAACACTGATACATAAATTGTGTGACCGATTTCACTGAGAATTGTCAAATCTCAGAATTTCCTGGAAGGATTCATGAGTTCAAAATTTATTCACTGAAGCATTATATTGCACAAACCTAAGGAGATAATAAGTAAAATACTTATACTCATGGAAATAGCGTGCCACTGTTCACAGCATGGTGCATAGAAATATTTTGACATGGGAAATAGCTTCTGATATGTTTCTAAATGAAAGAAATAGGTAAACTAGCAACATTGGTTGATATATGAATTTAAATTTATGACACATATGAAAATGTACAGCAAACTGGTATAATGGTATATACACATTATTAATAATGCTTAGTTGTTTTTTTCCAGGATATTACCTCTTTAGCCTTCAATAGAGTTTCATCATATTTTTCTAAGAAAGTTTTGAACCTTGATGTCAGATGCTCTCATACAAGGTAAGAACCACCATAGTCACACAATGACAAATATTCTTCAAATTTAATCTTTAAAATGTTCCATTCTGTGATTTTTTGAGTAGGAATAAAACAATAATATAACCTGTGTAATTAATAATGTGTGAGTTACAAATCTATATTTTGCCTAAGAATAAGCTACT
>NW_028074634.1:0-1793 GCF_014824575.4 Sturnira hondurensis
CAACATGGGAAATGCTCTACTGCCTTTTGCACACTGGGACAAAGACTTTCCCGTCCAATAAGTGGATTTTACATCTCCCTGACTACTTATTTAACCGGAATCTGGTGTCTCCCACTCATAGGAGGGAGCTCAGTCTAGAACCCATAGCCCACTGTCTCAATGTACGCCCCCAAAGTCTGTGTTAGAAAACAACACGTCACCTGATGGTCTGTCACCCAGCAGATAGTTCCTGATGCCAGAGGCAGGCTACCCAGGAGAATCCATGACCGGTCAGGGCAGCACCAGGGACACACGCAGAGCTCAGCTGTGTCTCACTCCACGGGCCTGCTGTTCCTGGGCCCATGTAAGTTCAGCATAAGCTGGGCACCTCCCGTGCGCTGGGCTGTGGTAGGGGCGAGGAGCACTAGAGGAAGTGGCTGGGAAGACAGAGAATCTGACTAAGTCTCCGTGTTCCAGCTGCTGCACAGCAGAGGGTGAGAGGGGGTGGGAGTCAGGCCCGAGAGCAGGAGCAGGCGGTGGTTTGCTGTGAGATGAACCTGGTCCTGGACTGAGACAGAGCAAGGGAGCTAGAGAAGGAAGTGCCGGTTTTGCAGGGTCAGAGGGAGGAAGTGAAGGATGGGTTGTGGGGAGCAGGTGGTCCTTGAAACCTGGGTGGGAGGGGAGTAGCTGCTCCTCCTGGTTGAAGGTCATGGGCAAGTGAGTGTGGTTGAGTCCCAGGGTGAGCCGTGAGATGAAAACTTTAAGCACAGTGCCCTGCTCCTTCAGCAGCGACTCAGGGAGGTTCATTTTCCAGAAGGCAGTGGGCAACCTCTAGTTTTCACACTTTCTCTGAGGTTCATTTGACCCAGGTGTCACCAGGCTGACTTCCTCCTGGGAGCGAAACCCTTCAGCATTAGCAGGCATCTGACCCCACAGCAGCCTGCCCCCTGAGGATGAGGCAGCCCAGCTACCAGTGTAACTTGATCCCCTGCCTCCAGGAGATGCCTCCAAGCCTCACCCTGACACCTTCACTGTGCCCAGGGAGGGGACTCTCTGACTCATCTGCACAGCATGATGCCTGTCCCTGGGGCTGGAACTGGGTCCCTCACAGGCTGACACATGGCTGGGCGACCCGGGTCCCCATTGGAGAGCAGACAGTTTCCCTAACGGGTCCCACCACGTGGGTCACTCTGCCTTCCACCCTTGTNGACACTGAAAGCTGACCAGGGAAATGGGCAAGAGGGTTCCTGTGTCACAAATGAACAGCTCTGTCCCCTGACCTATTTGATGGTCCACCAAAGCTCAGTTCTAAGGAGAGCACACCCCGTCCCATCTGTGAGGAATGGTCTGAAATGAAGTATTTTTAGTAGAGGGCAGGGATAGAAGAAAGTCCGAAGTATGGCCTCCTTTCCCAGCAGGACTAACTCGGGTAAAGCAGGTTTACAAGTGGCAGTGGGGACCCTGCCCACATCCCCTGGGCACCTCTGCTTCCCCTGATCCTCCCTCAGGTGGGGACAGTCCCAGAGGACCAGCAGCAAGACCTCGGGGCCCACAATCCATGATGTGTCCCCTTCTGGTTTTCTTTCGAAAGTTGTTTCCCAAGCTGACCTTGACATCACCTCAGAGGATCCCCAGTCACAAGGTCCTGGTCACAGGAGATACTGTCACCATCATTGTCCCCTTGTATGTCCAGGGAGCTGGGATCCGAGAGAGCCCAACTCACAAACCCAGACATCCAGCTCTCATTCCAATATACAGAGAGCAGTGTGAATTACTTATTCAGTTTATAAAATAACAAAGATACCAGGTAATAG
>NW_028074635.1:0-2314 GCF_014824575.4 Sturnira hondurensis
GTGAAACATCAGACTGTTTAGATGTTGGGTAAATTTCCTTGGATCTTGTACATGACTCAAGATTTCCGTTCGTGGCTATATTAATAAATTCTTTGTTTTTGTTTTTTAAAGAATTTTATTTATTTATTTATCTTTAGAGGGGAAGGAGAGGGAGAGAAACATCAATGTATGGTTACCTCTCGTGCGTCCCCTGCTGGGAACCGGCCTGCAACCCAGGCATGTGCCCTGACTGGGAATCGAACCACGATCCTCTGGTTCGCAGGCCCGCACTCAATCCACTGAGCTACACCAGCCAGGGCCCATAAATTCTTTGGTATTTAAATGACATCTATTTTATACTAACAGCTCTTTCAGTGGCCTTTAATACATTCTTGTAACACCTTTTAATATTAGTGCAGCATGTATCAAGAGGAGCCAAGGCCTGGAAAAGAAGCAGTATAGGACATTCACCTAGTTTTCTTGTTTTAAAAAAAACACAATAACTTTTGGGTGCATTATTTGTAGATTAAACATTCAAGGTCCACAGTGATTTCAGGTAGCACAACCCTAACCTATTTCTGCATTATGTTCTAAGTTTCAGGGTTAATGCCTATTGTCTGGACATCAGCATAATTTATGCTTTTAATTACACCTTTTTTTTTCCAGCAGTAAACTCACGTTGTTTCTTTAGTGTAATGAAGTTACTCTGCAGCAATGTCATTGTCATAAAGGGATGGGACATAATGATAACATGATTAGAAAAAAGTCATGAGCAGAGAATGATAGCATATTTAAAGGTGAGTGGGAAAAATTCCATAAGTAAAGAAAAGCAGTAGGAGAAGTTGTATATGACTAAAGCCTCAAGAATAGTATACATTATTTCCATACACCGTAGTGTCTGCCTTTTTGTTGCTTTTAAGGTTTTATTTACTTATTTTGAGAGAGAGAAAGGGAGGGAGAAAGAGAGGGAGAGAAACATCAATGTGTGGTTGCCTCTCACACATCCCCAACTGGGGACCTGGCCGGCATCCCAGGCGTGTGCCCTGACTGGGAATCGAACTAGTGACCTTTCAGTTTGCAGGCTGGCACTCAATCCACTGAGCACTCCAGTCAGGGCTTTTTGTTTTCTATTGAAATCATAGCATCAAAACTGTGGATCAACTTTTGACCAAGCCCAAGAATTCAGCTACCAAACAAAGGTGGCTCAATCCCATTTTTAAAAACCTCCAGGGAAGGGAATCCTGCGATCTTTCTTGGCAAACCACTTATAAACGTATTTGTAAGGAATTCTCTCCTAAACCTAAATTCTCTCTCATGCTGCATTACCTCTTATTTAGAAGTTTTCTTTTTCTTCAACTCCTTAACACCTCCTGCCAATTTTACTCCCCAAATACCTTTTCAATCGGCTACCGCCTTTTGATTGTTCTGACTTTTCAAATTGCCACTCTATTTTCTTCTTCACACAGCTATGAGAGAAATCTCTTTAAAATGTAGCTCATACAATGTATTTCTTTATTTAAAATGCTCTGGTTTCGCTTTGCCTTTAGATAAAAATGTAACCCTCTCAATATGGCATGGAGGCCCTCCATACTCTAGTCTCTTAAGTGCCTAACCACTTAATTTTTCTGGAACATCAATTTGTTTCTTTTCTTTTTCTTTATGTAAATAATGACACCTGACATTTGCTGACCACTAACTATGTGTCAGGCATTCTGCAAAGCAATTTTACATCTTTCTGGGCTTCCTGATGGTATTACAAGTTGCTACTATTCTCCAAAATAAAAGGAAACGGAGATGACTTTTTTTTTAACAACATGTTTTGTCTGCCTAATCTCTGTTAAGCACTAGGGACAAAACACTGAACAACAGAAACAAAACTCCTGCCTTGATAGACTTTACATTCTGCTTTCGTTCCCAATTAAACAGATTTGCTAACTATTGGTCTGCAGATGGACAAGGACCTTTTCTCTGGGAAAGAAAATGCAGCGTAAGGAAGGCAAATTTGCAGTGAAGGGACATGGCCAGTGATGGGTGGAGGGAGTTGAAAGGAACAGCCTTGGGATGCGGGGATTCAGTCTCAAAGAGTCTCAATCTGAAAAGACCGATGAACGCAGAGAAGCTGTGAGTCCCGCTTTATCTCCACCCCACAGGTATTTCACGCTCGGGTTACACGGGATTATGTGCAGATGCCCACGTCCCAAAGATCTCTCGAGCCCNCCCCCCCCCCCCCCCCCCCCCGCCTCTACACCACACCGCACTCATGTCCATCAGAACAGACGGCGAGGAGGATCAACGCCAATGTCTCCTCAGCCTACGCACACGAACAGGGCAAGAG
>NW_028074636.1:0-2179 GCF_014824575.4 Sturnira hondurensis
GTAAGTAAAATAGAGTATAAAACTTAAAACTGTAAAATGTATTTTTAAAAAAAAATTTTTTAAGATTTTATTCATTTATCTTTAGAGGGGGAGGGAAGGAGAGAGGGCGAGAAATATGAATGTATGGTTGCCTCTGCCGGGGACACACACTGTATCGGGGACACACACTGTATCGTGTGTCCCCTGCCAGGAACTGGCCTGCAACCCAGGCATGTGCCCTGACTGGGAATCGAACCGCGATCGTCTGGTTCACAGGCCCGTGTTCAATCCACTGAGCCACACCGGCCAGGGCCTGTAAAATGTATTTTTTTAAGGGATACTAATGCCTGTATGCAGAAAAGAACTAAAAGACCTAGCAGTCCTAAGCTCTCTAATTCTTGAAAGGCCAGCTCACACGATTGGTCCTTGGAAGGAAGTTCAACCTAGGAAGTCGCATCTGGGGCGGGTTCCCACCATTCTTGTATAAGAGCGGCTCGCAGTGTTTGAACTGCTGGTGCAAGTGATACGATTATGCTGGACACCTGTTTTTCTTCTGGGAGTCTGGAGTTTTGGAAAGTGCTAGGTAGAGAATGCTTACGTCAGCAGATCCCAGTGAAAGTCCTGGGCATTGAATCTCTAATGGGCTTCCCCGATAGATACCATCTTACATAGGTTGTCAGACTCATTGCTGGGGGAATTAAGCTCGTCCTGTGTAACTCTATTAGTAGAGGACTCTTGAAAACTCCTGGTTTCTTCCAAATTTCACCCATGCATCTTTTCCTTTTGCTGGTTTTTACTTCTATATGTTTACTGTAATAAATCATAGCCATGAGTAAAACTATGTGCTGAGTCTTGTGAGTCCTCCTAGAAAATTATTGAAACTGGGAGTGGCTTTGAGTTCCCCTCACATAGACTCTTTTACTAGACTTTTCTAAGTAGTAAATGTGACTACACTTATAATATTGGAGTAATACATAATAATAAATACTAATAAATGACAGAGTAGTATTTATCATGTGATAATCTGGTGAATTTGAGTCTTATACTAAAGGACGTGGGACAGAAAAATGGCACTAGCCAAGCTTGAACTTTTCAGAACACTTTCCAAAGTGAATTATCTAAAAATAATCATGAATAAGTACTAGGCTTTTATTTATAGTAGAACAATTAGGACATTATCTTACTGCTCTTCCCCTTCTGTTAGACTCGGGCCGGGTCAATGAAAACTGTACACGTACCAACCAGATACACTCTCAGATATTGTGTGTGTTTGTTGAACATGTGTATGTGTCGGGGGTAGGGAAGCATGGTACTACTTGGAGCCTTTGAGAAAATAATTTGCCCTAGCCACTTCCTGTGTTTAAAGAGTTGTAATGTATGAATATCTGACAAGGGCCCATTCGAGATCAAGATATGAGGACAACAGGATACACTTTTTTACTTGTCAAGGTAGAACTCTCATGCCTGGCTGATGGGCTAGAAAGTGCACTTTTTGCAAGCCGACAGAAGAAAAGCTTTGGGGCGGGGCGGGGGCGGTGTTGGATTCTCTCTCTCTTTTTTTTTTCCATGTCCATGAGTGGCTCATTTATTTTAAATACATTTTACTCTTCTGGAAAAAGGATATGTGGGCCTATTGATTTCAAGAAAATCTTGCCCTATCAGGTGGATTGGTGCAGTTTTAGTAAACAAAAATATATATTGCCCTACAACATTCCCTAGTTGAAAGGAAAGATAATCTGATTTTTAAAGACATTGGTTGATGAAATATTCCTGTCATTTGCACAAGGGCTTTACTCTTAGGGATAAAGCAAGTTAGTTGGGTATGATTAAGAACAGATAAAGTAGACCGAGTATCTACACAGCTTTTTACAATTTCCCCTTTCATGGTAATTTCAATTTTCTCTAAACTATTGAAAACCAGAAAAGCTAATGTTTGTGCTGCCTATCATCTCCCAGACCCAATTAGCAAAGACAGGAATTAAATCTTTATGGGTGTTTTATTCAGGTGGTTGGCAATCTGAGAAAATGGTGGGTTTGTACCCTAACAGACTTTCTCAAATTCCATTTTAAAGTGACCCTTTTTTGTATGGAGAAGAAACGTGTATGTAAGGAGCTTGGAATTCAGGGGAAAAGTTAATTGGATAAAAGCTGCAGCATTCTTTCATCTGAGTCTCAGGCAGGTGGTGGTCTTTATCAGTTT
>NW_028074637.1:0-545 GCF_014824575.4 Sturnira hondurensis
AGCCAGTCTTTGCCCGTGAGAAGGAACCCTTCTCCCTGACCTGCTCATTTTCCGAAGATGTATTAGACGCTGAGCAGAGCATTCAGTGGTTCCGAGACGGTGAGGACCCTCTGTGCCAGTCCTCAGCCTTCGGAGGCAGAGGTGGAAAAGAGGGACTGGATCCCTGGCTCCATCCCCAACCCTGGGACCGCCGGGGGGGGGGGGGAGGGAGAGAAACTCATCTCCGCCCCTCCCCCAGTTAGTACAAGCTGGGTTGTGGGTGCTGAAGAGGCAGAGGGAAGCAGAGGGCAGCCACATGGGCACCAGGGCAGGGGAGGCACAGAGGTGCGTGAGCCCCACCAGGGGCTCTTGGTCGGGGAGGAGGGAGGAAGCCAAGCACAACTGCAGCCACTGCCCGCTGACGGCCTGCCAGGGCCAGGCCCTGTCTCAGCCCTTCACGTCGATGGGATCCTCACCAGGGCCCTAAGAGTGAGTGATGGCACCCAAAGCAACCGGCACAGAGGCCAAGGCCAGGAGGCAGGACGGCACAAGGAGTGTCGGGGCAG
>NW_028074638.1:0-2582 GCF_014824575.4 Sturnira hondurensis
TTTTCTCCCTATTCCTTGTGGGCTGACCACAAAGGTTTGCCTCTTATAGGTCCTTTGTAAATATTTGTTTCTGTATGTTTGCTAGAGTTAGCATAATGAAGTATTACAGACTGGGTGGCTAAACCAACAGACGCTCATTTTCTCAGATCTGGAGGCTGGAAGTCCCTGATCCAGGTGTTGAGGGGCTTTTCTTCTAAAGCCTTTCTCCTTGGCTTGGTGATTCTGGTCAACTTAGTATGTCCTCACACAGTCCTCCTACTGTGTGCACGCATCCCTGGTGTCTGTGTCCACACTTCTTCTTTCTATAAGGATAGTAGTCAGTTTGGATTAAAACTCACCTGAATGGCCTCATTCTAACTTAATCTCCTTGAAGATTCTTTCTCCAGTAACTTTCTGAAGTACTGGGGGTTAGGATTTCAACATGAGTTTTGGGGAAACACCATCCCACCCTTAAGTTTCCTAACAAAATCTAAACTGTCACTTATAGGTCTTAAAAGATCTTGGCTCTGTCTTTGGGGGAGTGTGAACACAGTGTCAGTAGTAAGTAAAACTAAAGCAGGTCACAAAGTGAGGAAGAGTCAAAGCACAGGTTGCCTAGGGACCAGCATTTGATCACAGGCACCTACTCTGTTCTACCATCCAGTTTTATGTACAATCCTTAAACAGCCCTTCACTCCTGACCCAAAGGCATATTTGCATGTGTTTGAGGAGGAGGGATGTTAGATGCATGAGTAAAAATAAGCATTTAAATATATTTCAGGTATTTGACAGCAAGTCTGAATTCATCCTCATAAGCCTGAGTGAGGTAGGGATGGTTTCCCCCATTTTCCAGATGAGGAAACTATCTCAGAAGTAACTTGCCCGAGTCACTGAGCCGAAAACTAAGGGAGACTCCAGGGCCCAAGGACTCGGTAGCGTGGTTTCCTGGCTCCCACCCTTTTCCTGGGTGAGACTGTAGGAGCTGCAAAGCTCTCACCATGTCTGGCTCTTCGTTGAGCTCTGGCTGTCTACCCAGCACTTCTGTTGACACCAAGTGCACAGGCAACAAAAGAGAAAAAAAACAGATGATTTCACCAAAATTTCAAAAATGTGTGCATCAAAGAACACTATCAAGAGAGTAAAAATAGCCCTGGCTGGTATAGCTCAGTGGATTGAGTGCGGGCCTGCAAACCACATGATCGAGGTTCAATTCCCACTCAGGGCACATGCCTGGGTTGCAGGCCAGTTCCCAGCAGGGGACGCACGAGAGGCAACCATACATTGATATTTCTCTCCTGTCCTTCCCTTCCCCTCTAACATTGATATTTCTCTCCTGTCCTTCCCTTCCCCTCTAAAGATAAATAAAATCTTTTTAAAAAAAGAGTAAAAATAGCAAGTCACAGAAACTCTTTGCAAATTAAATATGCAATATGCAATTAATATCACAGACTACATAAAGATCAACTAGAACTAAATGACAACAAAAATAATTAAAACTTGGGCCAAGGACTTGAACAGACATTTCTCCCAAAATACAGCCAATAAATACTGGAAAAGATATTCAACATCACTAATCACTAGGAGAATACAAGTTAAAACAAAATGAGATACCACTCCACACCTATTAGAATGGCTATTATTTAAACAAAAACAGTTCCTTAAAAAATTAGTTCTTTAAAAAATTAGGTAGAGAATTACAGTCTGATTCAGTGATTCCACTTCTGGGTATATACTGGGAATAACTGAAAGCTAGGGCTTAGGCAGATAATCACACACTAGTGTTGACAGCAGCATTATCCACCAGAGCCAAAAGATAGAAACAACTCATATACCCTTCATCAGATAAATGTTTAAACATACTGCAGTAAATACATACAATGGGATATTATTCAGCCTTCAAAACTAATGAAATTCTGATACATGATACAACATGAATGAAACCTGAAGACATCACACTAAGTCAAATAGACACATATTCCATGATTCCACTTATGTGAGGGACCTGGAATAGTCAAAATCATCGAGAAAGAAAAATGTTGGGGCCGGGAGAAGGGGAGAATGGGGAGTTACCCCTTAATGGGTAGCATTTGTTTGGAGAACAAAAAAGTTCTGGGTAGTAGTAATGGTTGCACAATAATGTAAATGCTATTAATGTCATTCAACTGTACAGCTTAGAATGTTGAATTTAATGTTATATATTTTTTACAATGAAAACTGTGGCTAATGTGAGAAATTTTAAATTTTAATTAATTTAAGTAACTTTAAAAATTGATACTTGGCCCTGGCTGGTGTAGCTCAGTGGACTGAGCACAGGCCTGTGAACCAAAGGATCGAGGTTTGATTCCCAGTCAGGGCACATGCCTGGGTTGCAGGCCAGTTTCCCAGTAGGGGATGCATGAGAGGCAACCATACATTGATATTTCTCTCCCTCTCTCCTTCCTTTCCCCTCTCAAGATAAATAAATAAAATCTTTTAAAAAGTAAATAATAAAAATAAAAATTGATACTTGACCCTGGGCAGTATGCCTCAGTTGGCTGGAATGTTCTCATAAACTGCAAAGTCACGGGTTTGATTCCCTGTCAGGGCACATGCCGATGCTGCGG
>NW_028074639.1:0-881 GCF_014824575.4 Sturnira hondurensis
GCCTTCACTGTGTCCCATAAGTTTTGGGTTGTCATGACTTCATTTTCATTTGTTTCCAGAAACGTTTTGATTTCTTCTCTAACTTCATTCTTGACCCATTCATTGTTTAATAGCATGCTATTCAATCTCCATGATTTTGAATGTTTTGTATTTTTTCCTTTGGGGTTGGTTTCTAGTTTCAGTCCCTTGTGGTTGGAGAAAATGCCTGGTATGATTTCAATTTTCTTGAATTTATTGAGGCTCATTTTATGCCCTATTATGTGGTCTGTCTTTGAAAATGTTCCATGTGCATTTAAAAAAATGTGTATTTACCTTCTTTGGGATGAAGGGCTCTGTATATATCAGTTAAGTCCATTTCATCTAGGTGTCATTTAATAGTGCAATATCTTTGTTGATATTTTGTTTGGAAGATCTATTTTTGACAGTGGGGTGTTAAAATCCCCTACTATAATTGTGTTGCTGTCAATATGTTTCTTGAGGTCCTCTAGTATTTTCTTTATATATTTGGGTTCTCCTATGTTGGGTGCATGTATATTTACAATGTTAATGTCTTCTTGGTGGATTCTTCCATTGAGTATTATGAAGTGACCTTTATATCTCTCTTTATGGCCCATTTTTGAAGTCTATTTTGTCTGATATGAGAATTGCTACCCCGGCTTCTTTTTCTTTTCCGTTTGCTTGGAAAATTTTTTTTAGGCCTTTCACTTTTAGTTTGTGATGGTCTTTTGTCCTGAGGTGGGTCTCTTGTATGCTGCATATATGTGGGTCATGCTTTCTTGTCCATTCAGCTATTATCCGTGTTTTGATTGGAGCATTTAATCCATTTACATTTAAGGTTATTATTGATAGGTACTTATTCATTGCCATTTTTGTACCTGTGT
>NW_028074640.1:0-593 GCF_014824575.4 Sturnira hondurensis
AAATTAGATTGACTTATTAACTGAGAATAAATTATGACCATTCATTTTGTTGGTTTTTTTGATAAGTTAAGCACTGGAAGCCTCTGCTCTCAGTCGGATGCAATCGTGATCAGAAAGGAACATGTGCTAAGGAATAGCCAAGCTCAATGAGCACTTCCTGATTTCACAGTGACATAGGGTGCAGCCGGGGCGGGGGGGGGGGGCCAGAAAAGATTTGGAATGGTGTCCAGAACTCAAAGTGTACAGGAATATTGGAAGAAATATTAAGATGTCATCACCCCTTCCCCCCAGGTGTCAGTTGGGGGAAGGGAAGAATGGAGCAGGGCCATTGAGAGCTGTTTTGCATAACAACAGTTTTGCAGCTAACCTCTGGAATGGTCGTTTAACATATCTATAACCTTTAACTGGTTTCATAGATATGCTAAATGGCTGTGGCCAAGTTTTGGGCCAAGGAGAAGTGAGTGGCTGCGACCCAGGCTGGAACTGGGGCTCCTTCTCTGAGAGAGTGCCTGCGAGAGAGGCATGTTGCTTTAGCAGAGGGAAGACCCCCTCTTGGCCAGGTGAGGGGGAGAGCCACACTGTTTTGGAAAGAT
>NW_028074641.1:0-873 GCF_014824575.4 Sturnira hondurensis
AAGGCACAGAAAATAGCATAGATGGTAGGCAGAAAATAGATAGGTGGGAGGGTGAGAATAGTGGGAGAAATATAGAATCCAAAGAACTTGAGACACGTGGTTATAAACTAAGGGGGGGAGAATGGTGGGGGAGGGAGGGTGTGGGTGGAGGGGATTGAAGGGGGGGAATAGAACAACTGTAATGGTATAATCAATAAAATGTATTTTAAAAAAAATTTAAATTTTATTCTGTACCTAGAATATATAAGAAGCTACAGCAACCTGATAATAAAGAGAAAAACATGCATGGACATGTACAACAATGTGTTTATTGAGAGGCAGGGTTCTTACNGGGGGGGAGAATGGTGGGGGAGGGAGGGTGTGGGTGGAGGGGATTGAAGGGGGGGAATAGAACAACTGTAATGGTATAATCAATAAAATATATTTTTAAAAAAATTTAAAATTTATTCTGTACCTAGAATATATAAGAAGCTACAGCAACCTGATAATAAAGAGAAAAACAATCCAGTTTCCAAATGGGCAAATGACCTGAATAGATAGTTCTCTAAAGAAGATATACAAAGGGCGAATATAAAAAGATGCTCAACATCATTAGCTATTAGGGAAGTAAAAATAAACACCAGCCCTGGCTGGTGTGGCTCAGTGGATTGAGCTCCAGACTGCGAACCAAAGGGCTGCCAGTTCCATTCCAAGTCAGGGCACATGCCTGGGTGACAGGCCAGGCCCCCAGTAGGGGGCCCTCAAGAGGCATCCACACATCGATGTTTCTCTCTCTCTCTTTCTCCCTTATTTCCTCTCTCTAAAAATAAATAAATACAATCTTTATTTTTTTAAATATATTTTATTGATTATACCATTACAGTTGTTCTATTC
>NW_028074642.1:0-551 GCF_014824575.4 Sturnira hondurensis
ATATACAAATAGATGTAAAAAGCTCTCTACAATCATTCTCTTATTTATTTATTCATTTGACAAATTCCTAATAACAATCCACATTTATCTAAATGCTTCCTTTAAATTAGAGCTCTATTTCATGATATATTAAAATATTTAGAGGCACTGACATACATTAAAGTGAGAAGTTCTATTAAAATATTTCAAACACTTACTTACACAGAATCATTCTCATTACAGTGTACATCAAGATGAAGCAGATGACTCCCGGGATCCCAGCAATGAGTTTCTCTCGTGGGGATGGTGAATTCACAGCAAGAGAGAAACAGATGGAGACATTGGTTGGACAGTTTTCAGAGAGAACCCAGATGAGCAGGGAATCACATGAATAAACTTGAACCATCCCCAAACCACGTCTTCCACTGCAATCTGCCCCTCAGAACATGCTACTGCCTTGTCAGGAAATACAATCCTCCCTCAGCTGCTGGTAAAAGACTGCACCTCACAACGATGTCTCAATGAATCAGTTCTCAGATCTCATATTAAGACACTGTTTTGCAACTTTAACC
>NW_028074643.1:0-930 GCF_014824575.4 Sturnira hondurensis
ACTTAAAGATGATCAGACATTGGCTATTTTAAAGGAAACAGATGACCACTAACATAGCACCTATTCTGATCTTCGACCACAGTGGAATAGTACACACTACACACTCTCTCCACACACACCACCTGCTCCCACAGCTACAGATCCACCAGGGTGACTACAAACATGGCCCCTATGAAACTCCAGATAGACTCTTCCTTTGGCTCAGATTTATGGAGATATAGCTGACATGAAACAGTGTGTAAGTCAAGGTATGCAATGATTTGATATACCTGTATATTGTGGAATGATAATCACAATAAGGTTGGTTAATACAGTATGAGGGTGTGTGTGTGCATGTGCTATGTGGTTGGAGTGGGGTACATAGCAGCCTCTTGAGGGGTGACAGAGCTTCCTTTGTCTTGGGAGTTAATCCCTGTCCACTCTTGTGGGCTTAGCTAGTCTATGCTTTTTCCAGTCAAGTCCAATAAAAACAACAATGCACCATATGTGATTTCAAATTTTTGAACAAACACATTAAAAAATAAGCACAAATAGATCTAGTGCACTTACACAAAAATTTATTGAACTCAAGAAATTCAATTTTTTTTTTGGCTCACCCAAGGACATTTTTTTTCCGTCGCTTTTAGAGAGAGAGGAAAGGGGAGAGAAAGAGAGGGAGAAACATCAATGTGAGAAAGAATCACCAATCGGTTGCCTTCCACATGTGCTGGACTGTGCATCACCTGCGGCGAGATTGGGGAGTGAACTCTAAACCCAGAAACCGATTCCTGACCAGGAATTGAACCTGCTACCTTTCAGTTGCAGGACTATGCTCCAACCACTGAGCCACACCAGTCAGGGCAGATATTCAACTTTTTTAAAAAATGATTGTTGTTATGTTACAGTTGGTCCAATTTTTCTCCTTTGCCCTCTTCTGCCCCTGCTTCCACA
>NW_028074644.1:0-553 GCF_014824575.4 Sturnira hondurensis
AGACATAAAATTTTAGAAAACAGTTTTGATTATTGTGTTTTCTAATTGTACATTAAATTCCAAAAGGACCATAATTTTTAATTTAGAAGATACAATGTGACAAAACTGAAGAATAAAATATTCAAACTGGTCATTAGTCATAGAAATAGTACTAACTTGAAAACCAAAATAATAAAAGTGTAAGATATCTTTTATAACTCTGGAATATTAATAAATTTTAAGCTAACCTACCAATATTTTTTGACATTAGTTAATAGCTCTCAATGGCTTGTTTCACAGTGGATGTTTGATGTACCGCGTATAATATACCTACCCCATCTATTATGAGAAAGTGAACTTATCTCCAAACCATACCAATAGTTGCTGAAATAAAAAAACTACCTGGCCCTAGCTGGTATAGCTCAGTGGATTGAGCACGGGGCTGTGAAGCAAAGGGTCACCAGTTTGGTTCCCAGTCAGGGTACCTGCCTGGGTTGCAGGCCAGTTGCCCAGTAGGAGATACATGAGAGGCAACCACACATTGATGTTTCTCTCCCACTTTCTCCTTCCCTTC
>NW_028074645.1:0-2635 GCF_014824575.4 Sturnira hondurensis
CACCCAAATGCCCTACAACTGGGAAATGCAGAAACAATCTGTGATATATATATAATGAAATACTACTCAGTAAAAATAAAAGAGATTTTACAACTAATATTAAAGGTAGAATTATGTTCCTAAAAATTTCACTTTTTGGAGTCCTGATTCTCAGTATTTCAAAATGTAACCTTTTTTGGATATAAGACTTTTGCTGATTTAATTAGGTAAGTTTAAGTCATAATGGATCAGGCTAATCTTGGAATCCAGTATGGCTCATGTCCTTTTAGTTTTTATTTTTTCAAATAAATTTTATGGATTATGCCAGTACAGTTGTCCTATTTTCCCCTTCATTACCCTCCACCCTGCACACCCCTCCCCCACCATTCCCCCTCTTTCATTTGTGTCCACGTGTCAAAAGTTCTTTAGATTCCATATTTCCCATACTCTTCTGGCCCCCCTGTCTGTTTTCTACCTACTGTCTATGCTACTTATTCTCTGTACCTTCTCCCCACTTCTCTTCCTCCCACTCCCCTGTTGCTAACCCTCCATATGGCCTTCATTTCTATGGTTCCACTCCTGATCTAACTGTCCTCTTAGATTGCTTTTCTTTTAGGTGTGGATATTAATAACTGTGAGTTTGCTGTCCTTTTACTGTTAATATTTTTCATCTTCTTTTTCTTATATAAGTCCCTTTAGCATTTCATATAATAAGGGCTTGGTGATGATGAACTCCTTGAACTTGACCTTATCTGAGAAGCACTTTATCTGTCCTTCCATTCTAAATGAAAGCTTTGCTGGATAAAGCAATCTTGGCTGTAGGTCTTTGGATTTCATGACTTGGAATACTTCTTTCCAGCCCCTTCTTGCCTGTAAGTTCTCTTTTGAGAAATCAGCTGACAGTCTGATAGGTATCCCTTTGTAGGTGACTGTTATCTTGTCTCTTGCTGCTTCTAGGATTCTCTCCTTCATTTTCATCTTGGGTAATGTAATTATGATGTGCCTTGGTGTGTTCCTTCTTGGTCCACCTTTTTTGGGACTTGCTGAGCTTCCTGGATTTCCTGGGAGTCTATTGCCTTTGCCATTTTGGGGAAGTTCTCCTTTATTATTTGTTCAAATAAGTTTTCCACTTGTTGCTCCTCCTCTTTCCTTTCTGGTACCCCAATCATTTGGATGATGGAACATTTAAAGATATCCTGGAGGTTCCTAAGCCTCTCCTTATTTTTTTTGAATTCTTACTTCATTCTTTTCTGTTTGGGTTTTTCTTTCTTCCTTCTGGTCCACTCCATTGATTTGAGTTCCAGTTTTCTTCCCATCACTATTGGTTTCCTGTGCATTTCCCTTCATTTCAATTAGTTTAGCCTTCGTTTGTTCCTCTAATTTGTGACTAAAAGCAACCAGTTCTGTGAGCATCCTGATTACCAATGTTTTGAACTGTGCATCTGATAGGTTGGCTATTTCTTGGTTGCTTAGAATTATTGGCTCTGGGGCTTTGAGCTGTTCTTGAGCTAGAAAGTTTTGGTCTGTTTGCGTCTGTTAAGTGTGAGGGGTGGAGGCTTAGGTGTTCACCAGGGTGAAGCCACACAGGTCGCTGGGTTATGACAATGTATGTGGGGGCAGGGCCAGAGAGGGGTAACTGTGGTCCCCTGTGCTGCTTCCTGCAAACCGCTGGGGCCTGCACAGTCTTTCTCACTGCTGACTCCTCTCACTGCTTGGTTTATCTGAGTGTGAATGTGTGACTGCAGTCAGCCAGATGCCCTGCGTCCTTACTAGGTCCAACGGTTGCCACCCAACACCTGGGTTCTGCCAACTGGTGCCTGCGCACCTGGGTTGGTCTGGCTGATTTTTCCTGGGCGACCCTACTCTGCCAGGCACTGGCTCCATCCCTCTTACTGGTCTGGCTCAATGGTTCATTGTTGTCGGACTTCCATACAGTTCAATTTTTTTGTGTTTGGGTTGCATTTCTGTTACTAAAACTTTGTTGTCTTTAAACTTGGTCGTGTGAGGAGGCATAATGTTTCCACCTACCCCTCCATCTTGGCCAGTAGTCTCAAAGTAGCTGTTTGTTGTAAGTGAAGAAACTACAACCTCATTGTCGCTGCTGGAAGTTCATGTACTTTTAAAAAAGAAAAATCTGGGAGGTGACATCAGAGGAATCGTGGTGTGAGAGATCTCCTTGGCCTCTCTCTTTGAAGTTTCAACTTCAGTTATTGGAACAGATATAGTTTAACAAAGGATTCCCTGCTCAACACACAAACACCATGCTAAGTGCAAGAGTCCATACAGAAGAGCTATGTAGACTAGGGGTGTATTTATAGGACATTCTTGGAAAGGCAAAATTATTTGGACACAAAAGTTAGTGGCTGGGGCAGTGTGTGGGAGAAGGAGTTGATCACCAAGGGAAGTTCAGAGTGTTTGTTTGATCATGGAACTCTTCTATATAATGACTTTGTTTATGATACATGACCATATACATTTAACCAAACTTGAAAACTTATACACTAAAAGCTATAGATATTATTGTTGTTTGTGAATTATACTGTAACTAGAAAATAAAAAAAATGAGCACTAATACGTAATATGAAAACACATGTACTCTCATCATAACCAGCTCAATTCCTACAGGTAAGTTAATTGCTTCTTATTTTAGAACTTG
>NW_028074646.1:0-1237 GCF_014824575.4 Sturnira hondurensis
CCAAAACACCCAAAATCATGGAGACTGAATGGTAGGCTATTAAACAACGAATAGATCAAGATTGAAATTAGGGAAGAAATCAAAAAGTTTCTGGAAAAAATTGAAAATGAACTCACAACAACCCAAAACCTATGGGACACAGTGAAAGCAGTCCTGAGAGGGAAGTTCATAGCAATACAGGCTTACCTAAAGAAGATAGAAACATTTCAAACAAACAACCTAATCCAAAGCCTGCAAGAACTCAAGGAACAACAACAAAGACAGCCCAGAGCAAGTAGAAGGAAGAAAATAACCAAGATCAGAGAAGAATTAAATGACATAAAGACTAAAAGCACAATTCTAAAAATCAATGAATCTAGGAGTTGGTTTTTTGAAAAGTTAAACAAAATAGACAAACCTTTAAGTAGGCTCATCAAGAAAAGAAGAGAGAGGACACAAATAAACACAATCAGAAATGAAAGAGGAGAAATTACAATGATACCACAGACATAGAAGGGATTGTAAGAAATTACTATGAAAAATTGTATGCCAAGAAATTTGAAAGCCTAGGTGAAATGTACAAATTTCTAGAAAAATATAATCTTGCAAAACTCAATGAAAAACAAGCAGAAAACCTGAAGAGGCCAATAATCGCACATGAAATTGAAGCAGTAATCCAAAAACTCCCATCACACAAAAGCCCTGGACAAGATGGTTTCACAGGAGAATTCTACAAAGCTTTTAAGGAAGAGCTAACACCTATTCTTCACAGACTATTTCAAAAAATCCGAAAGGAGGGAAAACTCCCCAACTCTTTTTATGAAGCGAGCATCATCCTAATCCCAAAGCCAGATAAAGACACAACAAAGAAAGAAAACTTCAGGCCAATATCGCTGATGAACATGGATGCTAAAATCCTCAATAAAATATTGGCAAATCGCATCCAACAATACATTCAAAAGATCATACACCATGACCAAGTGGGATTCATCCCAGGGATGCAAGGATGGTTCAATATTAGCGAATCAGTAAATGTAATACATCACATAAACAAAAGCAAAGACAAAAATCACATGATCATATCAAGAGATGCAGAAAAAGCTTTTGATAAGGTACAACACCCATTTATGATAAAGGTACTCAGAAAAATGGGAATAGAGGGATCATTTCTCAATATAATAAAGGCCATATATGAAAGACTTACATCCAACATCATACTCAATGGGCAAAAACTAAAAGCTTTTCCACTAAGATCAGG
>NW_028074647.1:0-66051 GCF_014824575.4 Sturnira hondurensis
CTACACTAAGTAAAATGGAGGAAAATGCACAGGGAACCAATAGTGATGGAAAGAAAACTGGGACTCAAATCAATGGAGTGGATCAGATGGAAGAAAAAAAATGACCAAACAGAAAAGAATGAAAAAACAAGAATTCAAAAAAATGAGGAGAGGCTTAGGAACCTCCAAGACATCTTTAAATGTTCCAACATCCTAATTATAGAGGTACCAGAAGGGGAAGAGGAAGAGCAACAAGTGGGAAACTTATTTGAACAAATAATAAAGGAGAACTTCCCCAATCTGGCAAGGGAACTAGACTTCCAGGAAGTCCAGGAAGCCCAGAGAGTCCCAAAAAAAAGGTGGACCTAAAGAGGAACACACCAAGGTACATCGTAATTACATTACCCGAGATTAAAATGAACGAGAGAATTCTAGAAGCAGCAAGAGATAAGGGGACAGTCACCTACAAGGGAGTTCCCATCAGACTGTCAGCGGATTTCTCAAAAGAGACCTTGCAGGCAAGAAGGGGCTGGAAAGAAGTATTCCAAGTCATGAAATCCAAAGACCTACATCCAATGCTTCTCTATCCAGGAAAGCTCTCATTTAGAATGGAAGGGCAGTTAGAGTGCTTCCCAGATAAGGTAAAGTTCAAGGAATTTATCACCACCAAGCCCTTATTATATGAAATGTTAGAGGGACTTATCTAAGAAGAAGAAGATAAAACATACAAACAATGAAAGGACAGCAAACTCGCAGTTACTAACAACCACACCAAAAACAAAAGCAAGTTAAGTGGACAGCTAAATCAAGAGTAGAGCCATAGAAATGGAGATCACATGGAGGGTTAGCAACTGGGGAATGGGAGAAGGAGAAGGGGGGAGAAGGTGCAGAGAATAGGTAGCATAGATGGTGGGGAGAAAATAGACGGGGAGGACAAGAATAGTGTGGGAAATGTAGAAGATAAAGAACTTGTGACACATGGACATGAACTAAAAGGGGGGAATGTGGGTGGGAGGGGGTTTGCAGGGTGGGGATGGAACGAAGGGGGGAAATGGGACAACTGTAATGGCATAATCAATAAAATACATTATAAAAATAAAAATATATATGTACAAAAATAAATAAATAGAATTAAAAAATAAAAATAATGATTAAATAGAACCGTTCTTGAGTCCATTTAAAAATATTTACTTTTCTAGTAACTGAGATATTTCATCAAAATTTCCAAATTTATGAGTGGAAAGTTGCTCATATCATTATTTGACTTTAAAATTTTTTGCTGCATCTACAGTCATGCCCCTTTTAATTCTTAGTATTATTTATTTGTGTCTTTGCTTCCAGTACTACTCCCTTTTATTTCAAAGTCCACATAATCACCAAAATAATATTATTAAAACATCGTACTAAGCCCTGTCTGGTGTAGCTCAGTAGATTGAGTGCAGGCTGCAAACCAAATGGTCGCCGGTTCGGTTCCCAGTCAGGGCACATGCCTGGGTTGCAGGCTAGGTCCCCAGTGGTGGCCAAGTGAGAAGCAACCACACATTGATGTTTCTCTCTTTCTCTCTCCCTTCCCCTCTCTCTAAAAATAAATAAATAAAACATGGTACTAGTCATATAGTTATCTTTCACACTTACAAATTGTAGGATTTTCAAGACTTTATGATCTAGTCCCAGCCTAGCTTGACATTTTTAACTGTTTTTTTAACTCATAATTTTGATTCCTGTTGACACTGGACCCTGCTGTGTTTCTCCTGATGTATTTTAACATCTCTTGTACAGAACCTTCATTTATGCCCTTCCCACCCTGTCCTACATGTTTATCCTTTGAAATACTTCTTGTTTCTCAATGCTTATCTCGAATTCTGTTCCATGCAGCTTCCTCAGTTTTCCCCCAAACAGATAGCTCATTCTCCTGTGTTTCCATCACATAGTCCCCAAACTTCTCCATTGCAAGTATGACCTTCTGTTCTATATTTAATGAGTTGCTTACATATCTACAAAGTCCTGTAGGTTGTGACTCTCTTGAAGGCAAGACCCTGTCTTATTCTTGCCTACATTCTAAGCATCTAGCAGAGGATGACTCAGAATCTATGAAATTCAATTGAACTGAATTAAACTGATTGGAACTGAACAGGCAAAGTGTAAAATTGAAAAAGTGAATTGTAGGTCACATGGTGCAATCTAGGGTAATGGGAAGGAGATATCTTTACCTCTAAACAGTCTTCTTTCATCCCCTGATTGAAGCCTTAAAGGAGAAGGAGAGAGCTGTTTCGAGGAAGCCGGGAAATAGCTGAGAGGGCTAAGCAGAGACCAGGAGTGTTTGGGGTCTATATATATTTAGGGCAAATTTTGGTTTACTGTTTCCAGGCAGTTCTCTCACCACACTAATGCACAAAAGCATTTCAGGGCTGCCACATCTATAGTCTTACAGGTCATCTGGTCCAAACCCCACTATTGTGTACATGAGGAACTGGAGGCCAGGGAGGAGGCAGTATCTCACTCAGGGCCACATAGAGTGGGAATCAAGCCTGCACTGAGGGCCAGGGCATTTGATGGGATGACCCAGATTGGGAACTTGGCCATCTGTGCAGACTACCCTTTCTTATCAGGTATTTTTGCAAGGTGACATGCTCTTTATTTTCATTTGGGCTTTTAGTGCCTTGAACACAGAGAGCACATTTTGTAATTGGTTTTGGACTCCCCACCATGACTCCCGCATAGTTGGCCCTCAGTGGGGGATTGGTGGCTTGATTGAGTTAGACTTCTCCTTTTTTGACCCTTATTCAATGGGACTCCTAATCTCTGCATATGGCATTGCCCTTGGCAAAGTGTAGTCCTCCACTAGATGCAACTCCTTTCACCTGGAAGAGGCTCCTCAGTGCACTGAATTTCAGCATTTCCACCTCCACTCCTCTATTAACTTCAGTTCCATATTCATTAATTCTAGTTCCTTTAAGTCCATTCAATATTTTGTTTCTAACTCATGCAGGTTTGCCACAAATGGTCATGCATTGCATGCGTGTAGTTTCTGGATTTTTTTAACTTAACTTTAGAGCTCTATGGTAATTCTACACAAAGTGCCATAAAGAAGGGTGTGTGGTTGTGTCTACCATTTCTATAAGATGCAGGATAATTTGGTTATGAATCTTGGTTTTCTAGGTCTTGCCACATTAAGGAAGGAAAGCTCCCTTGAGATAGTAATATAGCTACAAACAAACAAGCAAGCATAATATAGGGGCTGTATAAAAGACATTGTTTCTGAATGGTCCACTATACTCGCTGATTTTTTCTTCATTGAAATTTCTATGGCTGAGGTGCTTCCCCCCAGCATCCTCTACCAAGCAGAGTGACCTTAGTCAAGTCATTTCATCTTTCCCAGCCTTGGTCTCTTCATTTATTGACAGAAATAAAAGTGTAGGGAGGATACAATGAAGTAATGCTTGCCAAAGCACTTAGACATGGTGTATGCGGCCCCCCCTGTGCAGTAAGTAGTATGATTGTTCATTATCAGGGAGCCCAGAAAACAGTAAAATTCAGCTGTAGGAGGTGTTGGAAGAACAGAGACACTCTTATGCTCTTGCATAGGTCTCCTAAGGCTGGTATCTTCAGTGCTACCAAGCATGTGGATCTCAGCTCCATGGACACCCAGCAGGTTGAAGTCCCTGATACTTTTGGCACACTGTGGGATTTCATTGGGATCACCCCTTCCTTTAACATACAAAATAATAGTTTGCCAGGTATTTCAGGAAGTCCAGAGCCCTCTTTGATATCTTCAAGAGCCCCTGGCTCCCCGGCAGAGGTGGGGGCTCATCTTTTCCTCTTAGATAGCTCCAGCTGTCACTTGCTTCTTCACTGTCCCCTGGCTCTCCTAGCAATAGCAGATGGTTGAAGAGTATACATGAGCATTCTGAAGGCAGCTGCCAAGGAGAAGCTGTCTAAAAATTGTGAGCACATGTAAGACAGTAGGCTAGAATTCAGCAAGGGACAACTCTGAAGGCAAGAAAGCACATGGATGTATAAGCTGCAGTGATTGTGACAAAATTATTTCTAGCCCATTAGAGGTGTGCCTTCTACTCGTGTGTTGCAAGGATCTTATCAGCCCATCAATTTTACTCTCTTTTCATAGGAATGACTTTGTTGGTTCTGGTACATAGTAGTCCACAGGTGTTTGTAGCATGCCCCAGGACTCATCCCTGGACGACTTTATTATTCTTGTCCCTGCCAATCATTTCAAGCTCTCTAGCTTTCTAATGGTTGTTCCACTTTTAGTCTTGGTGAGAGTTGTGAAACACATTTTGTTATAGGAAGAATGGAGATCTGAGTAGCTTTATTTAGTATGATTACCTTATCTCAAGACCAGAAATCCATTCCTGGAGAGAAATCCAAGTTAATCACCTAGTTCATTTTCAGCAGCTAGTGTCACTGAATGGTGGGAAGATTGTGTGCATTGCTCTGAGTAGATCAAACCTAAGCTTCTAAGAACATGGTAGATCTTCCTCTGCCCTATGCCTCCCAGCTACTTTTGCAGAGTTTTAGTTGGTAAGTAGTGACATCTGAATGGATATACATAATTGCCTGTCAAGTAGCTTCTTCTGTGAGCTTTGATCCTGGGATGTAGCTTGCTTGAAGACTGCTATAGCAAAAAACCCCTGCTAGAAGCTGAGACCCAGAAAATCAGGGATCACAGACAATTAGAGACAGTCGTCTGGAACTGGCTGCCTTCTATTGTTTTGGCCAAAAAGTTCACTTAGTTTTTTTTCCCTATGATAGCTCTGGTAGTACTTGGTTGTCTTTAATTTCATTTGAAATAATTTTTTTAGATTGTATTGTGACAGGTGTCATATCAGTGTGCATTTTCAAATCTTATCAAATTGGTGAACTTTTGTGTAGCCATTTTAATATTGAAGATGGAAGAAAATATACAATGTTTTCCATGTATTATGTTTTATTATGTCAAGAAAGGTAAAGACAACTGAAAGGTAAAAAATATTTGTGCAGTGTGTGGAAAAGGTGCTGTGACTGATGTAATGTATCAAAAGTGGTTTGTGAAGTTTCTTGTACTGTTGACATTTTGGCCAAATAATTCTTAGCTGTGGGACTGTCTTGTGCATTGGAAGATGTTTAGCAGCATCCCTGGCCTCGGCCCACTAGGAGCCAATATTAGAAGGTAGCTGACACACTTAAAATATCCAAATCAATAAAGTTATTGGCCAAAGTTTCAAAAATGTGTCTTTTACAGAAGAAAAACCACACACACCTTTGGGCCAACCCAAATACCTGTACATTCCACCCCTAAATCCCTCCCCGAATAAGGCAATTAGTGAAATATTTTGATGAGGTAATATGGTTTAGGAGTTGAGGATATAAAAGGTGCTCAGAGTTTGGCCAAATATAGCCCAGGGTAGAGGAACTGAATATTTAGAAGCTATTTAGTCATGTCCCTTCAGGGAACAAGAACGAGTAAAGTATCTGTGATCTGTGACTACTTACTGCTGCAGATCACTTAACTGCCACTCAGCAATTAAGTGTGGACCTAGTGGAAGAGAAGGAAAAGTATACCCAGCGGCCACCTCTCTACATTTCCCAGGCCACTGCCCCATTTCAAGGAGACTGTCGTTACTGCTTGTCTGTGCTGTTGCAACAGCCTCCTGTTCCCTAACTCCCCACATCTTTCCTCTCTGGCCTCTTCTCCCTCCAGCATTTACTGTAACACAGTACCAGCTATATCCTTCTAAGGCCCAGTTCTGACTGCCTTTGTCCTGTATTCAGACTTCAGCAGTTCAGGAACAGTCTACCCTTCTCAGCTTTCTGTCTATGGGCTTCCCAACAAACTGAACAGCACCCTGGTCTCCTTCCCCTGTATTCATTTCCAGCCAAACTGGACCCCTCACTGCCTTCTGAACACACCCTGAAGTTTTCTACTTCTGCTGTAGGCGTTTGTTTAAATGTATTTCTCCTCATAGTTTTACCTGTCATTTGTCAACATCTTCTACTTTATTAAGCTTTCCTTGACTCCATGCCCCCAATTGGATACGATATTTTTCCTCTGCACTCACATAGCTTGGTCATTGGACTTTCTTCTTGGCTTGAATTCATGTTGTTTGTGACTTATCTATCTCCCTCAGTGCACGGTGAGTTCCTTAATCATAAGGGTCTCCGCTAGATTCATTGTCACATTGTTACACAGTATCCTAACAGAGTCCTTGGTTAATGTTGGGGTGTCCCCACCTGCCACTCTGAAAAGCTTGTAAAAACGCCGAGGTTCTGTGGGAGGTGAGAAAACACATTACTCCCCTTCTCAGGACTTCAGGTTTCTGTTCTGCCAATCGGGGGTGTTGGTCAAGGTCCTGGCTAGCTCTGATATTCAACTTTACAAAAAATGCTTTTGTAACCGTATGTTCTCATAGGGTCCAAATGTTTCCCTTTGCAGCATGGGCTTGTGCTACCTTTTGACATTGGTGGATAGGAAAGAGACCAAGGGATAGCCTGTGGGGTTTTTTTCCTCCTGGGATCCCAGATCTCCCAATATTTCTAATGCTTTTCTAATTTGTGATCCTGGAAACCAATGCAGTTGTACAAAGTCATGCAGAATCTGCACAGCACCATTGTAATGCAGGTTTAACTTTGGATACAATGCCTGCTACATGAAAAGCATGCAATGAAGATTTGCTGTTTTCATTATCACTATTAATAGTCATTTTCCAATAAGATCTGAGTACAAACTCCAGAGTTGTCATTTACTAGTGATATGGCTAGTAATGTCACTTTCCTGATCTATAGGAACCTCTGCTGGGTGGGGACTTATCTTGCAGATACACTGTTAGTATTAAGTCACTTAATGTTAAACTGACTAGCGTGGTCATGATGGTTGAAGGATGTATGTCATAGCTCAAAAATGTAGTTATTGTTAGGATGATGATGATATTAGTGATGATGAACATTATACTATAGGAGCTTAACACATTTATCCAAAAGCCAGCATATGGATAATCTTCACTGGTGGGGCATGCTAGTTGGTAAACATCTGTGGTCTGGGATCCAAATTCAATTCAGACCATTGTTTCCAAATGTATCCAAACTCTTCAGAATGCAGAGGTTCCCAGAATGGGTTCCCAGAGTGAGTTTTTTTTTTTAAACTCACCATTCTGTGCAACTCCAAATGGCTGAATAGAAGTGTTGCAAAACTGCAATTGGTGACATGTAACTCAGCGAAATACCCAGAAGATCTTTGCTGCCTCTGTTATATCAATGCTTCTTTGATTCCAAATAGCAGATCACTGGCAACTGTACAGTCCAACTATAGCGAGACACATTTGAGAAACATTCAGTAATGGACCTTCTAGGAAATTCATCCATACAAAGTACTAGTAAGGTATAGTTTTCTGGGCTGTGGATGGAAAGTTGGGGTTTTTTTTTTTTTGTCCTTAAAATAACCAATCTAGCTGGGTTATGGAGTCAGAGCAGTGTGAGAGATGCAGACACAGAAATTGCTGTGTTAGTGACAGTGTTTGTGAGACCAAGATAAAACCCAGATCTTCAGCTTTTGCAGTGATAAAGTGGTAGGGATAAGGAGGTGTGGAACACTACTGAGTTAATCCACAACCCATCACCTGCTTCTCATAATGGAAATACCTGCATTCAACAAGGATGAGTTTGCTTGATATACCTATCAAAACACAAGACAAATATACAGTCTATCAAAGGATTTCGGAAGTGCAAAGCAAATTCTAGGAAGTGGCATGAGGGAGACAATTTGGTCAAATAGTTATTATGTAAAATTATTTTTAAAAGGACAAAAAATACATGAAGAAAAGAATAGTAGTGGATTATTGTGGAAAGAATGCTTGACTAAAGACACTGAATTCTCAATCGATTTTGTCAAGTACTCTGTTTAAGTCTTCTCCAGCATCAGCTACCTGTTCTGTAAAATTAAGTGGCTGAGGTGTCTTTCAGTTCTAACACCCTTTGACTATGATAATGACATAATAAAAACTGCATATCAATTAATAATATACATGTCCCTGAAACACAGTGAAAGGATTCTTTTACAGTTTTGATCTAGGTGTGGAAAGTATTTCCATGGGAGACATACAAAACTAAAGAAGCAACACTTCCACATCTGTAATGTAGTTACTTGCATTTGGTGTTCATAGTTTAATTTTTGTTTTTATTTTATGGAGGTGAAGGTCATACAACATACAATTAGCCATTTAAAAATGTTCATACTTGCTCTGACTGGTACAGCTCAGTGGATTGACCTCTGGCCTGCAAACCAAAGGGTCACTGGTTTGATTCCCATTTAGGGCACATGCCTGGGTTGCAGGTCAAGTCCCCACTGGGGACACGGCACTCAAGAGGCAACCACACATTGATGTTTCTCTCCCTCTCTTTCTCCTTCCCTTCCCCTCTCTTTAAATATAAATAAATAAAATCTTAAAATATATATAATGAAATTTTAAAATACTTGTTTAAAAATTTCAAAAAAATGTTCATACCCATTAAGCAGTAACTCTGTATTCCCCCACCCTACCCCCAGGATGACATAAGTTTAAGTATATACTTTCAAAATGATTGCAAAGGTGGATTGGGTATTTGGGCACCCACAGCTGGGAAAGCAAGGAATATCCCTGCCTTTGTCGCTTTGACAGTAAATTCGGAGGGCAGCAAAGAGGTGTTTGCATGTTTCCCGGGACACCCAGATTCCCAGAAACTAGCATATTAGCCTTTAAAACTGAGATTCAGCTACTTTGAGAGACTTAGGGAGTTATGGTTAGGAACCCCTTATTTACCATGGTGTTGAGCAAATACAAGTTTGTTATTTTGAAAAAAATCATTTAAAAAAACCCAGTAAGTTCAGCTAACTCCAAATAAAAAGTAAAAATCACCTAAATTTCTATCATGCAGAAAGAATCACATTTTAGTGTAATGCCATTGAGAATTTCTCTCTACATTTTAACACATACGCTGTATTTTGAAAACTGAGATCATATGGCACACTTTTATTATTTTTTCTAGGTAAAATATGGCTATTAAAATTCATATAAGATAGGTTTTTACTGCATAAAACACCTGTTTCTTAACTTGTTTTCATTCAACAGTATATTTCAGCCATATTTTTAGGTCAATGAATATATTTTCAGAGCATCGTTTTAATTTCTGCTTAGTAGTCTATTTTAAGTATATATTACTATTTCCTCTGGTAGGCTCCACTTTTGAACATTTAGATGGTTTTCAGTTTTCAGCTATGATTAGTATGATGCTGCCGTTTGTGCCTAAATCTCAGTTTGCATCTGTGTTTAGTTCCTTTGGATAACTGTGAATACTTGCTGTTTGCTCACTTGGTGATGAGGATGAGGTTGCAATGTAATGAAAAGAAAGCAGAAATTTAGTTACTTATATTGGAGCCATGTATTTGCAAACACACTTCCTGTGGCTCTTTTTATTTTATGCAATACACCCATAGCCATTATTTCATTTGATAATAGCAATGGTAAGTAGCCAATATTTTTTTGTGCACATATGTGCAGACACTGCTCTGTCCTTTAGACAGAGGTATCCTCATTTGTTATGTGCTATTATTATCTCCCTTTTAGAGATGGGGAGAGTTTGGAGGCTCAGAGCAATTATGTAAATTGTCCAACATGTGGTAAGTAGTAGAACCAAATTTTTGCTTTGTTTTTTTTTATTCTAGCTTTAGTATTCTTTCTGATGTACCACAAGCTTGTGAATTATAGTATGTTCCAAGGTTATATATGAACAAGTGATATAAAGTCCATACACCAGTTAACCTGTAAAGATTTAAGAATAAGGAAAAAACATGGTGTTCATTGATCATGTTCCATCCCTTCCCAGTCCAAGCTGGCTTCATCTGGGGATGCCTACCTCTAGTTGATTTCACAATGTGTAAGTGTGGTACCTGTCATATTATATCCTCTCCCAAAGTAAGACTAGAGTGGCCATGCCAAAGGAGTCAGGTGTGATTTATGAAAGTCCCAAAGAGGCCAGGAGCAGAGATTAGGAAAGGTCCCATTTCCATTAAGAATCACTGTGACTTAGGTTCTTAGGCCAAGTGCTCAAATGAATTAATCATTAAAGAGCCCAAAAATGTGTTAAAGGATACATTGGCTGAACTTTATGGGACCGTCTCATTCTGTGCTGAGGAACAAATGATAGCTTGTGCTGTTTATTTCTCAGGAAAAGGAAGGTGTAAAAAGAAACTTACATATTGGTAGGCCCCCAAAGAGAATGTCTTCTCTCAAAGAAAGCTATAGGCTGTGGGGAAGCAGCCAAGGCTACATTAGGGGACCAAAATAATTTTGGCATGGGGAGTCTCTGCCTGTTTTCAAGGACATCTGCTAAAGGTCTGAACTGTATCCTGGTTGGCCTAGGTGCTTGGTGACTCCACTGACCTAGATCATCAAGCTGGTAAGTGCAAAGGTTATATATTGACAGAGATCAGAGGTAGAGGGTCCTTGGAGATCACCTAAGATGCTAACTAACTTCCTGCATTGACTGATGAGGAAATCAAGGCCCAGAGAAGGAAAGGGACTTCCACAAGATGCTCAAACTGTTGATTTCCAGTGTCAGAGTTCAGTAGTGACATTTGCAATCTTTAGTACAAGCTGTATCACCCCAGACATGTAGAACTGAATTCTTTTTCTCCTTTTCTTCCTCCTCTGCCTCTTCTACCATCTTCCCACCTCCCCCCTTTCTGCATTTTCCCTTTCTGTTCTTCTTCCTCCTCTTTCATCTTCATCTTCTCTATTCTCATATTCTTAACAACCACTTTGGTGTGCGTATTATGCCTGCTGTCTAATTAACAACTCACTTTACATCCATCATTTCATTTGGTCCTTCATCCTTCTTGGCCTTAGTGTTTAGAAACTGAGAACCTTATGGAAAGTGTAAGCCAGAGGCACCTCCCCGTTCAGGCTGCGTGGCATCCTGAGCATTGTACAGATGATGTATACAAGCCATAGACTTCCTCGTGGGGGAACTTGCTGTAGGTGTTTGAACTTCTGTGGCACAGCATCAGGTTCCTTGGCAAAGAAGGAGAGAAATCAAGAAGCTTCCCTGCCATTGGATCTGGACCCTAAATAGAACTTTCTTGGCCAGCATACTTCCCATGTTAACTGGCTGGCCCTACACTGTGATAGGTCCTCACTCATGGGTGCTCTTGAGTCAAGACCAGGTTCTATGCAGGCCTCATCACTGACACAGATGCTCAGGGTCCATCTCCCTGAAGATAGTCAGTTTTTATTTTTTAAATTTTTTTAGCCTCATCTGATAACAGTTCTTTATTGCTTTTTTAAAGACAGACAGGAAGTAAGAGAGAGACATTGATGCCAGAAAGAAGCATCAATTAGTTGCCTCTCATAGGCATCTGGACCTGGGATAGAACCTGCAATCTAGGTATGTGCCCAGACTGGTAATCAAACGCACAACCTTTTGGTTATGGGACAATGCACCAACCCAATGAGTCACATCAGCCAGGGCCCTAAAGAGCATAAATTTAATAACCTAGCCTCCTGAGACATTAGATTTCTATCCAAAAGATGAGAGGTTGGGGGAGAGAGGGAGAGATCTATAAGCATGAAAAAGGTAATTTTATAGTGAGAAATCCTTGTTTTCCTTTCCTTCATTCATTTTGTTGTTCAATCCACAAATATGCAGTTGAGTACCTAATAAGTGCTTGGTACTACTTTTCACTGTAAGATAGATTATCCTCAATGACTTTATATTCTAACAGGGAGAGAGGGGAGACAATAAACAAACAGACCTATCTTATAGCATAGCCAAGTACTGAAAACAGTCTAAGTGCCCATCAATAGAAGAGTGGATCAAAAAACTATGGTACATTTACACAATGGAATACTACACAGCAGAAAAAAAGAAGGAGCTCCTACCCCTTGCAACAGAATGAATAGAACTGGAGAGCATTATGCTAAGTGAAATCAGCCAGGTGGTGAAAGACAAATACCATGTGATCTCACCTATAAAAAGAATCTAATGAACAAAATAGAACCAGAGACATGGAAAAATGGAACAGATTGACTGTGACCAGCAGGGAAAGGGGTAAAGGAAGTGGGGTAATGGTGGAAAGAAGGGTGAGGGGAGGGGACAAGAAGTATGTATAAATGACCCATGGACATGGACAACAGTGTGGGAATTGACTGTGGGAGTGGGGGTGGGATGGGCAGAGAAGGGCAAAGGGGGAAAATTGGGACAACTGTAATAGAATAACAATAAAATATATTTTAAAAGGAGAGTTAGAAGTGTGAATAGAAAGGAGACAGCATGAAATGGTTTCAGGGAGAGTAGGCAAATGAGTGTGTTGGGGGAAGAGAGTAGGATGGCAGATAACACTGAAGGCACACACTTGAGGTTTCAGGCCATCAATTTTTAGGAAAACAGATGACATGGTTGTGTGTTTTTCCAATCATGTTAAACTACTAGGGAGCAGGCATTAAAGAATTGGGTTAACTCACATGGGGTTTTGTCAAGGGTGCATGGTAGAGGGAGGAAGGGGGAATTTAGTGTATACCTACTTTTTCTCAGATTTGCCTCCCTCAGCCTCCTCAATGTTTCCTCATTACTTTTTAAGAATATTTTATTTATTTTTAGAGAGGAAGGGAAAGAGAGAGGGAGAGAAATATCAATGTATGGTTGCCTCTCATGCGTCCCCTTCTGGGAGCTGGCCTGCAACCCAGGCATGCGCCCTGACTGGGAATCGAACCATGATCATGTGGTTCGCAGGCCCGCACTCAATCCAGTGAGCTACACCAGCCAGGGCCTACTTTTTATAAAATTAAAAAAAAAAGATTTTATGTATTTATTTTTATAGAGAGTGGAGGGGAGAGAGAAAGAGGGGGAAAGAAACATCAATGTGTGTTTGCCTCATGTGTGCCCTTGACCGGGGATGTGTCCGGCAACCCAGGCATGTGCCCTGACTAGGGATGGAACCAGCAACCAATACACTGAGCCACACCAGCCAGGGCGCTCATTACTTTTGTGTGTCCTCTCTCATTTTGTCACTTGGCAGGTAACACTTCTACACAGGTGTGAAATATGTCCTCTCTAGCTACAGGTAGACATAGGGAAGAGTGAGAGAGGAGCAGAGCTCCAGAAGAAGCACATGAATGTAATCAAGAGAGACTGGCATTGAGTTTGTAGAATATTTATTTTTAAGAAAGTTTAGAACACTTAGTTTAGGGGAAAAAACTCACTATAATTGTGTTTTTTGTGATCTTTTGAGGTAGCAGTGTTTCCATTTTGGTCATTGTAGAAGTCTTCTGGTCATTTGTTAACAACGTCAACTACTAACATTTATGGAGTGCTTACCATGATGAAGGTATTTCACTGAGTGGTTTAGATGCATTAAGTCATTTAAGCCTCATAACAGTGACAGGAATTAAGTACTATTTCCACTGTTTTTAGATGAGGTTAGGTAATTTGTCCAGTATAACATACCTAGCAAGATTCAACTAGGTTTTGAACCCAGAAACTTGTGATCACCTGGTACATACCCTTCACCACTCCTGCACTGCCCTTCATTGCCCAAGAATTTGCATGTTAAAATCTGTACACTCACCCATCTCTCTGTCCATTCAAGGTAACTTTCCCAGTGCCCACTCTGTTGTAAGTAATTGTGTTAGTTTCTGGATAGGAGGAGGGTATGGGTGGGGTTCAGCTCCAGATCCTTCATTCTTTTTGTGCTTAGTTAGGGATTCTCAAAGAAGGTAAGGGGGAGTGGCCTTTCTGCTTGGAAACTGTTCTGGAAGCTTGTATTCTGGGCTCACATTGAATATTCTGATGATGGAGCCTGTGAGACTGTACCTCTGCCTCCTGCATCTCTGAGAACTTGTGATTGTATCTTCTGGTTTTGCTGATTCTGTGGCTCTTAGGCTTCCATCTTGTTCTTCTCTGTCATTTTCTTCCTTCGTCCCTTTCTATGAGCTCATAACTCTTGTAGGAGAGTCTAAGGCCGGCTCCTGGCTGCCCTCTACCAGGCTAGACATGACAAACTGCCTTCCTGTTATACTTAATGCAGGCATGTAAATAGAATATGCTTTCTGTTCACATACTGCTACCATCTCTTATATCCATCTAGATCCAAGAAGCCTGTATCATCAACATAAAACCCATAGAAGAAATGCATGCTGGGAACCAGTCTTCCATATCAGAGCTGATAACCATGGATCAGTGAATTCTGTAGATCACATCTGTCCTAAACAGCAAATTAGCTATGCTTGACTTCAGCTACCAAATTTTGCCTGCTGTGAGCTTGCTTTACCCTCCTATGAAACATATTTTTTAACATCATGGAAGAAGTACATATGATTGATTAGAATTGACACAATTTCTGCATACTTCTGCAGTTATGATTGTGGTACCTGCTTTGAAAGGCTTGAGAAATCCTTTAGCCATTTTTGCTCCTCTATAAAGTTTCATTCAAATTTTAGTGGGTATATTTATATGGAAATCAGATCACTTTCCAATGATATCGTTGTTAGTGTTTCAATGTTATTTGCCCGAGCAGATCGATTTGCCATTATGAAAAAACGTTTGAACTGAAAAAAGTCCTCTGAACTTTGTTCACTAATACTATCAAAGAAAATAGAGCAGAACATGTAAACAGAAACCTGCAAATTAAATTTACTTTTCCAATTCAATGTATTTGATCTGCACTTGTTATGAAACTAGGGCAGTAGTTGCTTCTTGATTCTGCAATAACATTGAGGTTTTAGATCATGTTACAAACTTCTCAAAATTTTCATGGGGAAAAGAATCAGCAATGTTAACTGCTAATAACATGTACACTTTGATAGTAAGTTAGGATACCTCATAGGTTATGTCATTATCCTTACAGTCAATCCCATCTATCAGGCTTGCAATGGTGCCATTTCTGGAAACAGCTGGGCCAGCCCTACCATGTGGTGGCAATTTGTTTTGGGTAAGCCAATGGTGTCAGAAATGTTAGAACACTGGCAAAGATAATTTGCAGCCATGCGAAGGTCCAATTTCTTCTGCTTGACTCACAGGGGTGGGCTATTTCTCAAAGCTCTATTTAGATTTTGGAAAACTGGGCTAATGGCACGAACTATTTGCTTTCTTTCTATATCTGTCAGGTGTTTTCAGTCATTCCCTAATTCATTGTAAAGCATATAAATTGGAACCATTGGAACTGAAAGAAAGAAAGAAAGAAAGAAAGAAAGAAAGAAAGAAAGAAAGAAAGAAAGAAAAGAAATACATAGCTTAAGAACTAGAGATGTTCAAATAGCTCGAGTAAATGGAATGTGGTAGCAAAGAGGAGGTCACCTGGGCTTTGCTCTGAATCCTGATTTCGTCACTTGGCTAGTCATATGCCCTTGGGCAGATCATTTACCTTCTCCAAATCTCACTTTCTTTATTTGTCAAATGGGTAAAATGTTTGCACTGCTTTCATATGGTTGTCATAATGGACAGTAAACAATAGTACACAGGTAAAAAAATACACTTAATATTTGAGTGCTTACTATATATTACTAGCTCTTAACTGGTGATCAGGCTTCTGCATTTTAAGAAGTTTACAGGGTATCTGGTGTTCTATTCACACTGAGAATCACTACTTCTAAACAACAGCTTCTTCTAAACTGTCCTCAGCAGCTGGTGCAGATTGCATGCTATAGTGCCACTTCATGAAAGTATTATATATTGTGTGTTTATGATTTGCCTCATACTGTGCAAGTTATCGGGAACACAGAGACCATGAAGTATTGTCCCTATGCCTAAGAATCGAGTCAGCTAATACTTCATTCTGCTTTGTGGTAAAGTAGTAAAATATTTCCAAATAGTCCTTGTGGGATTCAAAGGTGGCTTTTATTTCCAATAAGACTAAGCCTCTCCAAACACAATTCTTTTTAAAAAATAAACTGTAATAGACTTTCCATTGGTAATCTTTATTTTAATTATGTTCCAGTGGCTTTTTAAAAGGAGGTGCATTTTTTAAGGCTCATTTGGCATTTATTGAGAACTACCAAATGCCAGGCATTTTTACTGATGCTCTCTTTTTCCATTTTCATGGTAGTCTGTGAAGTTGTCCTTTTGACAGTTTACGAGGAACTGAAGGCTCAGAGAAGTTATTCCCTTGCTCAAGATCACATAGCTAGTAAAAATCAAAAGCATGATTTGAATCCAGACCTGTCTGACTCCTAGTCACATTTTCTGCCCACCCTTCCCTGGCGCATATAAGAGGTAGAGATAAGAGCTGATTACGGAGCAGTGTTTAAGGGCCACCTTAAACATTTTTAAAGTGGGCTAAATAGATTAATGTGATAAGTGCATGTAAGTGCTCAAGAACTATTAGCTGTGTTGAGGTTAGAGATCGCTTTTAATGTCAAGAATGGGCTGTGTTCTCTCCAGTTCTTCTGCTGAGTGGATTAAATTTGTTTAAAGTTGAGCTTAATTATTAGAATGATGAAATAATAATTTGTGGTTGTCAACTGTGTAGTCCTTAGTCCTGCTAGTTTTCATGTCCTTCAGCTTAACTCAGGCATCTCCATGACCTCTAGTTGAACTGTATGTGTGAGATTGTTCACAGAGTTTACATTTGAATAGAATTGAATACTAAAAACAGCAACAGCAAAATGATGTGCTTTACGTTTTGGTCCTGAATTGCTCTGTTAAGATGCATATTAAAGTTTCAGAGATGCCTCCTGTTGTTTAAATTGGGACCACCAAGGGGTCTGGGGAGTGGGCAGCTACAGCCTACCAGAAAACAGTGCTATTAATGTTAAATTGAAGCACTCGAACTGAAGCTGTGTCCTCAGTGTCAGTCAGCATCATACTGTCCTGTCCTTTTGCAGCAGAATGAATTGATCCCAAGTTCAGGTCCAGTGATAAAGGAAAAACAGCCGTGCAGTTCCACGAAATGCACATCTTCAAATCTAAACATTTCAGAGAAACTATTCTTTCTCCTCTTTGGTGACATTGAACAAACACACCTGTGCTATGGGCTTCAATGGATGGTAGGCTCCAATACTTCCTGTGGTTCTTCTGGGCAAACCTCAGAAATATGCTTGGTACCTGGGCCAAGTGGCCTCACCACTTTCAAGGTGTTGAGTTCTCAGATGGAGTCACCAGTATATCTGGGGAGAGCTCTGAGAAAAAAAATAGGACTTTTTCTCTTCGCCAGTTCCCAGGTGAGAATCAGATTGCAGCCTTGGCTAAGTGATTCTTTTTTTTTTTTACCTTCTCTGTGTTTAGATTTGCATGTGATCAAAGCTCATTAGAAACATTATGATAGGAAATGGTCACATTTTATTTTATACTTCTACTTAATGTTTTTATTTCACTGGCCAAAGATAAGACAAGGAGAATATATCAGCTCATTAAAATAAAAAAAGATATCACCCACTAATGTTGATTGCTTTAAGGCAGATTTATTTTGTACCTGCAGAAGATGCTGTAGCTCCTCACTTCCCTTTCCTTTTTCTCTGTGGGCTCTGTTGAACATGAAAAACAGACATTGTTTCAAGTAAACAGGTGTCCAAGTGAGTTCAAATTACACTTCCATACCAGTGCATTTATTCCAGTGATTGCACTGATTGTGTTTGACCATGTGATAATTAGGCCACATTCAGATCACAAATTCCCATTTTACACCTTTGGGTTTTCTAATCCAAAATGTACTAATGGCCCGAAGAATGCTTTGGTGTTAGGTGACCAGAGGAGCCATTTGTATAATGTTTTTGCTAATGGAGAGGTTTAAATGTAGGGAAGGCTGTGTCCACAGATCAAGGCTGTAAATGGTCAGAACAGGGCACCAGTATAATCATCAGAGGGCACTTTTTCTTATGAGTAATGGTGGCTAATTATTATAAATTCAAGCCACATAAATGAATGTAATTGGAGAAATACACACACACACAAATGCAATTTGCCATTGGTTTGGAATGGGTAGTTTAATATATAGGCCTATACAGGTTTAACATCAAATCATCCATTTCAAACTAATGGTAAAATGAGCTAGAATAGAAATAATTAGCCTGTGACAAAATTGAGAGCCTTTTCTTTTTCCTTCAATCCTTCTGATGTCAGCTCTCTCTTCCACTTAATTATTTGAGCACCTCAGACAACTCTGAGCCAGGTGAGGAGTAAGGACTCAAACATGTTGACTCTGAAGGATAGATAAGACAAGTGTTACCTTCCCCACGGTAGGCTCATGGGCATTTTGAAGGAGGGCTACATGGAGACAGCCATCCTTAATGGGAAGGAACAATATCCTGATGATCACTTTTTAGTTATTAGCAAGTAACTGCTTCTGCAGAGGCTTTCCTTAGACAAGGAACAGTTTCCAGTCAATGTCTAAGTGGAACTAAGAATAGATCCCATTGAACCACCAATGGAATTAAGCAGTGCTTGTTGTGAAGAAGTCCCTGTGATGGCAGGTAGGGGATAGGAGCAGATATTTGAAGAAAGACAGAGTGGGAAGGTCTGGGGAACAGGAGGGAGTATGGGTTGAATCTCTGGTTCAGATCATCAATCTACTACCCATTCATTCAGCAAATGGCACTAGTGATCTTCTTGGAGCTTATTATCTGTACAAGAAGATAGATGTTAATGAAATGGCTCATGCATTCATTAAAGAGGTATTGAACTTACTATGTTACAGACATAGTAGGTGCTATGCATAAAAAGTACAGGTTATGAGAGACCTGACTTCGTATGGGGGCATCAGTGAATTTCACTTATGGAACTTCATGACCCAAGGAAGTGAAACTCGAGGTGAGATATGACGAATGAATATGAAGAAGGAAGAGTTGTTTAGGCAAGGGTATGTAAAGGGAACATTCCTGAAAGAGGGAAGAACGTGTCTGAGTAAAGAATATTTTGTGTTCTAATATATTGCATGAAGGCAAGCATTTCTGGAGCATAGAAAATGTGGGAGAAAGTAAAAGCTGAGGCTAAGAAGATGGGAAGGGGACAGAGCCTTCTAGACCTACCTGTCCATAGTGAGGTTTTTGAACATTTTCATAAGAACAATGGGAGGCCATTGTTGGGTTTTCTGTAAGATGATGTTTTAATTAAGTGACTGGCTATAAGGAGGTAGCGAATGGATTAAAGCAGGAGTCATACTGAAGGGTAGGAAACTATTTAGGAGGCTGTTGCAGAAGACTGAACTAGGCATGGTGGGGGCCTAGACTGGGATGGAAGCAATGGAAGAGAAACATGGATGGACTGTGTGGCCTTGGGTGAGTTGCTTCACCTCTCTGAGCCTAATTAGGCTTATTAACTTTCAGGTTTGGTCTACCATATCTATTGATTTAAGATCAGACTCCACTGCTCAGACCATCTGCTATGTGTAAGCTCCCTTTCAATGTTGGCTATTCAACAGAAACACTGTTCATACTTGATATATGAAGGAAAGACAAAGCTAGCTCAGAAGTGTTCTGAATTGTATTTGTTACAATTTTTCAAGGCTGATGGTCTAAATACATTTTTGTAATACAAATGGCTTTAAAATAAATTAAGGAACATTGACATAACACTGCACCTGTTATTCCTTTCATCCTAAAGTACTAAACAAGATCCAAAAAAGTCCCCTTACATTCAGCAGTAATTAAACACAATGGTAGTTAGTTAGGAAATTGATAATAATAAAGAGAAATTTAGTGCCAGCTACCCATGAAGAGGCAGTTCAAGCACTACCTTTTGATCTTAGAGTTACAAAGACTTCCAAACAAAATAAAAAGAAAATGTGTTCCAGCGTTTATAGTGTCTTTCTCCAAATCTTTGAAACTTGGCAAACATTTCTTGCCAGCTCATCATGTTAAGCTCTGGATTAATTTTGCACGATATCCAATAGGCAACAAATGACTTTGTGAGTGATGATTTTGATTCTATGAATTTAAATAATGTTATCTCATAGACAAACCCTGATGAAGGTAGGTAGACACTGAAACTATATGCCTGAACCTTTCAAATGGTTAAGTTCTGTTTGATTGATATTTGTCTTGGTGCAGGTTCTCTGGGCATTTTTTTGCTAGACACCTTCAGGTAAGGCAATGGCTTGGATCTAGCAAGCAAACATTGTTTAAAATATGGAGAATTTGAAGACCAAAATGGTGAAACAGAGTGAGCCCTGTACCCAATGACTAGAGAATAAAATTATTTTCTGACAAATAGGCAAATAGGGGATATGTATAAAAATTGACCTTTTACTAAGCCTTAAAGGAAATCTCTAGTATCAAAAAGCCAATATCACATAGATTAGGTTATTTAACAAAAATGTAATACTGTGTGACATCCACAACTATAAAATAGACGAAAGGAGGGGGAAAACATTGTCACCTCAGTATGTACAGAAATCAGTCAATAAACATGTATGGTTAATAACAAGATGAAGTCTATCTATGGAAATGCTATGGCAAACACTATGCTTAATGGTAATATATTAGATATGTCTCTCTCAAGTCAGCAACAGGACTTGTAAGAAAACCTGTAATCACTGTTTATATTCAGTATTATAAATGCGGCTTGAACTGGCTCATTGGGAAAATAAAAATAGAAGGATTGAAAATATATTGTTTTTGTCACAGATGGCAGGATTTTCTACACGGGTAATGTTAGAGAACATGTAGACAGAACAATAGAAGTGATGCAGAGTTCAACGAGTTTCCTGGGAGTAGGAACAATATATAAAAATCACTAGCACTTCTCTTCCACAGTAAGAATCAAGGAGACAATATTATAAAAGACAAATCCTAACAGCTAGCATGGCATCCAAAATTGTGCATTGGTGTATTTTCTTCCTTTCTTTTGGGTCTTGAATCCTTTTTGCAAGATTTACCCCTTTCCCCCCAAATGCTTGGGCCATGACCTTAGTTCTTCCTTTTTTTTCCAGGCCCTCTAAAGAGAAAATAACCAATTTAAAACAGAACAAATCAGGAAACAGGATTGTTGGGAAGAGCCTAGAGAATATTCTTTTGTAATGCTTCTTTTTCCAAGTCCATGGTGGCTTTCTTATAGCTGCTACTATGAAGATTGAAAACCACAGTGATAACACTGCCTTTTCTGGTACCAGCTTATTAAATTCACTCCTGTCTCTCTCAAGGAGTCAATTCCATATTAGAGTATATGTTCCCTTACTTGAGTGCATTCAAGCAAAAAGTTTATCAGATTAATCAACCCTACTGACTTTAAAAACCTAATTTGGAAATGTTTAAGAGAAAGGGCACATGGACAAAGGGGGGTCAGATCAAGAGTAGAAAGTGGGGATGGTCGGGGTGGGGGAGAATGGTGGGGGAAAATGGAGACAACTGTATTTGAACAACAATGAAAAATGCGAGAAAAAAGAAAAAGAAGTATAAAAAAGAAAGGGGAGACCAAAAGGAAATATAAATACTTAATGACTTTCACCAATAAATAAAAAGCTATTTAAAGACACAAGCTCTGGTTCCTGTGATTAGATTTATAAAACAGAAGGAAACCATTCCTCTGGGGGGAAAATTAACCTTTGAGCAAATCATTGCAAGAAGATTTTTAAAAGTGTATTGAAAGCAAAAGTATAATATCACCTCAAGGAATCCTTGAAACTTAGGAATGTTGGTGAATATTTAGTAAAAGAAGACTTTGATGTTTACAGATATTAATATTTAGATGGCTGTGGATTTATTATACCTGTTATTGCATCCATTGCAGAGGATATGCATTATGTTTAATACACAGATGAATGGGATGTCAATTTGATAGAAGATGGTGCCTTCATAATAGCTACTGAATTACTAAATAATATGAACCTATATCTAAAAAAAAGAGAAAAATGGCAAAACCCTTGCTTTGTATATAAAGAAGACAGACATCTTTGTCTTCAAAGATGAAAAAACTAATGGTTAAAGCAAGGACAGAATTACTAGAAATGGAGAACAGTTAGAAAGGAATGTAAGGGCAGAACAAGAAAAATAATACTAAGATGAAACACTTTATATCTTTATAAAACAGATGAAATGGGTTTACATGTGTATGCAAGTGTGTATGTGTGTGTATGTCCTGTAAACCTATAACCTTCTAAGGAGAAAAAGCATGACTTTGAAAAAGTGTATATGGTAAATGTAAATAAAGGACCAACACATATTCTAAAGAATGAGAAGAAAAACTTTGCATATGGAACTACTGCAAAGAAGTGAGTCCCGTGTAGGAAACATACAAGTTTTCATAGGAAAAAAAATGTCATTCCTGAAATGCCATAGAAACAATGCCATACTAACTAAAGAGCAGTCTCCAAACATCACTGGAATTGTCCTATTTTGTTTAATAAAAGGTCAAAATCAACTGTGATTTGGTGAGCTCAGAATATCAGCTACTTTAAAGCACATAAAGCCTTATATTCCTACCTATTTGTGTAATTTATGAATTAGAATTAGAGTTTATTTGCAAGATAAATTGTTAAATTGGAAAGAAAAAACCCATTCACACAGTGGCAAAACCCTTTATAAATCTAGAGATATACATAACAAAATATATCTTTTGAAGAAATGTTAAAATTTTTTAATATAATTTTTTAAATATTTTATTTATTTATCTTAGAGGGGAAGGGAAGGAGAGAGAGAGAGAGAAATATCAATGTATAGTTGCCTCTCATTCGTCTCCTGCTGGGAACCGGGAACTGGCCTGCAACCCAGGCATGTGCCCTGACTGGGAATCAAACCGCGATCGTGTGGTTCGCAAGCCCACGCTCAATCCACTGAGCTACACTAGCCAGGGCAAATTTTTTCTTTATTTAATTCTTGTTCAAGTACAGTTTTCTGTCTTATATTCCCAGCCCTGCCCCCCCAGTGCTCCCCACCTCCCTCCCATTTCTGCCCCCCACCTTAGTTATTGTCCATGTGTCCTTTATACTTGTTCATGTGAGTCCTTCCCCTTTTCCCCTATGATTCTCTCCCCTCTCCCCTATGGACCCTGTCAGCCTGTTCCGTATTTGAGTGTCATTGGTCATATTTTGCTTGCTTGTTTGTTTTGTTGTTTAGATTCCTGTTAAAGGTGATATCATATGGTATTTGTCTTTCATCGCCTGGCTTATTTCGCTCAGCATAATGCTTTCCAGTTCCATCGATGATGTTGCAAAGGGTAGGAGCTGCTTCTTTCTTTCTGCAGCATAGAACTCTATTGTGTAAATGTACCATAGTTTTTTGATCCAGTCATTGACCGATGGGCATCTAGGTTGCTTCCAGCACTTGGCTATTGTAAAGTGTGCTGCTGTGAACATCGGGGTGCATAGGTTCTTTTGGATTGGTGCTTCAGGGTTCTTAGGATATACTCCTAATAGTGGAATTGCTGGGTCAAAAGGCACGTTCATTTTTAGTTTTCTTAGAAAATTCCATACTGTTTTCCACAGTGGTTGTACCAGTCTGCAATCCCACCAACAATGAACTAGGGTCCCCTTTTCCCCACAACCTCTCCAGCACTTGTTGTTTGTTTCTTTGTTTCTGATAGCCATTCTGACTGGTGTAAAGTGGTATCTCATTGTGGTTTTAATTTGCATCTCTCTGATAGCTAGCGATATCAAGCATCTTTTCAAGGAAATGTTAAATTTTGATGAAGAACATAAATAATGACCTATTATAAATAATAAAAAATACAACATTTTAAAGGTAGTATTTTAAAGGTTTATAAGACTCAATGTAATAAAGAAGTCAATTCTTCACAATTTAATTGTAGTTTGGTGCAATTTCAATCAAACTCCACAGGTTTTTTTCCCATGGAACTTGACAAATATTCTAAAATTTGTGTGGGAAAGGAAAGGGCAAGGATTAGTTAAGATCCTCTTGGAGAAGAAAAATAAGGTGAAGTAACTAGTTCTATGAGGTATTAAGAATTGTTATTAAGCCATATTAATAAAAAGTGTGATGTTGATGCTGGAGTAGACAAGTATACCAATAAAATGCAATTGAAATTTCAGAAACAAGCACATGGGAAAAATGTAAATTTTCCTCCCCAGTCTAAACAGAAATGTCAACTCAAGATGGATTAAAGACTTAAATGTTAAAAGCAAAAATTATTTGTTTCTGAATGTTTTGAAGAGTATCTTAATGATCTCCAAGTAGGAAAAAGATTTCTTAAAACTATAGCATGGAAACCATAGAAAGAAAACATTGATAAATTTGACTTCATTTTTAAAAATCTCTGATAAAATTTAACAAAAAGAAAATTTAAAATAATGACACACTGGCTGGTTAAGGTATTTTTAACTCTTATAAATAAGGAAGAATTAATATCTAGGGACCATAAAGTATTCTAATATTCATTATGAAAAAGAAAAACAGTTCATTAGAAAAATGTGCAAGGATATGAGCAGGCAATTAATTGAAGGGAAAATGATTCACCTATAAACATCTGAAAAAAGGTACTTACCTTCACTGGTAATAAGGAAAGTGTAAATTAAATTAAAAAGAAGACAATCCCTTACAACCATCAAATTGGCAAGTGTTAAAAAGCATCATAATGCCATGTGGTCAGGCCAAGGGAAAATGTAGGAAACTAGGAGGTCTGGTGGAAGTATAAATTTATACACCTGTTCTGGAGAGCATTGTGGCAATATCTAGCAAAGTCAACAAGGTGCATATCTTATTAAGATCCTGAAGAATCTCTTCTAGAATCTTATCATGGAGAAATCCTTGCACATGTAAGAAGACATGAATAAGAATGTTTATTGCCATATAAATTTCATGTCCAACGATATTAGAATTGATTAATATTATAAATAATAACATATTTAAAGAATGGATTGCTATATTATGCATAAATTAGTGAGCTATATCCATATGCGTTAATACAGATGAATCTGGAAACTATTATTTGCTGTATAAGCAATTTGGAAAAGGACATGTGCAGTAGGTTTGTGTAAAAGGACAGAAAAATAAAGAGTTGGCCATGTCAAGAGGGTCTCTTGGAGCTTAGATTATTTTTAGATCTTTTTTCCATGGTGAGCAAAGGAATGGTAAATATGGATACATGTAACTAGTCATTATCTTTATAAAACAGCAGTAATGGAAATGTCTAATTTGGGGAATAAAATAAGACTGAAATAAAATGTTGAAAAATGAAAACAAAGAGGGTCTTTTGGAGCTATTGTATAGTGGGCCATAGCATAGCCCCTGAGGTTCCTTTGAGGAGACCATTGAAAAAATTTAATCCAATCTCCTTGTGCCTAACAAACCTGAAGCAGTGAAGCAGGGAGACCCTTTTGTACATGTTTACTTAGAGAATATTCTTCTCTTTACCCTTGAAGAAAAGCCTGGTGTGATACCATCTATTATTGTGGTGGTGACTCAAGTGCATTCTGTGGTGGCTCTCTGCCTGGGAAAGTTCAGAGGTCAGATGACTCAGGATTTTATATTAAAAGGCTGAGTCTACAATCTGAACCAGAGGAACTTAAATTGTGCTTTCCCCCCCCTCTCTTTTATGCCTTACTGAAAACTTTTTGAAAGAAAAGGGGGGTAGTGGTTATTTTTTTTCAATCAGTTAACTTTTGGTTGGCTTTTGTTAAAGATTAGAAAGTCATTTCAGCAGAATTCTCAGGCTTCTGGCCACATTAATAGCGAAAGTGATACTCAAAGTTCTTCCATTCCCCCCACACTCCTCTTCCCCACCTTTTTTTTATTCTCAGAACCTGATTGATGAAGCTAGCTCTGACAAGTAAGTTTTTGGTTGATTAATCCCCTTGAACTCAGAGTAAGTTTCAAAGAGAAATGGGGAGGCAACTACAGATCAAATCAGGACCTCATCTCATGTGGCCACTCAATCCTGTCACCGTATTTTAGGTGGTAGGTAGGTTTCAGGTGTCCTGGTGCTTGATCTGAAATTCTCTTTGCAGCTATGAAAGAGCATGACTGAGTTATGTATTTTTTAAATAATTTTTAATTTAATTCTTGTTCAAGTACAGCTTTCTGTCTTATATTCCCAGCCCTGCCCGCCCCCCGCCCAGTGCTCCCCACCTCCCTCCCATTTCTGCCCCCCACCCTTAGTTATTGTCCATGTGTCCTTTATACTTGTTCATGTATTTTGGGGGAACTTGTTCTATTCATTCTTGGAGCCTGCAATTATTATACACATTTTAAATGTGCAGTTTTGTGCTAATTAAGGAAGCCATTGTGATATCTATTGATTTATGGATTTTCCTCACCTCTTTTGGCACAGTTTCACAACGTAATACCAAGATTACATTGTGAAAATGTAATCAGCATATATGCATGCTCTTAATGGCATGAGAATGGTCAAATTAACAATATAGAAAATTGGACTCAGTCCACTGTGTAAGAAACATCATTTTAGACATTTACATGATTAGATCTATGGGTATGGAAGTTGAGAAGTCTCCATAAACCTCAAAAAGGTTTTTTATCTTAGATGTAGTTTTAGAATGCTCAATCACCTTGGTGAGGTTCTTCAGTAAACCCCATGAGGACATGGATTTGCCTGCCTTGTTCGCTGTGGTATAGCCCTAGCACAGTCCAGGCACATGATAGGACCTTAGTATTTGTGAGATGAATGAATGGGTGGAGAGGTGTAATTCCTTAGGAAGGGAGGAAAGAGAGAGAGTGGGAGAAATGTGCTTTGAAAAGGATTTTCATGAAGAAGGTATTCATTTTGCAAGGAACATCACCTTTCATATTTAAAATGTTTGCCCTCTTGCTTTGGATACCTGGGTTGCCAGCCACAGGATAGTTGCAATTTATGATCTTTAAAATGTATGAAGCCCATTGCAGGAATTAAGGGAAGAAAACCACATCAAAGCTGTGCCACTACTTTTTTCATTTTGACTTCAAACGTAATGTTCAAGATGATGCAGGTATTTGATTGTATAGAGTTAATATTCTTCCGGAAGTTAGAAACAGCTGAATTGTAAATAGCCGCTTTAGATGTTTTAGTAAACTGCTTTACATGAATCACATTCATATAGAAAAGTGCACAAATCCTATGTGTACAGCTCATTACATGCTTACAAATCGAACAAGTCATGGTAACTAGCCCCCAGATCAGTAGAGGTAACAAAATCAGCACTCCAGAAGCCACTTTTCTGCCCTCATCCAGAATTTACTCCTCACCACAAGGGTAACCACTATAACTCTGAACACCATAGATTGGATTTTCCTATTCTAGATGTTTTATATAAATGGGAGTATAGAATATGTAGCTTTTGTAACAAGCTTCTTTCACTTAGCATCATGTTTTCTGGGTTCATTAATGTTCAACCAATGGAGACTTGAGTTGTTTCCACTTTTTGGCTATTGTGAATAATGTTGCAATGAACATGTGCAAGTTTTTTATGTGGATATATGTTTTCGATTCTCTTGATTTTACAGAATAGTGGAACTACTGGGCCATATTTTTTTCAAACTTGCTTTTTAAATGGCCAAACTGTTTTCCAAGTGGCTACACCATTTTACATTTCTAGCAGTAGCTTATAAAAGTTCTCTAGGTACTCCACATCCTTATCAGTACATGGTGTGGTTAGTGTTTTTAATTTAGCCATTCTGGTAGGAAATCTATGGGGTTTGTTCTCTATAGATTTTTATGTCTTTTTGTGAGACTAAGAAAGTGACTCCAAAGCTAACTTCTAATTAATCTTAGATCATTTCCTAACCAGAGCCTTAATTGGTGCAACCAGTATTTTTCTGTGTTTGCTAAAAATGTGCAAACAGCCTTCAAGACTTAGCTCAGGTGCCACTGCTACTGGAAAGCCTCTCCAACTCTTTTTTACCTAGTCTGTATGTGATAGCTTGCTTCCCTCTGAAGGTCTCTTTCCTTTCCGTGTCTTTAGGCCAGGCCTGACCCATAGTTGGTGCTCACATGCACCTTCACTGAGTGACTAGATTTTCCTGATAGACACTGTATTCTACACCTGATTATCTCAAAAATTTTGCACCCAAGTTCTGGGAGGGCTAGAAGTCCCCTACACAATCCCATGATTTTACTGATGAGAAAAGTTGAAGCTCAGAGAGGGGAATGGGTGTAGCCAGACGACCTGGGCCTAGCGATTGAGTCCCCTGATGCCTTCCTATTCCAGAGTTCTTTCTACCTACCCAGACAATCTCCATCACTCATGTTTGCTTCCCCTCTGCTACTAATTTACAGAGATTGAAGCTAATCTTTGGCAGATGTGTGAGGTGGGGCAGGACCTGTAAATTTCCAGGGCTTAAGCTGAAGGTCAAAGAAGTGTCCGTCCTTTCATTGAATATTGCATCCTCTAGCATGGAAAACCACCATCATCTAAGCCACAGAAAGGAAACTGAAAGTGACTTTTCAGCAAATACAGTTTTTAATGCTACACATATAATATCTTGTTCTGTTTTATACTCTGATCATGATTAAGAATTTCAAATAGCTCAGGGAGAATTAAGAAGATTTACACCCACATTATTACTCATAACCACTTACAGCAAAGAAAGGAATCTTTTAAAAAGATGTTTATTGCTTTCATACCAAATGAGAATCTGAGTTTAAATGATTCCCTGCACAATCTTTCAAGTTGAAAGTACATTCAGCCATTTTTGAAGTCCCTTGTAATAACAATAGTATTCTGTAATTTCATGGAGTTTGTATCTTTCAAAGGAGATTAGGGGAAATGATATAAACATGAACTTCCTAATTCTGATTGTACAGCAACTGCCCTTGGGTCAATCGTGTTACACCTTCTTGTCAGGTGGAGACACTAGTTCTCCAGATGTCTAGGCTTGAAGTTTTGGCCCTTGGGCACCCTGTGAATTTACTTCAATTGGAAGAACCTTAGTTCTTCAGTAATTGTCTGACCCTCCATTCCTAGTGTGTAAAATGTGATGATCATATGTTCATTTCAGAGAAGTAATTTATGTAAGTACTTAATGCTTAGTAGGTCTTTCTTGTATAGTAATGACTAGTGATTCTCTACTGGAGAAGGCAGTGAACTAGAAAAGAGGGCTTTGCTGATTCTCACTGGCCCCTGTATCATAAATTCTCCATTCATTCATTAATTTATTGAGAATAAATTGATTGCTTCATAATCCTGTAGTGGAGGGTGGTGTGATGTTAAAACAAAGTTTTCAAATTCAAGCAAATCACATTCCAGTTGTTATTATTATGTTTTAATTTTTTATTTTGAATTGCAGTTTACATTCAGGATTATTCTATACTACCACCTGGAGTAGAACACCTGAGCTTTATTATTTGTAACTTACGATTTTTATGAATAACCATTACTCCAAGTGCTAGTGTCTAGCAACCTACAACAAGGCTCATAAAGAATGTTGCAATAGAAAAACCACTGTGTCATATATCACATAATGATATGAATTAACAGATGAGCTAAAGCAACTCCTCTTATCTAAGTATGTATTAGAAAGAAAGCTTCAGGGACTTGTAATTTACACTAACTCCTGGACCTTATATACCTCTTTATTAGATTAATGGCCTAGAACAAGCCAAAAATGTAGTTCCTTCCCTCCCTCCCTCCCTCCCTCCCTCCCTTCCTCCCTTCCTTCCCTTCTTTCTTTTTTCTTTCTTTCTTTCTCCCTTTCTTCCTTCTTTTTGGCCAGGAGGACTTTCAGAACATGGCTGAAATCAGTCATGGGCTTATCATGGACATCTCAGAAACTAGTGCTAACTCCTGTTTTCCAGAGAAAATACAGAGCAGGAGAAACTGTAAGGAAGACTGCTAGGGTTGGAAAAATGCCCTTTGCCTGGGAGTCAGGAGACCTGGCTTCTAGTTCAAGACCAGTTACTGCTTTATATTATGACCCTGAGCAAGTCACTTCTGTAATAGAAAAAATATATGGTCCGGCAATTTCATTACTAATATCTACCCAAGTATTGAAAACATATGTCTGTGGAAAAACTTGTACATTAATATTCATAGCAATGTTATTCATGATAACCTATAATAGGTCTCAGTTTCCTCATCTGAAAATGACCAGTATAGTCAAAACTCTTAATTATAAACTGCATTGTACAGTTTCGTAGTAGGACACAGAGGTGTCTCTGAGATCACTGAAGGAGACACTCTGCCACTTCAACCCCTGACCCCAACCCAAGTAGTTCCATTTTCTATTGGTTTATACATAAGGGCTCTTCTCAGGGTTACATTTGAATAAAGGGTACCAATGCCTGAGTAAAACTGAAAATTCCTAGGCTAAGTGATCCTCAAGGGTTTTTGGGCTTTAAGGTCCTATGACATCTGAATAACCCCAGTCTGTCTGTGCCATTTTCAAGTACTAAAATGTTAGCCAGTCCTTAGGCTGGAATGATGATGGTTATAGGTGTGCCCACTATGCTACCTAAGTACATCTTACAGCTGGACTATTGGATTCAACAGAGCATCTGAATCATCAAAGAAAGGTTGAGTTTTACTTAATTTTGTTTTACTGTTGCACATTCATATCGTGCATACTGTATTTAGTGGGGATCTAAGTTTATTTGGTGGGTCTTCAGTAAGTAAAATGCTTGATTAATCCATATGTGCCATTGTTGAGGTATGCCAAGTAGCAGAAAGCTTATCAAATCAGATAGTGAACAATTTAAATTTGGGGCAGTGCTTCTCACACTTAAACACAGGATGTCATGAGGAAGAGCTAGAGAAGAGGCGTGTGTATGAGTGTTGGTCATTTTTATAGACATATAGTAAAAGCTGATTTATTTGAGGCATAGAGTTATTTCAGGCAATCTGAATTAACTACGCCTGAAAATGGTTCTTCTGAGGTATTATATTTCCAAGTTACTAAAAAAAACACATGTATGAAAGCAGAAATCTAGATTTTCTCAGGATACACCCAGCATGTCCTAGAATGTAAACTGGAGGCGTATGACACATTCCATTTTAAAATGTAGTGGCTTCCCTCTGAGTGACAGTGGTGCTATTAATGTCATTTTACATGGGGGAGAGAGCTTTGTGACCCTACTCATTCTTTTATGTGCATTTCTCCATTTATTTTCAGCCTCTTTATCTATTTATCTATTCATTCCTTCATTTTTGCTTTGCTCCTTTCCTCTATAGGCTCTAATGCTTATGATAATTTACTTCATTCATGCATTTCATAACCTAGACAGGATACCTGCTGACACAGAGGAAGGTTTTGTGACAGGCACTGTTGGGGATAGTGATGATGAGCTATTCTTCTTAGTGTGTTATTGCATTTTGAAAGGTAATTTTTTGAAGGATTATCACTCTAGGTGAGGCTCTTGTTTAAGACAGGTGAAACAAAGTCAGATATTGTATCAAAGATGGAAGCAAAGGTGGGAAGATTGGAAGGAAATAGGTCATGTATGTCTTTCTTTTACTACATGTTATCTCATATCACATTGATTTGTTAACATATGTCTGTTCCTTACTAGACCGATTGCCTTGACAACAGCTTTTTGACTTATAAGGGATTCCCAAAGTCTAGCACACTGCCTGTAGAATTGGCTATGCACATCATGTTCAATGAATGAGAAAAAGGGAGTCTGAGTTATCATTTGGGAGAGACTGTTTTAGATAAGTAAAATTAGATAAAGATATTTTGCAATGCATTGTTTGACACATTTGTTGACATCTAGGATGAGGAAGATTTTAATTGATCGGGCTTTGAACTATGACAGACAAAGATTTAGATCCCTCCCACATGTTCATGCCAGTCTTACCCCAAACGTGGCCCAAATTTTTCTCCTGACTGCCCATTACACAAGTGCACTGATCCTAGAAGTCAGAAGGAATGCAATGGGATTCTAAAACTTATTGCCATCTGTACCATGTATGGCTGAATTATGAGAATTCATTCAGACAGCCAGATAGAAATAACATCTGCGTAGGCAGACAGTAAACTCAGACCAGCTTCCTTCTGAAGCCCAGCTGCAATTGTGACTCATGGAAAGTTCCCAGCCTGAAAACGCTAGGAAACACAGAGTACTCTCCATTTGATTCAGGGTGTAGTCTTGGAAGGACAGGGCCAGTACACAAACCAGTTTTGTGATACTCCTGAAGAAATAGGTTTCAATTAACTCATTTATTTTCATGGACTCAGGTTGGCAGTTGGGCAGAGAAAATGGAACAGTAGGGGACATGAGTGACACTTTATCACATTAGGTTTATTACAGGAATGCAAGGTTGGTTCAACACTTGGAAATCTATCATCATGATAGATTTGAGGTACAAAATCCATATCAGCAGCAGATAGAGGAAAAATACTTCATAGATTTTTAAAAATTGGGAATGAATGCTCATTTTTTTTAAAGATTTTTTATTTATTTATCTTCAGAGGGGAAGGGAAGGAGAGAGGGAGAGAAATATCAATGTATGGTTGCCTCTCATGTGTCCCCTGCTGGGAACTGGCCTGCAACCCAGGCATGTGCCCTGACTGGGAATCGATCCTTGATACTCTGGTTCACAGGCCTGTGCTCAATCCACTGAGCTATACCAGCCAGGGCTATGAATGCTCAATTTTAAGTAAAAAATGGAATAGAAACTTGCCTCTTAAACATGACGCAACATGTTTGCTATAAATCAATAGTAAATATCATAAAATATCAAGAAACACAAATGATATTTTTATTAGAATTAGAAATAATACAGAAATTCTCCCATCATCCCTGTTATTCAACATTGTTTAAGAGGTAATCATTACAGTTATGTGAGAAAGAAAAGAGATTAGTTTTATAAACAAGAAAAATGGCAAATTCTCCTTATTGAATGCAAGATAAGTATATATGTATAAAAACCAAAGATATAACTATAAGTTCTTCAAAGTGAAGTATAATTTAATAAGGTAGCTCAATACAAAATAAATATAAAAATCAATTGATTTTATTTATAATACTACGAACCAGTCAGAAAGAAAAAAACACAAAACCTCATTCACAACAAGGGTTAAGTAGTAAAGTCACCCAAAAGTAGAATTAATTACAAATATATAATGTGTGAAAAACAATAACATTTTATTTTTTTTAATTTTTTAAATTTAATTATTGTTCAAGCACAGTTTTCTGTCTTTTACTCCCATCCCAGCTCACCCCCCCCACCCCCGGTGCTCCTCACGCCCCTCCCATTTCCACCCTTCTTAGTTGTTGTCCACGTGTTCTTTATACTAGTTCCTGTAAATCCTTCCTCTTTTTCCCCTGAAATTCCCTCCCCTCTCCCCTCTGGTCACTGTCCCCCTGTTCTCTATTTCAGTGTCTTTGTTTTTATTTTGCTTCCTTGTTTGTTTTCTTGTTAGCTTCCTGTTAAAGGTGAGATCATATGGTATTTGTCTTTCAATGCCTGGCTTATTTCACTCAGCATAATGGAAGGAGCTTTCCAGTTCCTTCCATGCTGTTGCAAAGGGCAGAAGCTCCTTGTTTCTTTCTGCTGCATAGAATTCCATTGTGTATATATACCATAATTTTTTGAGCCATTCATTTAATGATGGGCACTTAGGTTGCTTCCAGCTCTTGGCTAATGTAAATCGTGCTTCTATGAACATAGGGGTGCATAGGTTCTTTTGGATTGGTATTTCGGGGTTGTTAGGATATAATTCCAGCAGTGGAATTGCTGGGTCAAAAGGCAGGGCCATTTTTAGTTTTCTGAGAAAATTTCATACTGTTTCCACAGTGGTTTTACCAGTCTGCAATTCCACCAACAATGGATTAGGGTCCCCTCTTCTCCACAACCTCTCCAACACTTATTTGTTGCTTTGTTTATGATGACCATTCTGACCAGTGTAAAGTGGTATCTCATTGTGGTTTTAATTTTCATCTCTCTAATAGCAAGCAATATTGAGCATCTTTTCATGTGTCTCTGGATCCTCTGTATGTCCTCCTTGGAGAAATGTCTTTTCAAGTCCTTTGCCCACTTTTTAATTGGGTTGCTTGTCTTCTTGGAGTGGAATCATGTAAGTTCTTTGTATATTTTGAATATTAAACCCTTGTCTCAGGTATCATTGGCAAATATGTTTTCCCATACACTTAGTTCTCTTTTTATTTTAATACTGTTTTCTTTAGCTGTGCAAAGGCTTTTAATTTTTATGAGATCCCGTCTATTTATTCTTTCCTTTATGTTCCTTGCTCTAGGGGACATATCAGTAAAAAAGTTGCTGCATGAAGTATCTGAGATTTTCTTGCCAATGTTCTCCTCTATGACTGTAATGATGTTGTGGCTTATATATAAGTCTTTTATCCACCTTGAACTTATTTTGCAGTATGGTGTAAGTTGGTGCTCAAGTTTCTTTTTTTTTTTTTTCCCACATAGCTGTTCAGTTCTCCCAACATCATTTCTTGAAGAGGCTATTTTACTCCATTTTATGTTACTGTCCCTTTGTCAAACACTAGTTGCCTGTAGAGACTTGGGTTTATTTCTGGTCTCTCTGTTCTGTTCCATCAGTCTATGTGCCTGTTTTTATGCCAGTACCAGGCAGTTTTGATTACAGTGGCCTTGTAATACACTTTGGTATCAGGTATTGTGATCCCTCCTACTTTGTTCTTCTTTCTCAAAATTGCAGCTGCTATTTGGGGTTGCTTAGGGTTCTATATAAATTTTTGAAGTGTTTGTTCTATGTCTGTGAAATATGCCATTGGTACTTTAATAGGTATTGCATGGAATCTGTAAATTGCTTTGGGTAGTATGGACATTTTGATGATGTTAATTCTTCCAGTCCATGAACACGGTATATGTTTCCATTTGTTTGTGTCTTCCTTGATTTTTTCTTCAGTGTTGTGTAGTTTTCTGCATACAGGTCTTTTGCCTCCTTGGTTAGGTTTATTCCTAGGAATTTTATTTTTCTTTTTGCTATATTGAATGGGATTTTTTTCTTGATTTCTGCTTCTGCTGTTTCATTGTTGGTATACAAAAATGCCTTTGATTTCTGGATATTGACTTTGTATCCCGCTGTTTTGCCAAATTCATTTATTGGTTCAAGCAGTTTTTTGGTAGAGTCTATAGGATTTTCCATGTACACTATCATGTCATCTGCAGTGACAGTTTTGTTTCCTCCTTTCCAATTTGAATGCCTTTTATTTCCTTTTCTTGTCTGATTGCTGTGGCTAAAACTTCCAATACTATATTAAATAAAAGTGTTGAAAGTGGACAACCTTGTTTTGTTCCTGATCTTAATGGAAAAGCTTTTAGTTTTTGCCCATTGAGTATGATGTTGGCTGTAGGTCTCTGATATATGGCCTTTATTATATTGAGGAATGCTCCTTCTATTCCCACTTTGCTGAGTGTTTTTATCATAAATATGTTTTGTGCCTTATCAAAAGCTTTTTCCACATCTATTGATATAATCATGTGATTTTTGTATTTGCTTTTGTTTATGTGATGTATTACATTTACTGATTTGCAAATATTGAACCATGCTTGCATCCCTGGGATGAATCCCACTTGCTCATGGTGTATAACTTTTTTAATGTATTGTCGTATGTGATTTCCCAGTATTTTATTGAGGATTTTAGCATCTATGTTCATCAGCAATATTGGACTGAAGTTTTCTTTCTTTGTTGTGTCTTTATCTGGTTTTGGAATAAGGGTGATGCTGGATTCATAAAAATAGTTTGGGAGTCTTCCATCATTTTAGATTTTTTGGAATAGTCTGTGAAGAATAGGGGTTAGATCTTCCTTAAATTCTTTGTAGAATTTTCCTGTGAAACCATCTGGTCCAGAGCTTTTGTGTGACGGGAGTTTTTTGATTACTGCTTCAATTTTCTGTTGTTATTGGTCTGTTCAGGCTTTCTACTTCTTCTTCATTGAGTTTTGGAAGATTATATTTTTCTAGAAATTTGTCCATTTCACCTAGGTTTTCAAATTTCTCAGTATACAGCTCTGCATAGTAATTCCTTACAATCCTTTCTATTTCTGTGGTATCAGTTGTAATCTCTCCTCTTTCATTTCTGATTGTATTTATTTGGGTCCTCTCTCTTCTTTTCTTGATGAGCCTACTTAAAGGCTTGTTTATTTTGTTTATCTTTTCAAAAAAAACCAACTCCTGGATTCATTGATCCTTATAGTTGTGCTTTTAGTCTCTATGTCATTTAATTCTGCTCTGATCTTGGTTATTTCCTTCCTTCTACTTGCTCTGGGCTGTCTTTGTTGTTGTTCCTCGAGTTCTTCCAGGCGTTGGGTTAGGTTGTTTGTTTGAAAGGTTTCTATCTTTTTTAGGTAAGCCTGTATTGCTATGAACTTCCCTCTCAGGACTGCCTTGGCCGTTTCCCATAAGTTTTGAGTTCATTTTCATTTGTTTCCAGAACCTTTTTCATTTCTTCCCTAATTTCATTCTTGACCCATTCATTGTTTAATAGAATGCTATTCAATCTCCATGATTTTGGGTGTTTTGGGTCTTTTCCCTTGGGGTTGGTTTCTAGTTTCAGTCCCTTATGGTCAGAGAAAACGCTTGGTATGATTTCAATGTTCTTGAATTTGTTGAGCCTCATTTTGTGACCTATCATAAGGTCTATCTTTGAAAATGTTCCAGGTGTATTTGGAAAGAATGTGTATTTAGCTTCTTTGGGATGAAGGGCTCTATATATATCAGTTAAGTCCATTTCATCTGGGGCGTTGTTTGATGCCACAATATCTTTGTTGATATTTTGTTTGGAAGATCTGTCCATTTTGGACAGTGGGGTGTTAAAATCCCCTACTATAATTGTGTTGCTGTCAATATCTTTCTTGAAGTCCTCTAAGATTTTCCTTATATATTTGGGTGCTTCTATGTTGGGTGCATATATATTTACTATGTTAATGTCTTCTTGGTGGATTCTTCCCTTGAGTATTATGAAGTGGACCTTCTGGGTCTCTCTTTATGGCCCTTTTTTGAAGTCTATTTTTTTTCCTGATATGAGTATTACTACCCCAGCTTTTTTTTTCTTGTCTGTTTGCTTGGAAAATTTGGTTCCAGCCCTTCACTTTTAGTCTGTGTAGGTCTTTTGACCTGAGGTGGGTCTCTTGTAGGCAGGAAATGTGTGGGTCATGCTTTCTTATCCATTCAGTTACTCTATGTCTTTTCATTAGAGTACTTAATTCATTTACATTTAAGATTATTATTGATAGGTACTTATTCACTGCCATTTTTGTACCTGGGTTACTCTCTATCTCTCTCTTTTCCTTCCTTAAAGCAGTCCTTTTAGCATGTCTTGCAGTGCTGCTTTGGTGGTGGCGTATTCTTTTACACTTCTTTTGTCTTGGAAGCTTTTTATTTGGCCTTCTATCTTGATTGAGAGCCTTGCTGGGTAAAGTAGCCTTGGTTGTAGGCCTCTGGTTCTTATTACTTGGAATATTTCTTGCCATTCTCTTCTTGCTTGGAGTGTTTCCACTGAGAAGTCAGTCGCTAACCTTATTGGGGCTCCCCTGTATGTTACTTCCTTTTTCTCCCCTGCTGACTTTAAGATTCTCTCTTTATCTTGGCCCTTTGTCATTTTAATTATGATGTGTGTTGAAGTGGGCCTCTTTCGGTTCCTCTTGATTGGGACTCTGTGTGATTCCTCGATTTGTGTGACTTTTTCTCACATCAAATTCGGAAAGTTTTCCCTTATTACTTTTTCAAAAGGTTTTCTATCCCTTGTTCTTCTTCTTCTCCTTCTGGTATCCCTATTATTCGGATATTATTACATTTCATATCGTCTTGCATTTCTCTTAATCTCTCTTTATTCTTCCTGATTCTCTTTTCCTTTTCTTGCTCTTTCTGAGAGTTTTTTCCTACTTTGTCCTCCAACTCAGTGATCCAATCTTCTGCTTCATCAATCCTGCTTTTGATTCCTTATATCAAGTTCTTCAGTTCAGAAATTGTATTCTTCATTTCCTCTTGTCCTTTGGTGATAGTTTCTATTTCCTTTTTCATGTTGATATAGTTTGCAGTGAGTTCATTGTACTCCTCTGCAGTTTCTGGTAGCTCATTGTGAGCTCTTTGAACTTCCTGATAACCAGTGCTTTCAGTTCAATATGTAATAGTTGACTTGCCTCTATTTCATCTAACATTCTTTCTGAGGCTTCCTTCTTTTCTTTCATTTGGCGATTGTTTCTTTTTCTTCCCATTGCTTTTGAGACTCTTCTTGTTTGCCTCAGCTTCTTACGTTGATCTGTTCTGACTCCCTAGGTTTGTGGTGTGAATTTCTGTGGTAGAATACCTGTGAAATTTAGTTGTGCAGTCTCCTGCAGGTATCTTGATGTTCTCCACTTCCTTCTACTCCTTTTTTTGTGATCGGTTGGAGGGGGAGGCAAAATGGTTTATGACAGCAGGAGAGTATTCTTTGCTATTTACAGTCACAGCCGGTAGAGAAGAGATAGATCTTTAGGCTATATATACTGTTAACTGTAATCTTCAACCCAACTTGCCACTTTTAAGAAAGGATGGACAAGCCCCAGGTGGTGTCCCTCATTGGATTTAGCACGGGCCTGCGAACCAGATGATCGCAGTTTGATTCCCAGTCAGGGCACATACCTGGGTTGCATGCCAGTTCCTGGCAGGGGACACACCAGAGACAACCATACACTGATATTTCTCTCCCTCTCTCCTTCCCTTCGCCTCTAAAGATAAATAAGTAAAATCTTTTTAAAAAAGAAAAGATGGACAAAAGATAAGTCTCTTGTTGGGGAGGGAAGGCTTGTAAGTTTTGTCTAGAAAGCAGTGAGGTTGTGGGCAGTCAGATTTTGAGGTAAGGTGAGGGTAAAGAATAGCAAATAGGTGTAGTGTGTGAGCAAATAGAGTTAATCACTACAGTAATAGAATTCAGGAACCTGTAAAGTGGACTAAGATCCGAGAGATGTGTTGTAAAGTATTTACAGTTGTATAGAACAGCTATTATTTACAATAACATTGGAGCAACAAGCATATGACAGACTCTATGTGATATGTCTGAATAGGGGGTGTAGAACTTTGGGTAGTGTGTTAAAGGAAAACAAGTGGCATGAAGTATATAAAATTAGCAATACACTGTGCAGGAAAGAACAGGGAAAACCTGTCAAATGATACAATATAACCAGCCAAGGCTAAGAAGCCTATACAGAAAGAGGAGGAATACAAAGATACTATTAAAATATAAAAGGTGAGAATAATGAAAAAATAATAATACAAATATGCAGCAACTTGAGGCTTCTCTGCTATAGCAAAGTGAAATTTGTCTGTCTGTCTCTACTGTTGAGATGCCCCTCTTTGGGTCCCACTCTGGTCTTTTCGCAGTTCCAAGTTGTTTGTGTCCTTTGTGGGTAAAAGAAAACAAAGAAACAAACCAAAAAAAAAAAGCAGGAGAAGGGAGGAAAAAGTGATAAGTTTGGAAAGAAATGAAGAAGGAATAAAACAGGGAAAAAGAAAGGAGAGGGCAAAAGTATTGAAATATAAAACAATAATAAAATAAAAAAAGATATAAGATTGTCAGCATTGGTCGTATAGTGGTGAGCATAGCTCCCTTCCAAAAAGATATAAGATTACTAAAAAAAAAATTACTAAAAAAAAAACACCACCAGAAAAACATCTCTTGTTCATTTCAAACTGGCCAAACAAGTTTTTCTGGGTCAATTGGTGTGGTCTTTCTGCAAGTGTTCTCCCAAGAGCTAGCCTGGCACCTCTCCCCAGCACTCCAGGAAGGTGATCTACGTGCTTTTCAGAGCACTTTCCTCGGGGGTCCTCTCTGTGGGCTGGGGTGCAGATGCGTGCGCATGTGCATGTCAGCCAGGCTGCCTGGGTCCAGTGGGATCTTGCATGGTCCTTCCCAGTTCTGTGGGGGAACTCAAGGACTTCTGCCCCTCCTCTGGATCTCTGCCAGGCTGGGTGGGGAGCAAGCCAAGCTGCTGTCGAAGGAGAATCAATCCTTCAGTTTACTTTCCAAAAAAAATTTCTCCAGAAAGCCTGGCTCTCAGCCCAGCCTAATCCCCCAGCCAGACCGGTGACTATTGGAGTCAGAGCTTGACAATGTGCCTCTCCATTCTCTCGGGTTGGTGACCACAGAGTCAGCAGTTGAACACGGCCCTTTGTCCTTGTTACCCTCTCTGTAAACTCAAGCAGACAGGTCTCTGTCTGGTATTGCCCAGCCTTGCTTAGATGGGGAAGGAGGTAGCTGATGACCCAGCTCTCTCCCAAGGACCCTCCAGCAGGCCCAAGGTTCCCAAAGAGTCTGCCATAGACCTGCCACGTGCCCAGGCTCCTGAAGGGTCTGTGGCAGGCACCCCTGGTGCTGGTCACCTACTGAGGCTGCTGGGTACTGAGGGTGCCGGGGCTCCTGTGGCAGATGCACCGAGCATGCTAGACCCTGACCAAGGTCTCTAGGCGCTGGCTGAGGCCGCTGGTTGACACGGCTGCTGCTCTTGCCTTTACTCAGATCCCCGATACTCCACTGACCTGCTGCTGTCTCCTTAATGTCTGGTCCTTCAGTGTCCGTCACAATCTCTGGCCGCTTATTTTCATAAATGCTGGGGAACTGTTGGCTATTTGTACTGTTCCTCTGTAGATCTTGCAGAATTTTCTCCCATGTGTACGGGAAATGGAATCCACTCCATCCTACTCTGTCGCCATCTACCCCGTCCTCTCTATGTACCATAGTTTTTTGATCCATTCATTTACTGAATGGCACCTAGGTTGCTTCCAACACTTGGCTATTGTAAATTGTGCTGCTATGAACATCGAGGCGCACAAGTTCTTTTGGATTGGTGTTTCAGGGTTCTTAGGATATATTTATCCTAGCAGTGGAATTGCTGGGTCAAAAGGCAGGTCCATTTTTAGTTTTCTGAGGAACTTCCATACTGTTTTCCATAGTGGTTGCACCAGTCTGCAATCCTACCCACCTACAGTGCACTAGGGTTCCCTTTTTATCCACATCCTCTCCAACACTTGTTTGTTGCTTTGTTTATGATGGCCATTCTGAGTGGTGTGAAGTGGTATCTCATTGTGGTTTTAATTTGCATCTCTCTGATAGCTAGCGATATTGAACATCTTTTCATGTGTCTCTGGATCTTCTGTATGTCCTCCTTGGAGAAATGTCTGTTCAAGTCCTTTGCCCATTTTTTAATTGAGTTGCTTGCAAATGACTCATTTCTAATGGATCTGCCTTCACATACCCCAAACTCACGTTATGCACCATTGGGTACTACATTAGTGTGGGCCACAGAGAACACCCAGCTCTTGCTAAGAATAACAGCGCTATTGTATAGATAAAGCCTAACTTGGGCTTTTTGAATGGAAATAGACAAAGGTAACAATGCCTCCTTTATTGGTCTGTGTAAATTTCATTTAAACTCTTAGATAATGGCAACATACTTGCTCTTCTAGTTAATGGCTCAGTGTCCAATATTGTCAAATAACCATGATGGAATATTCTGACAGGTCAGTAGGTTTACTGATGTAATTGAATGTTCAGGATATTTCCTGTCTGTGCTGGACTACTAAACACCAAAAATAATTTTTTAGTGTTTTTGAGAGAACAATGGGCATCATTTTTTTCCTAGAGAGTAAATGCTTTTTTGGTGTGGTATTTAAAACTTGGATAAATTCTAGTAATCCATTTTCCATGTTGTTGTTTCTATCACAATCAGTAAGTAGTGTGATGCTTTGTTGAAATGCCAGCTTTTACATTAAATTAAACTCAAAGTTGAGTGGTTAATGTAATTCAAAAATACCCATTAGAGCTACCTGAAAAAAGTTAGGAACAATGATTGGAACTAGAACACAGAATTACAGTTATCCAAGCAATTGAGTTCTATTCAAGTATTTGGGTTTAGGTGGAAGAGCAAAGCTGAGATATGGTCAAGCACAGTGCGGAAAATTGAAGGTGCTTAGTAAATGCTACTTAAATGAGTGAATGCATGTAATTAATTTAAAAAGGAAGGTTACCTAGAATATAATTTTAGGTGTCAGTGGGAGAAGTTCATCCCACAGAAGAGATTCGGACTAAATAAAAATTCTTGTTTTGACAGGCTCACCATCTAAGAGTATCAGTGCTTTTATACACACATTATAGTTCTAGCTAATCCTCTCAAGTGCTATGTCATTGATTTAAATATGTTATAATAAAAAATAGATCTCTCCATTCTATTCCACATTATAGGAGATTAGTTTTTAAAAAAAAACTTGTTGTGTCATACATATCATATTGGTCTACCCAAGTTTGTCTGACCTTCTGTTTTCTTCGGCAACTTCCGATTTTCCCCCTTACCCAGTTCTTTCCAAGGATATTGGTTCTTAGTTTCCTTTTATGTTGCCTAGTTTAGTCTAAATTTTACTCCTAGCTGCAAAGAATGTCTCTTGCTCTCCACCTCTAAACTTCCCTCCTATCACACAAGTAATGCTTCAGTGAGATTGAATTCCTTATTCTGTGAGTTTCTTACTTGACCCATATGACTGGGAAACATCACCAACTTCCTTGGCAGATTTAGCTACCGCAGTAATGAGATGGGGCTATAATGTGGTCAGGCATTAAAATCATACCAGGACAAGGAACTCAGCTTCTCTGTGCCTCACTGTCCTCAGTGGTGAAAAGAGAATAATGATGATATTTTATAGGGCTGTGATGAGGATTAAATAGATAAACATTTAGTGCAATCCATGCATGCAGTAAATGCTCAAATAATGTGTCAAAAGATTATGGCGAACACTAAGGTTCCTCACAGAAAAGTCCTCCCAAGCCACCCTGTTAAACAAACTGCTCTGAAAAAGTAGTCCATTGGTCTCACTTAATTTGCTTGAAAAATGTATTACAACTTTTTGAAAACCATTTGCCCATCCCTAGTTTTCTGACATGCCTTACATCCTTCACCTTTCCTCAAATTATAAAGGGTCACCCAGAAATTTAATTTGCAGGTGTTCTCTTTTCCTGTGATGTCATCTAAATGAGCCAGAAGATTTGATTAATTCATTCATAAAGTACTAATAGAGGGCCTGCTATGTGATAGTTGCTGTTCTCAAGTGAACAAAACAACATCCCTCCTTCTTTCCCAGTGAAGTTGAAATCAATTAGGGTAGCCAGGTCTTCTTTTCCAGTCTCCTTGTTTAGCTTTGCCCTACCCTTACTATTATTCTCTTCCAAACTACCTTAGTTTTGCCTTTTCCAATTTTTGGCTCACTACCTTTGACGGAGAGTATTGGAACAAATTAAGAACTGAAAATCTATGTTTTCCCTCTCCTCTGCTACAAAATGCTGTTGTTCCCAAGAACAAGCCTAGCCATTCCTCTATCATCCTGTCTGGCAAGTGATGGAATACGTAATTTCTAGGTAACCCTTACCATTTGCTAGGCTTCAGTGTTTCTGACACTGTTATAAGGGCTGTAGCACTTCCTGACATGAAGGAAAGGGCTTTGGAGTCAGGCCCAACTGGGCTCAAAGTTCAACTTCACTGCTTTCTAGTCCTGTGACCTCCAGCAAGTCACTTCACCTCTCTGACCCTTAGTTTTCTTGTTGTTGATTGACAATAGTGATTACCACTTTGCAGGGTTGTAGTAGCATGAAAATGAGAGAATGTTTGTAAACACTTAGTACAGGCCTGGTGTCAAGTAAGTATTCAATAAACATTAGCTTTTTTTACCTAAGAGCCTTGTTTCAAGTTTCAGTTCTAAGTTTGCCGACTGATTAACATTCAGAAAATTACTTACTTTCTCTGAGCATAGGTTTTCTGTAAAATGAAATTTGATATCTACTTACCTACATGGTTATTCTAAGGAATAAATGAGGTAGAATATTTAATGCCATTGTACAGATCATACTCCTTTCACTCTTATGTCTGTTGTTCACTAACAAATATTTTTTAAGGTCTTGCGTTCAGCCCTGGAGGTACAGTGGAGAACAAGATAGACCTGATCTATTGCTCCCCTGGAGACATGAATTAATTAAATAAGCACAGATGGTGAAAAAGTTATGAAGGAAACTAGCATTGCTATGACAGAGAATAGTAGTTGTTTACTTTAAATTAAAGGATTAGAAAGGGCTTCTTTTAAGAGATGACATCTAATCTGAGCAGTATATGAGGAGGAAATAGAAATAGGAAAAGCATTTCAGCCAGAAGGAACAGCATGTAGAAAGGTCTTGACAGGAACAGCTTGGCTTGTTCAAAGAGCTAAGAAACCTGATTATTTTGAAAGAATATATCTCATCCTCTTTTTAGAAAAGTAAGGAAGAACTGTTTACATTATCAAATATTCTAGAGAGGTCAAGGGAGTGAAGGCAGTCAAGAAGATTTTTAAGAAGGTGGCCACGATAAACCTCTCAAAGTAATTTCAGATTTTTTACCAGTTAAGGTCCCATTAAAAAAAAGGCAGGACATCCAAAGGAGTAACTAGAGGATAATTTAGTGAAGGGTCTATTAACAAAGCTGTGGTCAGGGTTTAGGGTTAATGGTTAAAGGAAATCAACATGGGGAAGCGTTCTAGTGTAAAAAAGACCAGAGAGCTATTATCACCCACTGTCCTGAAACAACTGGGGTGGGGGCTCTTACGGACCCTGGAGAAAGCAGTAGTTGCTTGGAAAAGGCCTGCTGTCAGTCCTGTGGCCTTTGGTAGAGGAACACAAATAATGCCAAACTGTAGCTCAGCACCAAGGAATCTGGTGGTAGGGCCATGTACCCCACCCATCATTCATCCTCTGGCCAGGCTCATATGGGCCAAACCCAAATGGAAACCAGAGGGGAAGGTAGCCAGGTTGATGCAATCCAGAGAGATTAGCCTCCTGGAGCACAGAGTAGGGTGAAGAGGGTTGGGGTGTAGGTCTGGAGAGACAAGGGGAGGCTATCCACTGCAGTACCTAATATATAACTGTGGTAGGCTGAATAGCGACTCCCAAACACGTACTGCACCTAACCACGGAATGTATGATTGTGTTACTTTAAATCATGCTAAAAAGGAATTCACGGGATTTTGAGATGGGGAGATTATCCTGGATTATCTGAATTGCCCTACTATTGAGAAAAGTCTTGTATGTGTGTATAAAGATTTTATTTATTTATTTTGAGAGAGGAGGGAAGGGAGGGAAAAAGAGAGAGAGAGAAACATCTATGTGTAGTTGCTTCTCACATGCCTCCAACTGGGGACCTGGCTCACAACCCAAGCATGTGCCCTGACTGGGAATCAAACAGGCAACCCTTTGGTTTGCAGGTTGGTGCTCAATCCACAGAGCCACACTAGCTAGGGCCAGAAGGGTCTTTAAAAGGGAATGAGGGAGGCAGGAGAGTCAGTGAAGGAGAAGTGAAAACTGAAGCAGAAGTCAGAACGATGTTCGGCCACATGCCAAGTAATGCAGATGGCCTCTGGAACCTGCAAAAATTAACGAAGAAAGGAAATTCTCCTCTAGGACTTTCAGAAGGAACATAGCCCTGCTGACACCTTGCTTTCAACCCCGTGAGACCTATTTTGAAATTTTGACATCCAGAAGTACAAGGGAATAAATTATAGCAGCAATAGGAAACAAATACCCTTTTATTTCCATAGTGTTTTTTAGTTCTATAGCAGGTTAATGAATGAGGGAGAAATTCTTTTTTTCATTGTATATAGGGGGAAAGTGAGGGTCATGTTTGAAAAGACTTGCCCATGGCTAGCAAAGGAGGCAGTTCTGGATGGAACACAGCTCTCCTGACTCCAAGGCCAGTGTCCTTTTCACTTGACATCGCACACCATAGAAAAGTTACCAAAGGAAGCTATGTTGCAGGGAGTTATGGGGCAAGAATGTGAAAAAGATTAAAGTTGAAAAGTTGTCCCATGATTGAAGGGCTTTCTTTATTGGAGCAAAGAAAGTGTGCCACTCGATCTGAGCCTGCATTTGATTTCAGGGCTTCAATCCTAAACCTGTGCTTGTTACGAGGTGTTGGTTTCAAGCTGAGCACACCACAGACCTAGGGCTTAAGTGGGGACAAGATAATGGGGTTCCTTCAACCAGAGAAAATATTGGAATTCTAGGTCAGATTCCATTAACAAATGGATCTTGGGGCTAGAAAGACTTGAAAGTGCTGATGGAAATTTAAATTGACACTGTAGAAGATAAGAGGAAGCACACACTCTGGGGTGATGGCCAAACAAACCTCATGGGACTCAGAGAAAGAAGAAGGAAGAACAGACTTTGTGGAGACCCCCAGAGGCCTGACTGCAGCTTTCAAGCAGAGGATGGCTTCGAGAAGCAGCCGAATGTCATGCATATGACAGCATGTGGGCTGACATTTGATTTTGAAAATGCATGGTAAAAATCGGAGCTCTATCACCCATGAGGATTAAACACATTTGTGATGCCAAGGTGTATCTGTTGGATTGGTCAAGGTCAAAATCAATAGAATTCTCAAATCTTCCCCTATTTCATAGGTCAGGTGTGCTATTATTCTCTAGATCACTAGTGAATTTCTCTGTGATCCTTAAGTATTTACTTGACATAAAAATGACTTTTAATGTTTACTTATTGGTCCCTTGGCAAACAAAGGACATTTTATATCTCTAATACCTTAAATATATCATCTGGAATTACTGCACCTGGAGCATTGCCTGGCTTATGAGAAATGTGCTAGAGTTTCAAAAGGCTCTCCTTTGGGGGCAGTGGGGAAAAATACTATATTTTTCTGTCTTCTCCTCTAGAAATGCTCTTTGTGAATGAAGTGAGCATATCAGAGAGCTCTGTCCCTGCAATGCATCTCAAGCCTCATAAGCTCACTTTGTCTGAAATATATTTCAGCTGTAGGCACCGGAATTCCAGCGGAGCACCTTACCACAACTAGTCATCAGAGACCTGCCATTGTGTTGATGGCAGGGATGGTATTGGGAGCATTGACACTGTATCTCATTCTACACTTTAGAAGAACCCACACACCCATGGAGGAAGTTCTTTTAGTCCTCACTGCCAAGAAAAGCTCCATTTCTCATGAGCAACTAATGTGTTTTCTAACTTATGGGCATTTGGAATTTTGTTATTCAGTGGCCAAACCCACTGAATAACAGAACTATGGCTGCATATTAGAAAGATTAATTAAGGCATGGCCCCAGTCTCAGGAATTTAATTTTTCTAGTGTGAAAATAAATTTTTCAAAAGCTCTTTTCCTCAGCTAAAGCTGAGGATCACTGTTACAACTGATTGGGTGTCTTCGCTTTGGCCACGGAATGCTCAAAATCAAGTTCAGGGCATTTTCCTACACTATATAGGACTTCATGGTGTGCAGTTTGTAGTGCATTTCTGGTTTGGGCTTCATGTTAGTGACATTCTAATTTACACTTACTCTTAATTGTTTTTACTGCTTTTTTTAATCTTTTTTTTCAATTTTTTTATTTAATTATTTTTCAAGTACAGTTTTCTGTCTATTACTCCCATCCCATCCCACCTCCCATCCTCCCCCCTCCCTCCCATTTCCACCCTTCTCAGTTGTTGTCCATGTATCCTTTATATAGGTTCCTCTAAATCCCTACCTTATTTCCCCTGAAATTCCCTCCCCTCTCCCCTCTGGTCACTGTCAGCCTGTTCTCTATTTCAGTGTCTTTGGTTATATTTTGCTTGCTTGTTTGCTTTGTTGTTTAGCTTCCTGTTAGAGGTGAGATCATATGGTATTTGTCCTTCAACACCTGGCTTATTTCACTCAGCATAATGCTTTCCAGTTCCATCCATGTTGTTGCAAAAGGTAGGAGCTCCTTCTTTCTTTCTGCAGCATAAAATTCCATTGTGTATATGTACCATAGTTTTTTGATCCATTCATTTACTGACGGGCACCTAGGTTGCTTCCAAGTCTTGGCTATTGTAAATTGTTTTTACTCCTTTTTAAAAATCACATTGTCATTCTGTAGTTATTGAAGGGGTTGGAAATGATCTTCAGAATGAGGCAAAAGATGGATTGATGGGAGGAGAGATGATACAAATCCAGCTCAGTTCCATGCAGTGTTTATCATGGGTCTGCTCACTGCCATGGGGTACTTTAAACACATTGATACTACAAATGGCACAGGACTAGTCACTCCTGCTGCAGAGATAATAGAATACACTGTCCTTTGTGATGTTATCATAAAAGCATTCCCATAGTACGTTTGCCTTTTAATTGAAAAGAAGAACAATCTTTTTGAAAATAGAAAAAAGGCAAGGTGAAATACAAATTGGAATTCCACAACTTACCCCCAACACACACACACACACACACACACACACACACATCATGACAAAAACGTTCAGAAAACCAATCTGTCCTCAGAGGGCTGTTCTTTAAGTGAAATACATAAGGCTAGAAAAATCAACAAACCAAGTATTTATTTAGAAAAGGAATAAGCCCAGTCCTCAGGATACTTGAACTACACGTTTGCTACCTACAAATCACGGAGACTGAACAAGCCATTAACTTTTTTTTTTAGTGTTTTTTTTTATTTAATTATTTTTCAAGTACAGTTTTCTGTGTATTACTCCCATCCCATCCCACCCCCGTGCTCCCCCCTCCCTCCCATTCCCACCCTTCTCAGTTGTTGTCCATGTATCCTTTATATAGGTTCCTCTAAATCCCTCCCCTATTTCCCCTGAAATTCCCTCCCCTCTTCCCTCTGGTCCCTGTCAGCCTGTTCTCTATTTCAGTGTCTTTGGTTATATTTTGCTTGCTTGTTGGTTTTGTTGTTTAGCTTCCTGTTAGAGGTGAGATCATATGGTATTTGTCCTTCAACACCTGGCTTATTTCACTCAGCATAATGCTTTCCAGTTCCATCCATGATGTTGCAAAAAGGTAGGAGCTCCTTCTTTCTTTCTGCTGCATAAAATTCCATTGTGTATATGTACCATAGTTTTTTGATCCATTCATTTACTGACAGGCACCTAGGTTGCTTCCAACTCTTGGCTGTTGTAAATTGTGCTGCTATGAACATTAGGGTGCATAGGTTCTTTGGGATTGGTGTTTTAGGGTTCTTAGGATACAATCCTAGCAGTGGAATTGCTGGGTCAAAAGGCAAGTCCAATTTTAGTTTTCTGAGAAAATTCCATACTTTTTCCATAATGGTTGTACCAGTCTGCAATCCCACCAACAGTGGACCAGAGTCCCCTTTTCCCCACACCGTCTCCAACATTTGTTGTTTATTCCTTTGTTTATGATAGCCATTCTCATGGGTGTAAAGTGGTATCTCATTGTAGTTTTAATTTGCATCTCTCTGATACCTAGTGATATTGAGCATCTTTTCATGTGTCTCTGGATCCTCTGTATGTCCTCCTTGCAGAAGTGTCTGTTCAAGTCCTTTACCCATTTTTTAATTGGGTTAGTTGTCTTCTTAGAGTGAAGTCATGTGAGTTCTTTGTATATTTTGGAGATTAAACCTTTGTCTGAGGTATCATTGGCAAATATGTTTTCCCATCCAGTTGGTTGTCTTTTTATTTTAATGCTGTTTTCTTTAGCTGCGCAGAAGCTTTTTATTTTGATGAGATCCCATTTGTTTATTCTTCCCTTTATATTCCTTGCTCTAGGGGACATATCAGTAAAAATGTTGCTGCGTGAAATATCTGATATTTTCCTGCCAATGTTCTCCTTTAGGACTTTAATGATGTCACGGAACAAGCCATCGACTTTAGCGACTTCCCACTGTGCTACAGACACCATGACCTACAAAGCCCTCTGAAAATGGGTCTGTTTACCTCTTCATCTCTCAAACCATTCCCTACTACTTCAGTTATGATGCTCTTCATTCAGTGTCTAAAACATTCTCTCCCTTGCTGTGGGCCTTCATACATACTGTTCCCTTTGTCGGGATCATATTCTCTCCCTCATCCACTCATTCACCTAGCTAACTCCCTGTCATTCTTTTCATGTTTCAGCTTAGATGTCACTTTCTACTAGAACTTCTCCCTGAATCTCCAGACTTCTTGTTTCCCCACTGTGGCTACTTTTCCTATTGGGCCACTTCTTCCACTGAATAGAGATTATCCAGTTAATGTTCATCTGTCCTCCCAGACTCTAGGCCTCCAGGACTGAATTGTTTGTTACTGAATTTCCAACACTGACCACAGTAGTGAGCACAGAGCAAGGACTCAATAAATAAAGTTTACTACTGTGGTTATAAACTGTATGTTTCCATGTTTGAAAGGCAGTTGGTCAATGTCAGTGATACTGATGGAAGTCATCTGGGGAGCAGAACAGCTACAATCAGTGAGAGAAGACAGAAACTCAAGCAGCATGTAGACTCTGTAGCTGGACATTACTTTTCCTTGCTGTTTACATGTTATGTCAGAGATAATAGGACAGGCAGCAATGGAGAGAAATCAGCTTATCCCAAATTAATTTTCAGTTTTAGATCACTCTTGCTCTATGCAACAGAAGGTTGTATTAGTTGGGAATTTGAACGATTCCAAGATGACTGCCTATTTCAACAACTCAAAGGAGCTTCTGGGGCTTTGTCCTGTACTACACACACTTTGTCATGAAGTGGAGGGTGCCTGAAGAATGACAGTTTGGGGTAGAAGCACAGGAGTGGGTGTCATGGAATGTCATGGTGTTTACATGGCTTTTTTGGCACTAACATTTTGTCTATTTCCTTGTAAGAAAGCAGCTTTGTATCCCTGGCCAAGTGGCTCACTTGGTTCAAGTGTTGCCCTATAAGACAAAAGATTGCAGGTTTGATCCCCAGTCAGGGTACCTAGATTGCAGGTTTGATCCCAGGCCAGGGTGCATACGAGAGACAGTCTAATGATGTTTCTGTCTCACACAAATGTTTCTCTCTCTCTTCTTTCTCTTCCTTCCTCCCTAAAACCAATTTAAAAAGACATATCCTCATGTGAGGCTTAAAAAAAAAAAAGAGAAAGCCACTGTATATATTGGGAAGAGCTTTGAACTTGGAGTCAGAATTTCTTATCTGTCCACTTCCTAACAGTGTTACTTTGGGCAAGTTGGCTGATCACTGAGACTTGATTTCCTCATGTCTAAAATGGGGACAGTAATGTAAGCCTTGTGGCCATCTGGTGGAAATTTTCTCATACCTAAGTGGATGATTGATAAAAGTTCGTTAAATTCAAATTTCAAAAAGTATATATCCCATCGGGATAAGTGTGAACATTCTGGCTTCTTTCTTTCTCACAGTTGTGGATAAATTTAAACATTTTTATTGTTATTATTAACATTGTTTATTTACACAGTACCCCTCTGCACCAAAAGGATATAGACAAAGAATATCAAGTAACTTATCATTCCAAATGAAATAGATTTGTTTAATAAAGCAATGGCTGCCAGAAATTCTAATTTTGCTCTGCTTTGATGAAATCTAAATGCAAACTGGGAGTTTTCCTGTAGAACTGAGGGGAAAAAGAAGGCTCACAAATCTCTCTAAATTAGCCCCTGAATTTCAGCAGCATTTCTTTCTGAGTATAATCAGATACTCCGACTCTAGTCTTTTAATTATTCCACCAGACTGAGAAAGGTGAGCTGACAAATAAGCCTGGTTCTTCCTTGGTACCTCAAAATTCAAAGAAGAACAGCAAGTCCCTTGAAGTCCTCCTCTGTTCTTTTGAAATGTGTGTGATCTGGCTCCTGAGACTGCAAGGTTATTAACTTGAAGCAGGAAGGTGGTAGAGAAGTGAGTAAAGAAACATCCATCCATCTCAGTTGACATGGCTCCTCTGTAATTCAGACCCCCACAGAGCAGGGAGCAGGGAGCTGAGAAATACAAACATGAGCTCCCTCCCACTTGATGCTACTGATATATCAAAACTCCTTAGGCTACTCAGTAATATGGCTGATGTTTTCCTTTTATCTATGCCTCCCAATGTCCACGCCAAGTCCTCCTTCACCTATGGCACTGAGGGTTCTCCTCCCTCCTTCCTGATTCACTCACTGTAGGTACCTAACAACTTCTCTGTGAAAACTGGCTGGGAACACATTATATGCTCATTTGTTACTTAGGTACAGTACAAATGCTTCCTGACTTACAAAGAGGTTGCATTCCAATAAAGCCATTCTAAGTTAAAAATGCATTTAATACACCTAATTTACTGAACACCATAGTATAGCCTAGCATACATTAAATGTGCTCCAAAAATACTGGTAAGACTGTGTACAGTATAGAATCTTGGTTGTGTACCCTCATGACTGGGTGGCTGACGGGGACTTGTGGCTCACCACTGCTGCCCAGTATCATGACAGAGCACTGTATCACATATAAGTAGCCCAGGAAATGATCAAAATTGAAAATTTGAGGTATGGCTTCTACCAAATGCTTATTGCTTGCACACCGTGGTAAAGTGAAAAAAATGTAAGTTAAAGCATTGGAAGTCAGGGACATAAAACTATAGAGAAGTATGAAAGTATAAATGGACTCTCAGAGACCATTCTAACAACTATATTTTTTGGCTTTCAAATTGTGCTGTGCATACCCTATGGCTGTACTCACAAGTGGTATGAAGGGCTTCATAGGGAGGAAGTTGGTACCAGATTGGTAACAAAAAAAGCTGAATGGAAAAGGCTGTGGCCAACCTATCATTCCTAAGACTACAGAAGTTCTATTTTTATCTGCACCTCAAATTTGACATCAGCATGAGATTTCATTTAAATAAATGATGCTATGCCCAGTGCAATCAGTGGAGAAAGCATTTGTTCCAGCTCTGTTACATATCCATAGAGGAGTAGAAACCTGTTCATTGGGAATTATATTACTGTGCACCTGCTCTGGTTGCAGAGACACGTGTTCTCTCTCCAGGTGTAATATGAACTTGTGAAAAGCAGGGTTTATATTTGCTGACTGTGTTTATGAATAGGCACCTTGTCACCTCCCATTGGGTGAAGCAATATGTTCTTCATAGGTTGGTCACTCTTAAACTTTTGAGTTGTCATTGTTTGAAAGTCTGATCAAAGTTGTAGACGTGTTACCATGAAAAATGCTTGTAAATAGTACAATTTATATATTCCTTCAAGGAATTGTGGTGTCATCGAAACTCAGCCACACACTCTGAGAGTAAGAGTCCCTGAAGCATAGGCTTATCTTGATTGACCACACTTAGAACATCCCAATATTGGAAAGTCTAGTTCATGAGAGACTGAATTCTTGATTACTTCACATGTACAGATGCTGGCTGGCCAGAGGGCAGGGTGGCATAGCGGCAGAAAGCACAGGAGTTGGCATCAACCAGAATGGGCTTTAGGTATGATTGCTTCTAATTCCTACACATGTTTCCTTGGACAAATCACTTAACTTATCTGGGCCTCATTTTCCTTATCTTTAAAATGGGAATGATGACATTGTCTACTTTATAATGACCTCATAGGGTTGTTGTGAGGAGTTAATGTATTTATGTGGTGTAGAGTAATTGGTCAAAATGTCAGTTTCCTAAAATTTATTGACTCAAGGGCACCTACCTTGTGTGGGAAATTGAATTAGATGCACTCTCAAGTCCCTTGTAATTTTGGGATTCATTGTTGGCTTATCCTTTCTGTGATGTTTTGTTGAATAATCCAGAAACTGTTATCTTCTTTCATTGGATTTACCCTCAAGCAGGTTTTGTGATTAGAATCTTGGGTCATGATTGCTCTTCACCTCAAAAGTCAGCTTTAAAAAATACTTTCAGCTTAAAATACTTAAAAATACTTTTAAGTATTTTTAAATACTTAAAATACTTAAAAATACTTTCAGTCTTAAAATACTTTCAGCTTCTTTGAAGAGATTTTACATCTTTATTGCAAAGTGGCTTTGCATGCCCCTTAGGAAGTTGAGGAGACTTTGAACAAAACTTTTGATATGCTTTATTCTGTAGCCAAATAGTCTAGGGAAATACACAATTATAAGCAGGTAGTGTAAGCTTGGAATTTGTGATCTGATTTGGCTTAAGACATTTTTAAATAATTTTTTTCTAACTCCCTCCAATATTTGTTTAGGTTTTCTATTGTTCTTTTTTATTTTATTTAATTCTTGTTCAAGTAGAGTTTTCTGTCTTATATTTCCAGCCCTGCCCCCCCACACACACTTTTAAATACGTCAGCCATGTGACATTCCAAAAACTTGATCTTCAAAATGGATACCTTTTGTCATGCATGTAGAAGCTCCACTCCAAAGATAGCATCCAAATGAAACATGCTTTCTTGGATGAGGTCCTCTCTTTGACCTTGGGCTGGCTTTTGACCAATGGGATGTGGTACAAGTGACACTGCATGACTGCTTAGGCTAGATTATAAGAAGTCTTGCAATATCAGTCTGAGTTTCTTGAAATTCTCATTCTGGGAGAAGTTAGGTACCAGGTAATAAGTCCAACTACCCTAGCTCCACCATGCCCAAAGAAGCTAAAACGTTAAGAGACTGTGTGGAAAGAGACAGAAATGTTTGACCTTCCCCCACTCCAGCTGCTCCAGCCATCCTGGCTGACAGGAGAGGGAAGAGGCTGTCTTGGACACCTAGTCCAGGAGAATCTTCTTAGCACTCCAGCTGCCATCTGGCTGGAGCTGCAGGAGAGACCCCATGTAAGAACTCTTAACTTAGTTCAGTTAATCCATGGGACAATTAGGTAATACAGTAAGTTGTTCTTTGGATTTACTAATTTGGGGTAGTTTTTTTAATAGCAATAGATAACTGAAAAGAATGCCTAAATCAAACATGGAGGTGGGCAGGCACCCACAGGCACAAACAATGTTGAATTGTATGCAGCTGCTAGGAGAGTGTCTGGTAGGATTGTTGGAGGATATGTGACTTCCTAGTAGTAAGAGGGGCCAGGTTGGTTGCCATTGACTCAAGTTGATGGGCTTTAACCCTCAAATCAAAAAACCTAAAACAAATTTAAGAAATACACTTGTGATTGGGTTAAGATTGCTGTGCAAGAATATAGCTTATATCTCTCTCACACTGAACCCCTTGGTACCTAAGTTCATACCTTCTTTCTTATGACAAGTTTTATAAAAGATTTTGTGTTATATTTTCCCCCAAATTACTTGTCAGGCTGACTTCATGCAACTGCCAAAACTAAGGTTGGCAAAAGTAGAGCCTGAAGGTAAAAGATCCATTTTGTAAGTAAGGTTTTATTGGAACTTGCCCATTTCTTTACATAGGGCCTATCATAAATTTCACAATACAGTGGCAGAGTTGAATAGTTTTGACAGATGGTATGGTGTACAAAGCCAAAAATATTTACTATCTGACCTTCACAGAAACATTTTGCCAAACTCTCATCTAGATCATTAACAGTTTGATGAATTTTAGGTTATGTGCTTATATTTTGTTAAAAGTACTATTATACTTTTACTGAATCTGAGAAGTTCATAATGCTGTTCTTTTAATTTCATTTTTTCTTAGGTATGTGGTTTTTGGTATATTATCCATTACTGCATGTAATAATCCTGGGAGCTAAATATTTCATCCCTATTTTATAGATAAGGAAATTTGAGATCTCAAGAGAAAACATGATTTTATTAACATCATATAGTTGCTGACATAATTGAGCTAGGGTGTGAACCCAGTCCATAGGTTCCAAGTACTGTTTTTTTCCTCCTACACCAGTGTTTTTCAAAACTTAGTTTAATTTCATTTATGTATGTATTTATGTATGTATGTACCTATGTATTTATGTATGCATTTAACTGTTTGGTGGGAGAACCTTCTGTTACTCAAAAAAATGCTACCCATGAACCCACTGTGTATAAAATAGATTAAAGCAGAATTTCCTTGATCAAAGTGGTCTGTGATCACGCCTCTCCTCATTGCAGCTAGTGCCTGCTCACATGCAATGGCACAAACACACACACACTTTGACTTCAGCCTTGATCTACATAAATATAGTGTGGTCCACTTCAGGGCCTTTAACAATATGTGGAATGATGTGAGGCTTGGGACATCATCATTTGGTCTTTGTTTTTCCTAGAGCGCAGATGTCTCATTGCTCTTCTGCTTCAATTCCAGTGATTCCCAAGGCATTCCATACAATTACAAAAAAGTGTCAAGGATAACTGTATTTGTTTGTGTCACTACTGCCACCAGTCCCACATTTTAGATCTCCCTATCAAAATCTAAAGTTCTTTTGAATATTATGGTTCTTTGTAAGTGCTATTTTTAATATAGCACACCCATATGATGGGATGTTAGATATAAGATTAAAAATTATAAAGATATTTAGTAATATGAGGACATATTTATAGTGCAATTTTGATTTAAAAAAGAGCTTTAGAATACACTGTGATCTCAGCTTTCCATGATGTGGTTTGGTTAGAGGTGTGTGCATTAACTCACTTACCCCTAGACAAATAAAACTGGAGAGACCTGTGCTTAAATGTTGACAGTCATCTCTGGATGGACAAGTTCTGTGTGATATTTTTATTGCTTACCTTAGATCTTTGTGTATTGTTTATTCTTTTGAAAGCATGTAGAAACAGTCAATTTACCCAAAATAAGTATCTCTATGTACTGTATTGTGACATTTTCTAATATTGCTTCAAAAATTGGAGACGAAACGGCTGGCCTGGAAGAATAGAGGCATCTCGGTTGCTGAATTCTTCCTCTCTGAGTCTTGCATTGTCCTTTCACTCCTTGTATGCCTGTATTTTTATGCCTCTTCATTTAAAGTGACATTAAAGAAAGGGTACAAAAGGCCCTTGGCATTTTATTTTGCATATTTAAAGATAGATCTCTATTTATGGCCTATCACTATTGAATGAAAACTCAACTTGAAATAAAACTGTGGTTTGAACAAAGAAGCACAAGTGTTAATTGGCATTGCACGTTTTGAGTGCAGTAACTATAAAGTATGAATGAGATTATATTTAGGCAGATAAATGATTTGGAAAATTTAAAGAGTTAGAAATATGTCTTTAGGGCTCATGAAAGATAATGTAGTATGATATGTTTTATTGCTTTGGACAGAAACTTTTCTACATCATAAAAGTGTATTGACTGTATAAGTAAGTTTTTAAACATTTATATTTTGAAGAAAATATAAAAAGAAACTGTATCCCATTAGGAAAGCAGGTTACACATTAATGCCCCTCTTGAATTCAAAAAGATCAGTGTCACATTATGCAAACATGTCTGTATCAGTTAGATCCTAAGTGACAGTACATTTTATAAGGTCTAAGGAAGCTTACATAAGAACAAATATTTTTCCAATACAATCAAATGCCACTTTGAATAAGAGGCACAGTAGAAGAGATGCAATGGATATGTGTAATGTGTGCTAAATTCGTGATTGCCTTGGGCACTACTAACGCCACACTGGCTAATTTCATTTGACAGCCAAAAAAGAGGAACTAAGGAAATATGGCAGTTTCACCTCCTGTGTCTATTTACAAACTCCCATGGTGACCTCATTAATCTTGGGGAGGAGAAGCACTGAAAGACTAGCTGCAAAATACCAAAATGATGGCTTGCAAAAATTAAGATCCAGTCCATCTGCCCTGGTTTTCTTTATGCTGGTGTTTGGCAACTTTATAAAGGGGCATGTCAAGGTGTTCCGGGTCACAGTTGAAGGAGGAGAGTGCTGCTTCAACACTGGTTAGAGCAGCAGCAGATGTTTCTTGGCTCTGCTATGCCTGCTGGCCAACCACAGATCTCAGTCTCCGGCTCTCCCGCCTCCTTGCTGCCAGTGGTTCTCACCATGCTGCTGGCAGAAATGGTGGAGAGAAGAATGGAGGCAACCATTGGGCGTCCCACAAGAAACAATGGATTGGCCATGCAATCATTTGCATGTGCCAAGGGATACTAGCCTTCACCTTAATCTGAGTACACCAGACAATTTGTTGGACTAATAATGGTTTACTTGCCTTGATTCATTCTGTATTTTCCAACTGACCAATTGTTTGATGGCCAAGGAGACTGAATAACTTTAGATTTAGATTCAGAGAACAGTTATGGTGCATTTGCTCTGTGCCAGGCTCTGTACTGGTCATTCTGGCACTTTCATCTCATTTAGTCATAACATTTTGAAGGTAATGTTACTATTCTCATTTTTAAATATTAAGCTCAGGGCCTTTCAACTAACCCATGCTGTGGCTATTCTTACTTTAGGGAGAAATATATTAATATTTTCATAAATAAAATTATATAATATATGTGACATGAAAATTATCATCTTTCAAAAGATATATGTCAATGCTAAATATTGTAATTAGGTATAGAAAATTATAACAAGGATCTTTCACTCGTGAAGTGGTGTGAGAACAGGGAAGTTAGGACAATAGGAATTGGCATATAATGTGTAACACCGAGCTTACACATGTCAAGGCCATTCCTGAGTCCTGTAGCAGGAATTACAAGAAAGGCCATGAGTCAGATGGGTGCAAGTAGAACCAGGAGAATGCATTGTGATAGATATCAAAGGAGGGAGAAGTTTTAAGATGGAGCAGGGATTCAACATTGTGTGATGTATACAGGAGGTCCAGAATAATAAGGACTGAAAAGAGCCACCGTATTTTGCATTTGGGAGGTCAATGCTGACCTCACCAAGAGCCCTTTCCATGAAGTGGAAAAGGCAAGAAATATATACTATAGAATGAGGAGTGAGTAGAGAGTGGAGGAGAAGACCATGGGTGATTAGTCTAGTGTTTCCAATGGTTTTGCTGGAGCAAGGAGGGGAGAAGCGTGTGGTTTCTAAAAGACAGATCCTTAAGGAAGGAATATTTTTAACCTACAGGGGAGTTCTTATAAGGCTTTCAGCTGATTTATCAAAAGAAACTTTGCAGGCTAGAAAGGATTGGCAAGAAGTATTCAAAGTGATGAAAAGCAACCAAGATTGCTCTACCCAGCAAAGCTATCATTTAGAACGGAAGGGCAGATAAAGTGCTTTGCAGATAAGGTCAAGGTAAAGGAGTTCATTGTCACCAAGCCCTATGAAATGCCCTATATGAACTGTTAAAGGAACTTATTTAAGAAAAATAAGATCAAAACTATGAACAATATAATGGCAATAAATACATACCTGTCAACAATTGAATCTAAAACACAGACTAAACAAATAAGATGAACAGAAAGAGAATCGTGGATATGGAGAGTGTTTTGATGGTTGCCAGATGGAAGGAGGTGTGGGGAAATGGGTGAAGAGGTGAGGGGATTAAGAAGTATAAATAGGTAATTACAGAACAGCCATGGGGATGTAAAGTACAGTATAGGGAATGTAGTAGCCAAAGAACCTATCTGCATGACCCATGAATGTGAACAATAGTAGAGGGATTGTCTGAGGGAGTAGAAGGTGCTGGGTGGATGGGGGGAAAGGAAACAAAATTGGGACAACTGTAATAGCATAGTCAATAAAATATAATTTAAAAAATTTAAGGCAGTGAAGACTACAGTTTGAAATAAAAGGGTCTGTATGGAGAGAATGATTTGAGGTATAGGAGAGGACTTGAGGGCCAATGTCCATGAGGGGAAAAGAGGGGATGGGATCATGACGCAGAGGGGAGGATTGCCCTTGAACTGAAGGAGGGGCATATCAATCCTCATTCTTGAGGAGAGAACATGAGGAAGGATATGATTTGTAAATATTTATGTTAGGGATGTGGAAAGTTAAAAAAATCATAGCCAGCATCCTCAATTGTGTTACAGATATTAAAATTGGAAAGGGCAGGTTTGAGTGAGGTACTTTTGAACAAGATAGTGAAGGCTTAACGTGGTCATTGGAGAGAAGGAAGAATGTAGTGGGAAGGTGGCTGAGACTCCAGCAAAGTTTGGAGAACATTCGTTTGTAATGATGCCAAACTGCCTGGTTTGCATGCATTTCTCTTGCTGGGTAGAGCAGAAAGGGCAGATTTTAGCATTGCATCAGGGTTTGGGATTAGGGATTGTGGCAGAGGACAGTAGTGGAAAGATGCTGAGGAGTCAGAGAGCTTGGGTTTGTGTCCATCAGATCTAGGCAGAGTAGGGATAAAAGTAAAGACAGAAGCCTGATAGATTAGAAGGTAATACAGAGATCAATGGACTGGACTCTCAGAGGGTGAGAGTCATGACTTAAGGTACAGAAAGAGGTGGCAAACCATAATCAAAAATCATTCTGAATAGGTCATTAGAAAGCATAGAATGCTATATAACTAGGAAGCAAACTTCAAGAGACTGGAGGTTTTTACATAAAGATTAAGGAATAATGAATTATGATATTGGGCTATTGGAACAATAGGGCCATATCCACAATATTCTAGTATTAAAATATGAAGTGTAGGTGGAAGATTAACCAGGTTGTAGCTTGGGGCCAGTAGGAAAGTTTATGGCACTTTTTTGTAGCCCTATGAGTTATAGATAAGTGAGAAACAGGTAAGAGCTCTTGGAGTACAAAGCTTGAGTGTGGATAAGGACCCCAAACTTCAGGGTATAATACCATGTCAGTATTTATTACCAGGCAGATAGTTCGCTTGGCAACAGCTTCATCTGTGATGAGTGATATCTTGAGAACATTACACATTCCTTAATATTTTACATTCTGGTTGCTTTTTTAAAATATATTTTATTGATTATGGAATTACAGCTGTCCCATTCCCCGCTTTCACTCCCCTCCACCCTGCATACCCCTCCCCCACCATTGCCCCCCTTTCGATCATGTCCATGTGTCACAGGTTCTTTAGATTCTGTATTTCCCATAGTATTCCTGCCCTCCCCCTGTCTATTTTCTACCTACCATCTTTGCTACTTATTCTCTGTACCTTCTCCCCCCTTCTCCTCCTCCCACTCCCCTGTTGCTAACCCTCCATGTGATCTCCATTTCTGTGGTTCTGTTCCTGTTTTAGTTGTTTGCTTAGTTTGCTTTTTTTTAGGTGTGGTTGTTAATAAACGTGAGTTTGCTGTCCCTTCACTGTTCATATTTTTTATCTTCTTTTTCTTAGATAAGTCTCTTTAACATTTCATATAATAAGGGTTTGGTGGTGATGAACTCCTTGAACTTGACCTTATCTGAGAAGTGCTTTATCTGCCCTTCCATCCTAAATGAAAGCTTTGCTGGATAGAGCAATCTTGGATGTAGGTCCTTGCCTTTCATGACTTGGGATACTTCTTTCCTGCCCCTTCTTGCCTGCAAGGTCTCTTTTGAGAAATTAGCTGACAGCCTTATGGGAACTCCTTTGTAGGTGATTGTCTCCTTTTCTCTTGTTTCTTTTAAGATCCTCTCCTTATCTTTAATCTTGGCTAAAGTAATTATGATGTGCCTTGGCGTGTTCCTTCTTGGGTCCAGCTTCTTTGGGACTTTCTGAGCTTCCTGGATTTCCTGGAAGTCTATTTCCTTTGCCAGACTGGGGAAGTTCTCCTTTATTATTTATTCAAATAAGCTTTCCACTCGTGGCTGTTCCTCTTCCCCTTCTGGTACCCCTATAATTTGGATGTTGGAACATTTAAAGATGTCCTGGAGGTTCCTAAGCCTCTCCTCATTTTTTGAATTTTTGTTTCTTCCTTCTTTTCTGTTTGGTTGTTTCTTTCTTCCTTCTGGTCTACTCCCTTGATCTGAGTCCCAGTTTCCTTTCCATCACTATTGGTTTCCTGTGCATTTCCCTTCATTTCAATTAGTTTAGTCTTCATTTGTTCTTCTAATTTGTGGCTAAAATCAACCAATTCTGTGAGTATCCTGATCGCCAGTATTTTGAACTGTGCATCTGAAAGGCTGGCTATTTCTTGGTCACTTAAAATTATAGGCTCTGGGGCTTTGAGCTGTTGTTGAGTCATAATGTTTGGTCTGTTTGCACCTGTTATATTTGAGGGTCAGAGCCTTAGGTGTTCACTAGGGCCAGGCAACCCAGTCACTGGGTTGTGATGTGGTGTGGATAAGTGGTTTGTTGTTGTCAGACTTCTGTATAGTTCAATTTTCACTGTTTTGGCTGCGTTTTTGTTTCTAAAACTTAACTGTCTTTAAATTTAGTTGTGGGAGGGGGCACAGTGTTTCCACCTACGTCTCCATCTTGGCTGGAAGTCCTACATTCTGGTTGCTTTTGATACCTTTTATTCATGTTTTGCCCATGCCTATTTCAAGGAGTTAAGATAGGTATTCAGTATCTGAGATTCCTGGTATAAAGCATCAATAGAATTGACTAAGAATGTATTGTTGGGTAATTTGGGAAAACATTTGAGGGGGTGGATCTGGCCTTTTTTCCAACCCAATTTTTAGAAGAGACTCTTAGATATTCTGTGACCTGAAAATATCCCCATATGGCTATAAAGTGAGTGTAATATTGAAATTATTTAATTTGCAACAGTCTTTTAAAAAAGATTTTTTAAATTTATTTTAGACAGTTGGGAAGGGAGGGAGAAAGAGGGAAAGAAACGTCCATGTGTGGTTGCCTCTCACGTACCACCCACTGGAGACCTGGCCCACAACCCAGGCATGTGCCCTGACTGGGAATTGAACCAGTGATCCTTTGGTTCACAGGCCAGCACTCAGTCCACTAAGCCACACCAGCCAGGGCTCAAGAATGTTTTAAAATGGCTTCTGGGGAAACTTGTGGTGAAAATGACATTTGTGGCAGTATTTATACATTTACTTGATTACTGTTTTCTTACATGGCTGTAATACCTGATGATCTTCTATGTATTCACTGAGTAGAAGAACCAGCCCATCAGGGGAAAATTTTTTTTCTATGTACCTAAAACACAATATCTAAAAGTAGGAGAAACTTTTGGAAACTCTTCAGAAGTTTTATAATGTTTAGTTGACTGGGGACCTTTAGTTGACCTTTAGTTGAAGGCAGGTAAAAGTGTTTTCTCATTTAATAAAATTAAGATATATTCATTGTAAAAAAATTAAAAACAAAAATATACAGAAACAAAGAAAAAAGAAAAGTCACTTTTAATCTGACCAACTAGAGGTATTCATTAACATTTTGATGCATATTATTTAATAATTTTTACATCTATATGCTTTTAGCAAAAAATGAGACTGTAACATTTAATTTTTTTCCTGATTGTGTTATGAACATAATCAAATGCCATTAATACTCTTTCACAAAATGATGTTCAATGGGGAATTCTATTGATTTACTGTATTTAACCATGCTGTTTGTTGGGGGGTTACATATTTTTGAAAATACAAATCATGCTCGTATGAACATCCATGAGAGAAAATTAATCTTGTACACAGTCATGATTACTTACATGAAGTTTTCGAAATATAATAGCTGGATCAAAGTGTTCTCCCCTCCCTCCTACCTCCTTTTCTTCTCCCCATCCCTCCCCCTTCTTTTTTCTTTCTCCTTCCTCCTGCCTGCCTATTGGTCTTTCTTTCTGCCTTTTTCTCTTCTGTTACAATACATACTTCAAATCCAATGTGTCCTTGTGATTATGGTGCTATGGGTTTATCAGATGTGTTCCTGAGAGCACCCGGGGTTAACAAATTTCAGCCCAGAGGCCAAATTCAGCCTGCCTCATGGTTTGAATGGCCTATAAGCCCAAAATGCTTATAATTTTAAATGACTGGAAAACATCTGAAGAATTATATTCTGTGATATGTGAAAATTATATGAAATTTAAATTTCATTGTTCATTAATAACATGCAGAATACAGTCACACTTATTTGTTTATATATTGCCTGTGGCTTCTTTCATGCTTCTATGGCTGAGCTGAGTAGTTGAAACAGAGACTATGCAGTGTCCAAGTGTCTAAAAATTTACTGTCTGACTCTTTAGAAAATAAAATTGATGATCTCTGATTTAGGTCAGAGGGCTTCAGAAAGTTATTATAGCTAATACACCAATCTTTTATTTTGACTTCATAATATTTTGCTTTTATGCTCTAATCTATCTATATTGTAAGTCTGTGTCCCCACTTCTTTATCTGTAGAGGATAATAATAATCACAATTTTACATGGTTTTTGTGAAGAGTGGATGATTCATTTGACGCATTTAGAATAGTGTCTGACTTAGAACTGATAAGGAGTCACTGGCGAGCATAGCAGATGGTTCCTTTGAGAGGATGCACCATTTATTTCCAAGGAAGAAAGCCCAGGCTTGCTTATTTTGAACCTCATATATGTTGGGCATGTATCTGTCTTCTACGAGCATTGTGGATGCTCCCTCTTGTGGCTGGGGTGGGAATTATTCTCACTGATGAAGTAGCGTCTTTGGGTTGGGGACTTGGTAGATATGTTTTGGGTGTTCCTGGTGGTTGAATGTGGTCAAATATGTTGCACTTCTGCTACAAAGTCACCATCAGCCACACAAGGATTACTAATGCTCATACAACCAACAATTTTCAGAAAATTAGGACAGTGAAGGAAATAATAACTGGGTTGAATAAGTAGAAGAGAAACTTGACAGTGTGGAGGGAGGCAGACAGAAGGGAAAGTATTGGAAAGTGATCGATTTTTAAAACTTTTGATTTAGGAGTCATTTTAAAAATAGCTGGTTGTTATGTGCCCCAAAAAGAATACAGAAAATAATATACAGAAAACGTAGGGTTTTAAACACATTACTAGGAAAAACTTCAGAACCCAAAGGTTGATTTTTGCTCTTTTTAAATAACGTGTTAAGTCTTCTCTGTGCTCCTTTACATAGTCATTATAGCTTGTTCCTTCTCTCCCATCTTAGAGAAAAACAGTCTCTTCCTTCCTACCAAGACTAATTTGTTGCTCCTACTTCCCCTTTCTCCTGTTGCTCCTGTCGCATTCCCTGCCTGGTTAATCTCCCATCTTCTTCATCAATTATCCTTCTGTGTCCCTTAATCTTCCAACATTCCTAGTGATATTTTCTACAGAAAATTTATCACAGGGCCCTCTTGGTATTTGGAGGAACACAAAACAGAGCATCTAATATGGATGAAAGAAACCAGTTCTTGATGTCTCCTAACACAGTCAGTCCTCAGTCATCCAGGTCGATGGAATGCAAGGTTGATATGGCAGCTATTTTTTAAGTTTTCACCTTTTAAGTGTTTGCTTTGTTCACAATATTTTAAATCCACCCTGGCTGGTGTAGCTCAGTGGATTGAGCACAGGCCTGCAAACCAAAGTGTCACCAGTTCGATTCCCAGTCAGGGCACATGCCTTGGTTGCAGGCCAGTTACCAGCAGGGGACACACGAGAGGCAACCATACATTGATATTTCTCTCTCTCTGCTCTTCTCTTCCCTCCTAAAGATAAATAAATAAAATCTTTTTTTAAAAGACTACTTATAAAAAATATTTTAAATCCCTTTACAATATTTTCTTTAACCATGGAATTACTTAGATTACTAGTTCAGTTTCCAAATGAATCTCTCCCTTCCTCTTTCCCTTTCTCCCTCCCCCTTCCTTTGTTACCATTTGTTATGGGATCTTTTGTCTTTTTAAAAGTATTTCTTTGAAAAAATATATAAAAAATAAAAGTATTTCTTTGCAATTTTTTAACGTTCCTTTATGGCTAGTATATGATCAGATTTTCAATGTCTTACGTGTGCTTGAAAGGATGGTGTATTCTCTAACCATTGGGTTCAATGTGGTTCAATTAAAGCAAGCTTGTTAATTATGTACTTCAAATCTTCTATGCCTGTAGTAATTTTTTGCCTGATTGGTTTGTCACTTTTGGAGAGATATTTGTTAAAACTCTGCTGCTATAATTATGGATTTATTGATCTTCCCTGTAAATTTACCATTTTTGTGTCACTTATTTTTAGACAGTATTGCTACACTACAGATATATTTACATGTAATCATATAATAACCTCTATTTCCAATAAAATTAATAAAAATTAAACCTTTAACAGGAACTTACCTTTTACAGGTATTGTGTTTAGCAGCTGGAGGCCTAATATTTACCTCCTGAAGTATGTCAGGGTTTTTTTTTTTCAATTTTTTTATTTAATTATTTTTCAAGTACAGTTTTCTGTCTATTACTCCCATCCCATCCCACCCCCCATCCTCCCCCCTCCCTCCTATTTCCACCCTTCTCAGTTGTTGTCCATGTACCCTTTATATAGGTTCCTCTAAATCCCTCCCTTATTTCCCCTGAAATTCCCTCCCCTCTCCCCTCTGGTCACTGTCAGCCTGTTCTCTATTTCAGTGTCTTTGGTTATATTTTGCTTGCTTGTTTGTTTTGTTGTTCAGCTTCCTGTTAGAGGTGAGATCACATGGTATTTGTCCTTCAACACCTCGCTTATTTCACTCAGCATAATGCTTTCCAGTTCCATCCATGTTGTTGCAAAGGGTAGGAGCTCCTTCTTTCTTTCTGCAGCATAAAATTCCATTGTGTATATGTACCATACTTTTTGGATCCATTCATTTACTGACGGGCACCTAGGTTGCTTCCAACTCTTGGCTATTGTAAATTGTGCTGCTATGAACATTGGGGTGCATAGGTTCTTTGGGATTGGTGTTTTAGGGTTCTTAGGATACAATCC
>NW_028074647.1:708404-997098 GCF_014824575.4 Sturnira hondurensis
TCTTGCATTTCTCTTAAATTCTCTTCATTTTTTCTGATTCTCTTTTCCCTTACTTGTTCCGTCTGGGAGATTTTTTCTAACCTGTCTTCAATCTCACTTATGCGATCTTCCGCCATATCGATTCTATTCTTCATACCTTCTACTGTGTTCTTCAGTTCAGAAATTGTATTCTTCATTTCCTCTTGGCCTTTATTGATGGTTTCCATTTCCTTTTTCATGTTGGTATAGTTTGCAGAGAGTTCATTGTAGCTCCCCTGTAGTTTCTGGTAGCTCGTTGTCAGCTCTTTGAATTTCCTGATGACCAGTGCTTTGAATTCCACATCTGATAGTTGACTTGCCTCTATTTCATCTAATATTCTTTCTGAGGTTTCCTCCTTTTCTTTCGTTTGGGGATTATTTCTTTGTCTTCCCATTGTTTGTGATACTCTTCTTGTTGTCCTCCACTTCTTAAATTGATCTGTTCTGGTTCACTGGGTTTATGGTGTAAACTTCTGTGGTAGGATACCTGTGAAAGTCACCGGTGCAGTCTTATGCAGGTATCTTGTTGTTCTCTGCTTCCACCAACTCCTTTCTGCTCCGAGGTTAAAGGAAATCCTGGCCTCTGCGAGGTACGGGGTGTCGCTCTTGGAGCGGACTCTTCTTATGGGCTGCCGGTCTATATCATCCTCCGAAGATGCCGCCATTAATGTGGGAGGCAGAAGCCTACACAATTGAATTTTATGCTGTGAAAGAAAGAAGGAGCTCCTACCTTTTGCAACAACATGGATGGAACCGGAAAGCATTATGCTGAGTGAAATAAGCCAGGTGTTGAAGGACAAATACCATATGATCTCACCTTTAGCAGGAAGCTAAACAACAAAACAAACAAGCAAGCAAAATATAACCAAAGACACTGAAATAGAGAACAGGCTGACAGTGACCAGAGGGCAGAGGGGAGGGAATTTCAGGGGAAATAAGGGAGGGATTTAGAGGAAACTATATAAAGGGTACATGGACAACTGAGAAGGGTGGAAATGGGAGGGAGGGGGGAGGATGGGGGGTGGGATGGGATGGCAGTAATAGACAGAAAACTGTACTTGAAAAATAATTAAATAAAAAAATTGGAAAAAAATTACATACATATATGCAAAAATGAAACTAGAACACCTTCTTATAACATATATAAGACTAAATTCAAAATGGATTGAAAACTTAAAGGTTATACTCAAAATGATAAAACACTCAGAAAAAAATATAGGCAGTAAAATTTCTGACATTCCCCCTTAGCAATATTTTTTTCAGATATATCTTCCTAGGCAAGGGAAACAAAAGAAAAAAACAAACAAATGTCACTACATTAAACTGAAAAGTTTTTATACAGCAAAAGAAACAACAAAATGAAAAAACAATCTACTATTCAGTAGATAGATATTTGCCAATTATATATCTGATAAGGGAATAATCACAAAACAATCTAATCTAAAAATGAGCAGAGAACCTGAATAGATACTTCTCCAAGAAGGACATACAGATGGCTGATACACATATGAAAAGGTGCTCAACATCAATCATCATCAAAGAAATGCAAATTAGCCCTGGGTGGTGTAGCTCAGTGGATTGAGCTCGGACCTGCGAACCAGAGGATCACGTCCATTTTCCAGTCAGGGCACATGCCTGGGTTGCAGGCCAGTTCCCTGCAGGCCAACTCCCAGCAGGTGACGCATGAAAGGCAACCATACATTGATGTTTCTCTCCCTCTCTCCTTCCCCTATAAAGATAAATAAATAAAAATAAAATAAAATAAAAATAAGTAAGTAAATAAAAGAAATGCAAATTAAAACCACAGTATCACCTCACACCTGTCACAGTGGCTATCATCAATAAAACAACAGTCCCTGGAAGCTCAGAGAGTCCCAAAGAAGTTGGACCCAAGAAGGAACACACCAAGGCACATCATAATTACATTAGCCAAGATTAAAATGAAGGAGAGAATCCTAGAAGCAGCAAGAGATAAGGGGACAGTCACCTACAAAGGAGTGCCCATCAGACTGTCAGCTGATTTCTCAAGGGAGATCTTACAGGGAAGAAGGGGCTGGAAAGAAGTTTTCCAAGTCATGAAATCCAAAGACCTACAGCCAAGATTGCTCTATCCAGCAAAGCTCTCACTTAGAATGGAAGGGCAGGTAAAATGCTTCTCAGATAAGGTCAAATTCAAGGAGTTTGTCATCACCAAGCCCTTATTATATGAAATGTTAAAGTGACTTATCTAAGAAAAAGAAGATAAAAATATGAACAGTGTAAGGACAGCAAACTCACAGTTATTAACAGCCACACCTAAAACAAAAGCAAACTAAGAGGGCAGCTAGATCTGGAGCAGAACCATAGAAATGGAGATCACATGGAAGGTTAGCAACAGGGGAGTGGGAGGAGGATAAGGGGGGAGAAGGTACAGAGAATAAGTAGCATAGATGGTAGGTAGAAAATAGACAGGAGAGGGGCAGGAATACTATGGGAAATACAGAATCTAAAAAACTTGTGACACATGGACATAAACGAAAGGGGGGAATGGTGGGGGAGGGGTGTGCAGAGTGGAGGGGAGTGAAGGGGGGGAATGGGACAACTGCAATGGCATAATCAATAAAATATATTTAAAAAATAAAAAAATAAGACAACAGTCCCTGGCTGGGTCACTCAGTTTGTTAAAGCATCATTCTGATATGCCGAGGTTGTGGATTTGATCCCCGGGTGAGCATGTACAAGAATCAACCAATGAATGCATAAATAAGTGGAACACAAATCAACATTTCTCTCTTTCTCTTTCTCGAAATCAACAAATAACAAGATTTGGTGAGGATGTGGAGAAAACGGAACCCTTGTGCACTGTTGGTGGGAATGCAGATTTGTGAAACAACTATGGAAAAACAGTATGGAAGTTCCTCAAAAGATTAAAAATGGAATTGCCTTATGACCCAGCAATTCCACTTCTGAGCATATATTTGAAGAGACCCAAAACACTAATTCAAAAGACTATATGCACCCTTATGTTCATTGCAACATTGTTTACAGTAGCCAAGATATAAAAACAACCTAAGTGCCTATCAATAAACAAGCGGCTAAAGAAGTGGTACAGTACATGTACACAATGCAATATTAGTGAGCTATTAAAAGGAACAAAATTATACCATTTGAAACAGCGTGGATGCCCCTAGAGTATATTATGCTAAGTGACATAAGTCAGAGAAGGACAAATACTATATGACTTCACTTATATGTGGAATTATAAAACAAAATAACCAAACAAAATAGAAACAGACTCATAGATAAGACCACAGAAGGGCTGCCAGAAGGGAGGAAGGATTTGGAAATTGATTAAAAAACATGAAGGAATTAAGAAGTACAAACTGATAGTTACAAAATAGTCACCAGGATGTAAAGTACAGCATAGGGAATACAGTCAATAATATTATAATAATTATCTATAGTGTCAGGTGGGTACTGGAAATACTGGGGAAACACTCTGTACAGTATGATTGTCTAACCACTATGCTGTGTACCTGAAACTAGTACAAAGTAATATTGAATGTAAATTGTAATTAAAAAATAATACTAAAAAAGAAAATTGATGTTTAAAAATTTCCAAAATTAGAAAAAGATTGACATAGAGATCAAGTAGCTGAAAAAGACCCCAAATTCACTGAAAGTATCAAAATTAGTCACATTATAATTCATTACTAAACAAAAATAGAGAATATCTAGAATACAACTATAAAATGGTAAAAATGGTTAGTGACTTCCTATCAGAAATAGTGTAGGCCCGGAAATTGTGAAACAGCATCATTAAAGTACTTAAAAGGATAAAAAACAAAACATTTTCTTCAAGAATGAGGGTAAATTGGGACAACTGTAATTGAATAACAAAGAGTAAAAAAAAACAATGAGGGTAAAATAAATATATCTCCAGATAAATAAAAACTGACATAATGTGTCATTAGCTAATTTGTAATATAAGAAAAGCTAAAGGATTCTCATCAAGCTAAAGGGAAGTGATATAAGATGGCAAACAGCAGCTAAAAAAATTAGAAATTACAAAGAGGTACTTGAATATGACTACTAGGTTCTATTCTTCTCATATGTAACTAAAAGACAGCAGATTGATCAAAGTAAAAGTAATAATACCATAAGTTGAAGTTTATAATGTGTGTTGGAGTAATAAATATTCTACCAGTGGTGAATATGAGAAGTGAGTAAATGTGATTAAACCATTGTGAGATTATTACATTTGAGAGGTAAGAAGAGGGAAGTGGCAGGTGTTAAGTAATAAGTATGGACTAGGAATATGAAGGGTAATGTGTGAAGGGCCAGCTCTCTCAAACTATTATAATAGCTGCACAACTGTAAACTAATCTTTAACTCTACTCGTTCTTTGCATCTATCTTCCAGATTCCTGTAACAAGGAGTACCTTCATAACCATGTGATTAGTGAACTTGCAGAGAGCTTCATGTTAAAAATGCTTTTCAGTGACTATCTTAAATTTTTAAAAAAGTCTTTATCTTAAAAAATTTGTTATGTAAGTTAAGTCAGATGGGACAACAGACCATGCACCAGAGGCTGAGAATCTTGGCTCACCTGAGCTCTCACCCCCTTCCACTTCCCTAGTACAGGTTGTTGGTCATCTGCTCCCCTACCTTCTGGTACCCTGGACCATGTCTGTCCTCCCTCTTCCTGGAACCTGCTATTGTATGCTCTAAACAGGAATCCTGGCAAAGATGTGGGGAGAGGTGAAGTTGGCCATACATGCCCCACTGAGTGAGGCATGGTGGCAGCCATCCCCACTCCAGTCTTGTAGCACTAGCATGGCATGTCTGGTGGGTAGCCCGTCTGACTGTCCATCTTGGTGGGGGCAAGTCTATTGTCCACCCAACTCCAATCCAAGTACAAAACACAGCCCAGTGAAGTGGTTTAAAAGCTTTTTAAGAGTCATTCATCTGCCATGGTAATTTGGTACGATGCCTAAGTGGACTTCCCCAGACTGCTCCCTTATCCATTGTGCAGTGGTGTAGTGGTGTTACTGAACAGAGTGAGATTTGGCTGCTTGCTGCTATACAGAAGCATAACACAATAATTGGTGGGGGAGGGGGAAGTTTTTATTAAAAGGTTGCCTAATTTGGGGGAGCTAGGAAGTTCCTGGCTCAAAGCCATTGTCTTCTTCAGAACAGAAATAACCCAGCTGCCCACAGAACCAGAATTAGTATCCTGATATCTGATCCATTCTTTTTTTCATCAGTGTATGGTTGCTTCTCGTGCATCCCTTGCTGGGAACTGGCCCCTGCCGGGAACTGGCCTGCAACCCAGGCATGTGTCCTGACTGGGAATCGAACCGCGATCATCTGGTTCGCAGGCCCGTGCTCAATCCAGTGAGCTACACCAGCCAGGGCTCTGATCCATTCTTATCTGTCCTCCTGGGACCCAAGATTATTACAGGAATGGGAATTCTTCTCTCTAGCTTTAGGCTCTCTCTTTCTCTCTGGAGTGTGTACTTGTGGGGCCAACATCTCCATCGCCTTGCTGCAGCTTCTTCCCTCTCCTGGAGCTGGGCCACACTGCCAAATCACTGCAGCTGGTTGTGCAAGGGTCTCTGTTCATGGGTCCCTGGCATACAAGGCTACTCATGCCCCTGAATCTGGTGAACATTCCTGCCCCACATATCTGTGCACTCAGAGAATGGGCGTGGTCCGGGACCTGTGCTGTGTGGCATGGGACCACAGCATCCAGTAGGCTGCTACTGGTGAAGCACATGTTGCACATGAGTCTGCTCCCATCTGGGCAAGCAAGGGCAAGATAAGATCCACAATCAGCACCTATTGTTCAATCCTGGTGAACATGAATGTTCTGCATTCATGTTCTGCATCCCCCACTTCCAAATGGGCAGGCAAGAGGAATGCAAAAAGGGCCAGGATTCTGCACCCTCTATTTAAATCTTTCCTCCCAAAATCCTGTGTGCTGTGAGAGCACCTAGCTTGCCAGCCAATCTAGGCCAATGTCTATTATGTATGTCACCCCACAAAGTGTCTCTACCCCTCCTCCTGCTGCCATGATCTGGAGTGGATAAGAGGGTTTTCTAGCTGCATGCAGGAGCACAGCATCTCTGCCTGGTGCGGGGACACATGCTGGCTTGCTTACCTCCCCTGGGGGTATGGAGTGACACTGGCTGTGACTTCAATATGTCACCTTGAGGTTTCCTGCAATGCCTCCCTCACTTTGGGGAATGCACCCTTTCTCCTGTTGTGTCATGCTGTGCTACTTGGTGAACAGGGCAATGCATGCTGGTGCACTGCACTAGCTTGTTTACTATTGCCTCTGGCAGCTTCCTCCTTTCTTCTCCTGAGGAAGGCAGACTCTTTAATGTTGCCTGGGGTTCCCTCCCCAACTCTGGAGAGGGCAGCCTTTTATGCCACTTCAGAGTTTCTCCCTGCCCCTCTCTGCCCAGTGATCTGTCCAGATACCCCTTGTTACACCTGCCCCCCTTAACACTCTGTACCTTTGTCATCTTACAAAGACAAATGGGCAATAATCTTGTTCTTCTGTAGCTACTTCTTGCTGTCCAAAGATGTAGTCCTACCTATCTCCTGGTCCATTGATCTCTAACAACAGGGGTCTGGAGTGGAGGGATGCTTTCATGCAAGGAGGAAGAATCTTGTAAAGTCCAGGTCAGTTAGTTGTCCCTGGGAAGTGGCATGCACAGTGTCCAAAGGATGGCACTGCTGGACAAGTTGCCATCCTTATATTCTGGAGGTGACAGATTTGGCAAGAGGGTAGAAGGCATAGTCAGAACTGTAACCAAGGTAGGGACTAACTTTACAGTGTTCCAGATTAATAAAGAAGTAGCTTTTTTTTCAAGGAAGGTGTGCAAGGTGTGTCATATCTGTCCAAAGCCCTTTTGTGCACTGTACTTAACTTGGACAGAGGGGAATATTCTAGGATTCCCCCATTTAACACTTCTGGACCTTTCCAGTCTAAACCATTAGGGTAGAAAAGGAAACAGTTTTTTTTTCTTTTCACCCCACTTTGACCCCCTCCCCACCCACCCCCACCTCCCATGATCAAACCCACCTCCTTTGGTTTCTCCATATGTCCTCCATACATGTTTCTTGATGGCCCCCCATTATCCCCTATTATCCCTCTTCCTCCTCCTCTCTGATTACTGTCAGAATGTTTTTTATTTCAATGTCTCTGGTTGTATTTTGCTTGCTTATTTGTTTTGCTGATTAGGTTCCACTTAAAGGTGAGATCATATGGTATTCCTCCTTCACTGTTTGGCTTCTTTCACTTAGCATAATGCTCTCCAGTTCCATCCATGCTGCCATGAAGGGTAGGAGCTCTTTCTGCTGTGAAGTATTCCATTTTGTAAAGGTACCATAGTTTTTTTATCTATTCATTTACAGATGGTCACCTAGGTTGCTTCCAGCACTTGGTGGTTGTAAATTGTGCTGCTATGAACATTGGGGTGCACAGGTTCTTTTCAATTGGTGTTTCAGGGTTCTTAGAATATAATCCCAGCAGTGGAATTGCTGGGTCAAAAGGAAGTTTCATTTTTAGTTTAATGAAGACATTCGATACTGTTTTTCACAGTGGCTGCAGCAGTCTGCATTCCCACCAACAGTGCACTAGGGTTCCCTTTTCTCCACAACCTCTCCAACACTTGTTTTTTGTTGATTTGTTTGTGATGGCCATTCTGACCTGTGTGAAGTGGTATCTCACTGTGGTTTTAATTTGCATCTGTCTGACGGCTAGTGATGTTGAACACCTTTTCATATATCTCTGGATCCTCTGTATGTCCTCCTTGGAGAAGTGTCTGTTCAAGTCCTTTGCCCATTTTTTAATTTGGTTATTTGTCTTTCTTTTGTGGAGTTGTGTGAGTTCTTTATATATTTTGGAGATCGAATCCTTGTCTGAGGTATCATTTGCAAATATGTTTTCAATTATGGTTGGCTCTTTTTTCATTTTAATGCTGTTTTCTTTAGCCATGCAGAAGCTTTTTATTTTGATGTACTCACATTTGTTTATCTTTCCTTTATATCCCTTGCTCTAGGGGACATATCACTGAAAATATTGTTGCATGGAATATCTTAGAATTTCCTGCCTATGTTCTGCTCTAGGACTTTTATGATGTCATGACCTATATTTAAGTCTTTTATCCACCTTGAATTTATTTTTGTGTATGGTGTAAGTTGGTGGTTGAGTTTCATTTTTTTTTTTTTTGCATGTAGCTGTCCAGATGTCCCAACATTTGTTGAAGAGGCTATTTTTATTCCATTTTATGTTGCTGTCCCCTTTGTAGAATATTAATTGACCATAGAGACTTGGGTTTATTTCTGGGCTCTCTATTCTGTTCCATTGATCTGTGTGTCTTTTCTTATGCCAGTACCAGGGTGTTTTGATTACAGTGGCCTTGTAATACAGTTTCATATCAGGTATGGTGATCCCACCTACTTTGTTCTTCTTTTTCAAAATTGATGTGGCCATTTGGGTTTGTTTATGGTTACATATAAATTTTTGAAATGTGTGTTCTAGACCTGTGGATTATGTCATTGGTACTTTAATAGATTGCATTGAATCTATACATTGCTTTGGGTAGTATGGACATTTTGATGATGTTAATTTTTCTAATCCATAAATATGGTATATGTTTCCATTTGTGTCTTTCTTAATTTCTTTCTTCAGTGTTGTATAATTTTCTGAGTACAGGTCTTTCACCTTGTTGGTAAGATTTATTCCTAGGTACTTTATTTTTCTAGTTACTGTAGGAAATCAGTATTTTCCTTGATTTCTGATTCTGATCTTTTGTTGTTTGTGTATAAAAATGCCTTTGATATCTGAATATTGACTTTAAACCCTGCTTTTTTGCCAAATTTACTTATTACATCAAACAGTTTTTCTTCCTGCTTACCAATATGGATGCCTTTTATTTCTCTGTCTTGTTTGATTGTTGTGGCTAGGACTTCCAATACTGTGTTAAATAGAAGTGGTGAAAGTGGACATCCTTGTCTTGTTCCTTATCTTAGTGGGAAAGGTTTTTATTTTTGCCCATTGAGTATGATGCTCACTGTAGTTTTCTCATATATGGCCTGTATTATATTGAAGTATTCTCCCTCTACTCCTACTTTACTAAGTGCTTTTTATCATAAATGGGTGCTGTATCTCATGAAATGCTTTTTTCTGCATCTGTTGATATGATCATGTGATTTTTGTATTTCCTTTTGTTTATGTGATGTTTTATATTTATTGATTTGCGAATGTTGTACCAGAAAAGGAAGCAGTTTTAGGTGAAGCTGATAGGCTTCCCCATATTTCACCAACTGAACCATATAGTCCAGCCAAATTGTTGAGTCTCAGGAGGCAGCATTGCAGATGGGCTTCTTAAGTGAGGCCTACACTGTGTATACAAACACCAAGGTTACGATGTCATAGGCTTACACCCTATGGAAACAGAGAGCAGAACACAGGTTAATACACATGACAAAGCACAAACCAGTCTCTGAGTATGTAAGACTATTATTTGAGAAAATGTCCACCTGCAAGCCTTTGTTGGAATGCCATTAAGCAGTGAAAATTTGACAAATTCTTTTTGCCCATAAATTGAACATCTCTGATGACATCATCAGGTGCTGAGGTAACATTTGTTTGGCATATAGAGAAACCACTTCAACTTCCAGTTGAAAACAAAACTTTGAGGACAGTTAGCTGCAACAGAATGCAATATCTATCATGGAGCATTGTGATTTTTCATGAAACAGGATTTTTCTCCTTAAGATCACCCTCATCATCATCATCAAAGAGTCTGCCAATTTTTAATTTTTGTCAATTATTTGCATAACCACAAGAACCACAATTAATAATATTGGCTGTTTAAGTCTGCTTTGGTGGAACTCGCACAAGGAAACTTTAGTTTGAGCATTAGGGCACAAAAGCCAAGCCACATACTTGCCATCGGGCTTTGCTTGCAGTACCTATATTCTTCAAGTCCTTGAGGTTCCCAACATGTCCTAATGTTTCTCCTTGCCATCTTTCGGGAAAACAAACTTTGTTTCTTCCCTGGAAAGACAGGCATGAACCACATGATCAACTAAGTTACCAGGCCATTTCTCCAGTATGGTTTTGCTAGCTTCAAAAGTTATCCCAATTCCTCAAGGCTTTCTGGTGACAAGAACCCAGGCATGCCTTATTCAAGCATGACATTCCAGTCAAAGTCTTGGGTATTAAAATGACCATTGGCCACTGGTCTTATTGATTTTATGCAAATCAACTTTATGCCATCCAGATTCTGGAGTGGGTCAGGTTGGGGGAAAACCACAAAACATGAAGGAAAATTCTGGTCCTTCAAATATCCACCAAAATTGCATCTCCGTGCCTTATACCATCTGTTACTTACTTTCCAACTTGATATGAAGTTTTAATTCTCAGAAACCTTGATTTCTTTTCAAAATGGAAATAAAACAAAACCTAAAGTAAAGACAGAGTTTCAAAAGGGGAGGGGGACTAGAACTATCTTTATAATCTTATACCAACCAGTCACACTGGTAGGTAACACAGATGGCCTTTCCTAAGTTTGAATGGCCTGAAGCCCCAATGGTAGAGACATTCTCTCACCTATCAGTACACCAACTGATCTCATGGCAGAGACATTATCTCTTACCCTAGCTGGTATATAAACTGACATCATGGCATGAAGCCCTAAATAGCAGAGACAGGATTCCCAGTGTAAAAACAGCAAAGTTACACCAAGTACCAAAAAGATCAGAAAACAAACTTAGAATAACTGTAACCAAGAGTTGAGATTTCTGTCTTTTCAAGTTTAAAACTTTCACAACCTTCTATATACCTTATACTCATTCAAAAATAACCATAACTCACTGGCAATCGTTGTCCTTTTTAACAATGGGAAGGACCATATTATAACTCAGTATCAAGCAGCTAAAGGTCCTTAGGTCTGCAAGCACATCCTGTAACTTCTTGAAACACAGGCTATGCAAAAATATATTGTGTGCAATGACCTGAATGCCTGGACATAGGGGATCTTGTCCCACTTCCTTAACCATTGGCAATACTGCTCCAAATTCATGATGGTATAGCAATTTAGGGAACCATTTATGTACCATTTTCCCCCATAGTCCAAAATTTACACAGGCTGTAAACAGTCCAGTCTGCTAAAATTCTACCTAGTGGGCTCATTCCAGTAGCTGAAACAGAACATCCCCTAATAGCCTGGACATATAGGTCAAAAGCTATGACCAGAAGGACACAGATTAACTGGTAACATATAAAATAAACCCTGAACCCATAGCTCCATCTCACAAGCAGGTTTTTGGGTCTCATCTTCTGCCAATAGGTGTTACAGACTGTGGCTCCCAAAACATGGCTCTCCAGAACTCTGGTGATCCTCATCCAATCCTAGCTACATAGCTTTCTTGGGGATCTGTGTGGGGGGCCAGAAAAACAAATAGTGGCCCCTGAATGGTGGCCTCCCAAAACTTGGGTGATCCTCACTCCCTTTTAGAGTCTGCCTCCTTCTCAGATGCATTTTCACAATGGTCCCCAAAACTTGGGCAATTCTTGCCTTGAGCTTTGTGCATGACTGCCAGAGCAGTCCCCACTGGATGTGAGTTCATGGCCTCCAAAACTCAAATGGTGTCCTTTGAACTCCAGTTCTTAGCTTCCAGAACCAGGGCTGTCCCTGACAAATCCAAATGATGCAGAAAATCCAACTCATGCAGCACCCACATGGCACACAGCTCAAATGGTGAGCATGGCCTGACAAGTTGCTTGGGGCCAAAATGTCAGAGCACCATGTTGCTGGTAGCCAAAATGACAGAGATGACCCATCAAGCAGTACCCCAAGTAGCTGTAACTGGACGCACATGGCATAGTACCCAATCCCCAGTGTGTATGCTGGTTTGGCTCACCCAGTCTTGGGGTCTCCTTCCTCCCTAGACCAGTTTCCTTCCACCATCTTGGCATTCCCCAAAACCATGCCTTGAGACGAGATGTAGGGAATTTCCCTAAGACTGGAATCCTCACAGCCATGCTGTTGGAGTTAGCCTGGGACAGGTGGCTGGGACCTGTAAGGTCCACTTTGTCACATCTGGGTTATCAATTCTGTTATAGGAACAGTCTGGCAGCAGGCAGGCCAGAGCAAGTATATGAGCATGCTGATGCTGTGGGGCAAGGCCTCTGGGTACCTGTGAAGATATACACTCACTTTGCTAGTATCCCCATGCCCGGGGACACCCTTTTAGTGAGCTCTAGACCTGGGGATATTCTCTTTCTCCTTACAGCCTTCCTGAATCTGGCTCATGTTTTTCTTTTCTGGCCAACTGTAGAAACCCTCTGAGGATGAGCCACAATGTATTAATTGTGTAATGTTAGCTGTTTGGAGTACAAGTTAAAAGCTCTGATATTTGTATTTAAAACTGGCATTGCACATTATAAAGATGAATGGTAAAATTCATGAAAATAATTTAAAATTTTAATTTCTCTTTACTTAGAATCACATTCAATGTCAAATATAAAACCCATTACAAATTGAGAAGCTGCAGAAAAAAGGAAAATACCTTCCTTCATATATACGATTAATGGTACATTTTCCTTCATTTTAAAATATATTTTATTGATTACGCCATTACAGGTGTCCCATTCCGCCCCTTCACTCCCCTCCACCCTGCACACTCCCCACCATTCCCCCCCTTTTGTTCCTGCCCATGTGTCATAAGTTCTTTAGATTCCGTATTTCCCATAGTATTCCTGCCCTCCCCCTGTCTATTTTCTACCTACCGTCTATGCTACTTGTTCTCTGTACCTTCTCCCCCTTTCTCCTCCTCCCACTCCCCTGTTGCTGACCCTCCATGTGATCTCCATTCCATGTTTTCACTCCCAATCTAGCTGTCCTCTTAGTTTGCTTTTGTTTTAGGTGTGGTTGTTAATAACTGTGAGTTTGCTGTCCTTTCACTGTTTATATTTTGTATCTTCTTTTTCTTAGAGAAGTCCCTTTAACATTTCATATAATAAGGGCTTGGTGATGATGAACTCCTTGAATTTGACCTTATCTGGGAAGCACTTTATCTGCCCTTCCATTCTAAATGAAAGCTTTGCTGGATAGAGCAATCTTGTATGTAGGTCTTTGCCTTTCATGACTTGGAATACTTCTTTGCAGCCCCTTCTTGCGTGTAAGGTCTCTTTTGAGAAATCTGCTGACAGTCTGATGGGAACTCCTTTGTAGGTGACTGTCCCCTTATCTCTTGCTGCTTCTAGAATTCTCTCCTCCATTTTAATCTTGGCTAATGTAATTATGATGTGCCTTGGTGTGTTCTTTCTTGGGTCCAACTTCTTTGGGACTCTCTGAGCTTCCTGGATTTGCTGGAAGTCTATTTCCTTTGCCAAACTGGGGAAGTTCTCTTTATTATTTGTTCAAATATGTTGTCCATTTGTGGCTGTTCCTCTTCCCCTTCTACCCCTATAATTCAGATGTTGGAACATTTAAAGATGTCCTGGAGGTTCCTAAGCCTCTCCTCATTTTTTTGAATTCTTGTTTCTTCCTTCTTTTCTGTTTGGTTGTTTCTTTCTTCCTTCTGGTCCACTCCAATGATTTGAGTCCCAGTTTCCTTTCCATCGCTATTGGTTTCCTGTGCATTTCCCTTCATTTCAATCAGTTTAGCCTTCATCTGTTCCTCTAATTTGTGGCTAAAATCGACCAATTCTGTGAGCATCCTGATCACCAGTATTTGGAACTGTGCATCTGAAAGGTTGGCTATTTCTTGGTCACTTAGAATTATAGGCTCTGGGGCTTTAAGCTGTTCTTGAGTCATAATGTCTGGTCTGTTTGTGCCTGTTATGTATGAGGGGCGGAGCCTTAGGTGTTCCCCAGGGCCAGGTGACCCAGTCTCTGGGTTGTGATGCTGTATGTGGGGGCGGGGTCAGAGAGTGAAAAAAATGGCGCTTTTCTCGGCTCTCTCTCAGATTTCTGTCCCCTCTGTGGCTTCCCACAAGCAAATTGGGCCTCTCTGGTGCTGGTTCTTGGGTGTGTGGGCCCGTGTAATCTCCAGGACCCTGTGGGTCTCTCCAGTGAACTCTCTGTGAGCCTGGGAGCCTCTCCCGGCCCCTCAACCCCGAGAAAGTCTTTCCAGTTGGTGTTTTCAGGCTCTAATTCCCATCACTGGGGCCCTAGCCTGAGTGGTCTGTCTCACTGTTAGGTCCTTCGCTTGGTTTATCTGCACTCGAATGTGTGACTACAGTCAGCCAGCTGCGCTGCGCCCTCACTGGGTCCGCTCTGGCCACCCCATGCCTGGGATCCACCAACCACCTCTGCTTCCGCTCCTGGTCGGTCAGACCAAATGGTCTTTCCATCCCAACCCCACTCCGCAGCTGACTCTGCCCCTCTTATTGGTCTGGCTGATTGGTTTGTTTTCAGACTTCCACACAGTTCAATTTTCACTGTTTTGGCTGCGTTTTTGTTTCTAAGACTTAGCTGTCTTTAAATTTAGTTGTGGGATGGGGCACAGTGTTTCCACCTATGCCTCCATCTTGGCTGGAAGTCCCATTTTTCTTCATTTTCTATAAGGGCTCTATAAATTACGTATCTGGTTCAACCTGTCATACTGGTCTTTGAAAATCAAAAATAAATAGATCATCCCTCACTCCTCTCCAAATACCTCTTACAATTCTCCATTATTTATAAAATAAAGGTGCAAAAAGCCTTAGATTGAACTTTAACTCACTTTTACAAATGTTATTGCACTACTCAAGAAAAAAAAAACAATCAACACAATATTACCTGAACTGATATTGTGCTGTCTTGCCCCCATGGCTTCTTATGCCCACTTTCTTATCAATTCTAGCTGTTAAGGTTCTGGTAACCTACCAAAATTACCCAAATTTAGCCTTTATCATTACTCCTGGATGAGTGTGAATTCTCCATCCTCTACACGTTCATACAAGTTCTATAAATAAATTATTTAACCAGAAAGGACTTCAAGATCATCTGGTCTAGTGGTTCTCAACATCAGCCACGTATTAGACTAACTCAGGGAGAAATTTCAAAATACTGATACCCAGGATTTACCTCTGAACAATTAAACAGAATCTCTGGGATGGGGCAATGGAATTTTAAAAATATCTCCCAAGTGATTCTAATGAGTATCCAGAGTTGAGATTCAACTCCTTTTACAGATATGTCATTGACATCCAGAGTGTTTGATGTCAAATAGCTATTTGGGGAATTATAGGATAAGAATCTATGGTTATAGATATTTTACTTCATTATGGATTGTCCATTTGACATATTTACCACTTATATACAATGTGATATTGTTAGTCACGATCCCCTATATATATATATACATATCCTGTATCCCAAATTAGATTGTGAGCAACATGAGGGGAAACAGCTATGTATCTGTTCTTTGTATTCCCTTCATTGTCTATAATGTAAGTCCTCAGAATAGATTTGTAGATTGGTTTATTTTTATTCATTTGTTTTAGCCCAAAATTTCTGACATTAGACACAGCATGTAGCTTGCTTTTCAGAACTGAGGGGACTCTGGTGATCTTAAGATTTTGTAATTTAATCAATTAGTAAAAATGGAAGAAGTCAGAATTCTGGTGAATGTCCTACTGTTGATTTGGACAACAGATCACTACCCCAAATTATCATTGACCTATTTGTAAGCTCTCAGTTTGCTTTTTATAAATTTTATTTTTCAATTACAGTTGGCATTCAATATTATTCTATATTAGTTTCAGGTGTGCAGCATGGTGGATTCAAAAGGGCTTATGCATTGGAGCTTGATCACTTGTTTTCTTTGGAAGCTTGATGTAAGGATGTGAATGAACCTAGCTACAATGCTGGATGATGAGAGATGTGTACCTGTAAGTCCTATCACTCTGGCCGATAATTTGGCAACTGTCAGTGATATAACTGAGGCCATTCTGGACATCCAACCTTCTTTAAATTTTCCAGTATATCATAAGAAAAGACTCAGCCTAGCATAGATGATCTGTCTTGATGCAGATGAGAAACAGTTCCCAGCCAACACAGAGAATCATAGAAATTAATAAAGAATTGCTATTGAAGCCATTCATATTAGGAGTAGTTAGGTACATGGCAAAAATTAACTGACACAGTTTTTTTAAGCAAGCTGATAATGATATGATTGCCCATTAATAAGGGAATACTTGAATAATTAGTGGCATGTTATAGGAAATTATGCAGCTATTAAGAATAATAAGTTAGAGCCCTGGCTGGTGTGGCTCAGTGGATTGAGCATGAGCCTGTGAAGCAAAGGGTCGCCGGTTTGATTCCCGGTCAGGGCACATGCCTGGGTTGTGGGCCAGTTCCCAGCAGGGGACACATGAGTGGCAACCACACATTGATGTTTCTCTCCTACTCTTTCTCCTTCCCATCCCCTCTCTCTAAAAAATAAATAAAAATAAAATATTAAAAAAAGAATAATAGGTTAGATATATCTATTGACCATCTTTTGTTTCTGCTTCTCTAACTAGATTTTGAGCTCTTGGAGGACAAAAAGCTTGTCTCTACCTTTGTTGGTTTCCTCTACAACACAGTGGGGACTCAAATATTTGTTGATTGATTTGATTGCTTACTGGTTCTGTTTAAAAGTGAAGCAAGGAGTCTAGTTAGAAGAGTCAATCTACTGGTATAGTCTCCAGAATGTATTATTTGGCAGAATTAGCTTGGTAGGTCTGACAATTAAAGTTATAAGAGCTTAATTGGCAAAAGTCTGACTGTAATGAATGATAATTTTTCCACCAGGGCTGGTTTGATGAGCAGCATATTATCAGTGCAGTTGTAGAGGGTGCTATGCTCAGGAAGACTTGGGGGTAAAAGGTCTGAGGTGACAATCTTGAAATTCTTAATAATTTTAATCTTGAAATTGTGTTTTGTAAATTAATGCAGACAGGAGAGTGGAGCCTCAGCTTACATGTCTCACCATTCCATCTGGCTGAGATGATTTCTCAGCCACAGGATCAGGGTCCTGAGTAATGATGTAACAGCACTAGATAAATTGCATTATGATGCAGAGGAAAGGAACTATGGGGCCTGTTTAGGAGGTATACAGCCATGTAATAGGAAAAATAGAGACATTTATTGAAAAAGATACAAGATACAAAAATATTGTACATAGGACAATGATGCCTCAGTCCCCTTCAAAGTAAGCACCTTGGGACCTCACACAGTTCTCCCAATGGCCATCGGCTGCTCCACTGTATATTCCTGAATCTCATCAATTGTCTGAAATCTCTTCCCTTTCAGTTTTGGGAAAAGCCAGAAGTCTCAGGGTGCCAAATCTGTGCTGTACGGGCCTGAGTTACCTGGGGGATTTGATGTTTCATAAAAAATCTTTGCATGAGATGTGATGCATGAGTGAATGCATTGTCCTGATGAAGCTGCCATTTACCAGTTGTCCAAGCTGTGGCCTTCTGAATCATCCAAATAGTTTCCATGGAGGAATATTTAAGCTCATGCAAAATTTGATGCAGATTCATTGCTCTACTCACTCTGTGAGTAGAATATGACAGCTACCTGGTACACATGCCCACTCAAGGGTATCTACCACCCCCACTGACTAGTACAGCAAAGTTGTCTTCGTTAACAACTGCACACTCCAGTCCACTCTCCTTGGCTGCCAGGTTACATCAATATCGTGAAAACCGTTCTTGTTATATTTACAATGGCTGGGCTTTTTTCAAACAGACTCAAATATATTGTTTCAATTCAAACAGAAAGGCCCTGGAATTGTGCAAAACAACTGTTGCTACCTTTTGCTTGTGATGGGAGAAATGAAATTAGCCTAAGATGGCACATTTGACAATGAAGAATGTAAAGAAATGCTTCCTGGGCATGACACTAACTTTTGCTGCCTGTTTGCCTATCTTTTTTTTATCCCCTGCAAAGAATCAGCTTTTGCTTTTGCTAATATTCCCTAAAATTTTGTTAGTCTATTCAATTTTGCTATAGTCTTTCTATAAAGTTTTTTTGTCATTTGATTTTGTTTTTTCTTAGTATTTGGATCAAATATTTGATCTGTATAAAATCAGGTGCCTCATTAGCAATAACAGTTCTCTAAGTTGCCTAACCTGACACTACACTTAATAAATTTTCTGGGAACGGTGGAGAGAGTGCCACAACTATACAACTATAGCTGACCTTCAATTTAAAAACAGATTTATATAGAATAAAACAGTTAAATCCAAAATATGGAGTGCATGTTTATACCAATCACATGCTGATACAATGCAACATGTGAGTCCATGAAAACTGTGCTTTGAGGGTATGTCTTGTTATGTCTTTATTTTTTTCAAACACGCCATGTTTCCTGATCACTGTCAGAAAGTATAGCAGTGCTGGTAGGTAGGTGTCATGGACAGGACATGCATAAACCTAAACAATCAGCTAAGGGAATCAATCTGTTGCTCCTCAATCTGGTGCTCAGTACAGGCTAGTATTTGAGAGCATAAGATATAGTATCACACAGACCTGGTTTGATTATCTTCTGATTACTAGCTGAATCATCTGCTGGAACTTTCCTTACTCACTATAAATCTCCCTTTTCTTGTTTATAAAATAAGGATAATAATAACACTTTCCACTTGCAGTTATTTTGAGTCTTACATGAAATTAGTCACTTTTGCTGAGAAGCTTTCTCTAACACAAAATCAGCTTTAAGTTTCCCTGTTATTTTTCCTTATTACACAGAATTGTTTCCCTTAGAGCACTCATCTGAATTTGTATGTATTTATTCATATACTTATAGATTAACTTGTTTAATATTTGCCTATCATACTAGGCTGTTAAATGGATGAGTATAGGGGCCATATCTATTTTGTTCATCACTTTATGTGTGCACTGAGCAAAATATTTGCTGCATAATAGTTTCTCAATAAATATTTATAGAATGAACAAGTAAAATGCTTATTACAATGCTATGTGTTTAAAATAATCAAGCAGCCAATTAAAGAACCAAAAGAAATGCAAAAAATGAATGGTCATTTATTTTCTAACTTACTTGATATAGGCATTCTTGAACTTCTCCCTCAGCCAATTCTTAGTCACCTGAAGCACTCTAAGTCTCAGTAGGTTTTACTGTCATGCTTACTTTATGTCATTGCTCATTCATTTACTGAGAGCCTCCTTTTGCTCTTATTTTCCCTGACACTTTCCTATTATTAGGAGAACCACAACTTTAGGTCTCTGGGGGTAGTCTCTTTTGAGGTAGAGTATTAGCCATTGCACAGACCTGATATTATTCAATTTTTTTCCTGGCTCTTGCCACTTTTATATACTTCAGGGCTATCTGTCATAAAGGGCTTCTGACTCATCATTTCTGATCATAGAATTCTTTTTTGAAGAAAAAGTCAGGGTATATTAAAATATGTCCAAGCCAGTTAATCCATACCACAAGTTAAACATAGAACATTCAGTTTTATTTTTTATCACTCACCTCACCTCCCTTCACCCACGCCTTCACCTAAAACAAACCTCTGTGTCACAAAAGTTATCAAGCAAAAATTCTGGCTCATGCACTTTAAGCAATATTAAGTGCATTCAAATTTTTGTACAAGAAAGGATGTGGCCAATTTCCTGGAGGGCATTGTGTCAGCACTGAGCAGAACCAGCTTGGTATTAACTAATGGTCGAGAGACAAATGGACTCTCTATATAGGTAGCATTTCCTATAGAATAAATAGATGTCTCATTTATATTTATTTTGCCCCAACATCTGAGTGTGAAATTAATATCAGTATCTTGCTCACGCTTTCTAAATCTAGTATCTGATTGAGTAAAACAAATCAGTGAAAATGACTCTAAATTTCCCTCCTCATATTTGATGTTCCTTGTATGTCATCTCATTGCATCTTATCCTTTCGTGAATCAGACTAGACTTTAAATGTTATATGACTGTGTTGTCTCTGTCTAATGACATAGTGTATAAAACTTTCTAAAGGAAGATACAGTTGATTGGTATGGCTATTATGCATAGCAAAATACATATTTGTTAATATGGATTATATTTAGTAAATTTATACTTGTAACATTTAAATTTTTATTTTCCTCAAACTCCTCACATATAAAATTTCACATATTCATACTTTATAAAATGGAGGTAAAGATGTAGTTCAACATATAAATCTTAGTATTTGCTTGTGGACTCACTCCCTCAATGGGCCTGTGAAAATGTTAAGGCACAGTGACTGAAATATGAGCAGAAAACCATATCATTATTTTTACACTTATTGAAAATCATGTTTTTTCAAATTTCTCAGGAAGGACATCTTTGTTTGGTTTGTATATTTCACGTAAGTTCTTTTTTTAGTGTTTCAGCTATAGAAAGAATACTCAGGCTCTGAGTAATGAATTGTTATGTGGTTTGTCAGACAATGTCACTTTAGAAACTATGATTTCTACATGACAATATGTAGCTCATACCTGGATTCCCAACAGTCATGTGTTTTTGGAATTATTTAGTGGTAAAATGCAACCTTTATAGGGAAGGGTTAATATAAAACCTGATACATACATGAAGATAAGTTCAAACAGCAAATGCTGAAAGCCTAGTTGCAATACTGATCACAGGGTTAGCACTATCTCACATGTGTACTATTGTTTTTATTTTTAACACTTTTTAAAAAAGATTTTATTTATTTATCTTTAGAGGGGAAGGGAAAGAGAGAGGGAGAGAAATATCAATGTATGGTTGCCTCTCATGCATCCGCTGCCAGGAACTGGGAACTGGGAACTGGGAACTGGCCTGCAACCCAGGCATGTGCCCTGACTGGGAATTGAACCGCGATCGTGTGGTTCACAGGCCCGCGCTCAATCCACTGAGCTACACCAGCCAGGACTCACATGTGTACTATTGTAATGGCTTCCAAACTGGTACCCTTGAATTTAACCCCACACCAATATGTCTTTTGTAAATATTTTATTGCTTTTCTTATATTACTATTGTTCTCAAAAACTTTCAGAACTTTAACTCTTATTAAAGAGTTACCATGTTTTAGGGCTTCAGCTTTGTTATATTTTATACATCATCTCTAATCATTATGGTAACATTGCAAAGGAACAATGATGACATCTATTTTATCTTTATTCAAATAATGACATTGATTAACAGTGGTTATGTTAAAATATGTCAGATCATATTCACTCTTCTGCTCTTTCTCACTCACTTAGAGCAAAAACCAAAGTCCATTTTATAAGCCTTTTAATGATCTAACCATGATCACTTTTCAGACCTTGTCTTCTATACCTTCACTTATTGGTAAGAGATGCCCTGCCACCCCACCTCTTCAACATGTCATAACTTCTTCTCTGATTTATTTTTTATCCTTAGCACTTTAACTCTCTAGAATACAAACTATATTATAGACTAATCTTACATATTGTTTATCTTCCTTCACTAGAGTGTAAGTACCAGTAGAAAAGAGATTTTTGTCTTTCTGCTCAACTATGTCTTTACCACCTAGAATATGGCAGGCATTTACTAAATATTTGGTACCCTGTGACTTCTGGCTTTTCCAAAAACTAAATTCACCTTTGAAAAGGAAGAGATTTCAGATGGTCAGTGAAATTCAGGAAAATATGACAGGGCAGCTGATGGTGATTCCAAAAAAGATTTTGCAGAGTGTTTTCAGCAGTGGAAGAGACACTGGGAGAACTGTGTGAGGTCCCAAGGTGCCTATTTTGAAGGGGACTTGAGGCATCATTGTCTTGCATACAATGTTTTTTTGGTAGCTTCTTCAATAAATGTCTCTATTTTTCATAGTGAACGGCTGGATACTTTTGGGACATATCACATATATATTCTTCTGTAATTTGCTTTTTCATTCAACATATTCCATCCATCGATGGACATTTAGGATGTTTCCATGTCTTGGCTATTGAAAATAATGCTTCAGTGAACACAAGGGTGCAAAACCTCCTCAAGATAATGATTTAATATCCCCTGGATACATATGCACAAGTGGAATTGCTTGATTATATAGTAGTTTCATTTTTAGTTTGTGAGAAATCTCTGTACTGTTTTCCATAGTGGATGTATCATCTTACATTCTTACTAACAGTGCATCAGGGTTCCCTTTTCTCCACATTCTCACCAGGACTTGTTTATTGGTTTATTGATGACAGCCATTCTAACACATGTGAGGTGATATATTGCTGTGGTTTTGATTTGCATTTCTATGATGTTAGTGACATTGAGCATCCTCTGATATGTCTATTGGCCATCTGTATGTTTTCTTTGGAGAAGTGTCTATTCAGGTCCTCTGCCCATTTTTTTAAAAATCTGCTTTTTGCTTTTAAGCTATATGAAGAACACACACTTTTAATCTCTTTACTTACAGAAGCATAGTTTAACCCAGAATCACAAAGATAACTAGAAGAGGTTACTAAAAAAATAGATTTCATCAAATTCCTAGAAGATATTCTAGAGTTCATGGGAGAGTAGTGAATGATGGATGAAACAAAGGAAGCTATAGTCTACAACTATAGAGAAGATGAAGGAGTGGAGAAGGTGAAGGAGTGGAGAAGATGAATTCGACTTGCACAATCATTGACAAACTCTTTTAGTACTAAGGAGTCAGTAAAGAGAGATGTGGTCTCCAAAAACTGAAGCTTACATACATTTCCACCACCATCCACCAGATATTTATCACCTCAGGAAACAAATAAGCACCACAAAATCATAAATGTGCTTCCCAAAGAAGTTAATAATGTGTATTTGGGTTACTAAGGCAGCCAGTGTAGCAGTTAGAACCTTTAGGATGATTTGGGCTTCAATGAGTAACTTTATAAAAGTTACTTCTTCAGGCAAAATTTTCTCTTTAAAGCAAAATCTGTGAGGGACCAACCTTCTTGCATATACAGAGATTTTGGTCATCTTTTCCATTGTTATATCTCAAAATATAAAGGGCAAATAATAAGTACATGTTTGAGGACAGTCAGGAACATGAAAAAGCATGTCCAGGAAAAGCAAAAATAATCAAAGGACTGAAAAAGACCTCTTATGGAACAGTCTGTTCCAAGGAGTTTTTTTTTATTACTGCTTCGATTTTGTCAGCTGATATTGATCTGCTCAAGCTTTCTGCTTCTTCTTCATTGAGTTTTAGAACATTGTATGTTTCTAGAAATTTGTCCATTTCACCTAGGTTTTCAAATTTCTAGTCATATAGTTGTTTGTAGTAATTTCTTACATTCCTTTGTATTTCTGTGGTATTGATTAGAATCTCTCCTCTTTCATTTCTGATTGTTTTTTAGGTCCTTTCTCTTTTTGTCTTGATGAGTTGGCTTAAAGGGTTGTCCATTTTGTTTATCTTTTCAAAGAACCAGCTCCTGGATTCATTGATCCTTAGAATTGTGCTTTTAGTCTCTATGCCATTTAATTATGTTCTTATCTTGATTATTTTCTTCCTTGTACTTGCTCTGGGCTTCTTTGTTGTTGTTCCTCCAGTTCTTGTAGGTGTAGGGTTAGGTGGTTTATTTGAAATATTTCTACCTTTTTTAAGTAGGCCTGTTCTGCTATGAACTTCCCCCTCAGGAGTGCCTTTGCTGTGTCCTATATGTTTTGGATTATTGGCAGTTCATTTTCATTTGTTTCCAGAAACTTTTTGATTTCTTCCTTGATCTCATTCTTAAACCATTCATTGTTTAACAGCATGCTATTCAATCTCCATGAGTTTGTTTTTGTTTTTTTTTCCTTGAGGTTGGTTTCTAGTTTCAGTTCCTTGTGGTTAGAGAAAATGTTTGATATGATTTTAGTTTTCTTGAATGTGTCGAGGCTTGTTTTGTGTCCTATTTCATCTCCAAAATATATAAATTACTCACATGACTCCAGGAAGACAAAATACCCAATTAAAAAATGGGCAAAGTACTTGAACAGACACTTCTATAAGGAGGACATGCAGATGACCCAGAGAATTATGAAAAGATACTGACTATGACTAGCCATCAGAGAGATGCAAATTAAAACCCCAATGATATACCACTTAACACAGGTCAGAATGGCCATCATAAACAAATCCACAAACAACAAGTGTTGGAGATGATGTGGAGAAAAGGGAAACTTAGTGTACTGTTGGTGGGAATGCAGAGTGGCTCAGCCACTGGAGAAAAGAGTATGGAATATCTTCAGAAAACTAAAAATGGAACTGCTTTTTGACCCAGCAATTCCACTCCTGGGATTATATTGTAAGAACTCTGAAACACCAATCGAAAAGAACCTAGGCACCCCAATGTTCATAGCAGCACAATTTATAATAGCTAAATGCTGGAAGCAATCTAAGTTCCCATCAGTAAATGAATGGATAAAAAACTCTGGTACATTTACATGATGGAATACTATGCAACAGAAAGAAATGAGTTCCTACACTTTGCAACAGCATGGGTGGAACTGGAGAGCATTATGCTAAGTGAAAAAGGACTGATTTATGAAAAGGAAGAAAAACAGTGAGAGATAAAGGAACAAAGATACAAAGGAAGTAAAATGGCAAAGATAAGGTACCTATCAATATTAACCTTAAATGTAAATGGATTAAATGCTCCAATCAAAAGACATAGGGTAGCTGAATGGGTAAGAAAATATGACCTTCACATATGCTGCCTACAACAGACCCACCTCAGAAGAAAAGACCTAAACAGAATGAAATTGAAGGGTTGAAAAAAATATTCCAAGCAGATGGACAGGGAAAAAAAGCTAGGGTAGCAATACTTATATCTGACAAAATAGACATCAAAACAAAGGCCAGAAAAAAAGACACTGAAGGACTCAGAAACATATCAGACATGGAAGAAAGAAATTAAGGAAGATAAAAATAAGTGGAAGCATATTCCCTGTTCATAGTTTGGAAGAATTAACATCATCTAAATGTCCACACTACCCAAAGCAATTTATAGATTCAATGCAATCCCTATTAAAATACCAATGACATATTTCTATGCATAGAACAAACATTTCAAAAATGTATATAAAGACACAAATGACCCTGCATAGCCACAACAATTTTGAGAAAGAAGAACAAAGTAGGAGGAATCACCATACCTGTCATCAAACTATATTATAAGGACATGGTGATCAAAACAGTCTGGTACTAGCATAAGAACAGACACATAGATCAATGGAAAAGAATAGAGAACCCACAGATAAACACAAGTCTCTATGGTAAATTAATATGTGACAAAGAGGGCAAAAGCCTACAATGGAGTAAAAATAGCCTCTTCAACAAATGGTGTTGGGACATCTGGACAACTACATGCAAAAAACAAAACTTGACCACCAACATACACCATACACAAAAATAAACTCAAGATGGATAAAAGACTTAAATATAAGTCATGATGCCATAAAAGTCTTAGAGGAGAACATGGGCAGGAAAATCTCAGATATTCTATGGAACAATACTTTCACCAATATGTCACCTAGAACAAGGGACATAAGAAAAGAATAAACAAAAGGTACTTCTTCAAAATAAAAGGCTTCTTCACGGCTAAAGAAAACATTAGCAAAATAAAAAAGGAACTAACTCTATGGGAAACTATATTTGCCAATGATATCATGAACAAGGGCTTAATCTCCAAAATACACAAAGAACTCACATGACTCCACTGCATGGAAACAAATGATCTAATTAAAAATGGGCAAAAGACCTGAACAGACACTTCTCCAAGGAGGACATACAGAGCACCAAGAGACATTTTAAAAGGTGCTCATCAGACTTCCGGCCAAGATGGAGGCATAGGTGGAAACACTGTGCTCCCTCTCACAACTAAATTTAAAGACAGCAGAGACTTCCGCCAAGATGGAGGCATAGGTGGAAACACTGTGCCTTCTCCCACAACCAAGTTTGAATACAACAAAGGTTTGGAGAAACAAAGACCCAACCAAAGGACAGAAAATTGAATTATACGGAAGTCCGACAACATGTAACCTTTCAATGGGGACGGTAAAAGGGGCGGAGCCAGCAGCGAGCAGGTTCGGACAGGACAGGTCCCCCGACCCAGGCACACAGGCAGCCCGGAACCAGTTGGGGTGCAGGGCAGACTGACCGAGGTCGCACATTTGCGCACAGTGAGACAGGCCACGCAGGCCCCAGGGGGTGAGGGCTGATGGCGGTGGCACACTCACGTGCAGTAGGACAAAACACATGGGCCTGGTGACGGCAGCAACTGTGGCACCGGTGAGGGCCAAGGCGGCAGGCGGCAGACAGGATGCCATAGTCCCTCTTTGACCCCGCCCCCACATACAATGTCACAACCCAGCGACTTAGTTGCCCTGTTCTAGTGAACACTTTAGGGCTCTGATCCTGATATAGAACAGGCACAAACAGCCCAAAAGATGGTGCAAGAAGAACTCAAAGTCCCAGAGCCAATAACTCTAAGCGACCGAGAAATTGCCAGCCTCTCAGAAGCACAATTCAAGACACTATTTATCAGGATGCTCACAGAACTGGTAGATTATAGTCACAAATTAGAGGAACAAAGTCACAAATTAGAGGAATATATGAAGGCTAAACTAATTGAAATGAAGGGAGATGCACAGGAAACCAATAGTGATGGAAAGGAAACGGGGACTCAAATCAATGGAATGGACCAGAAGGAAGAACAAAACATCCGACCAGAAAGGAATAAAGAAATGAGAATTCAAAAAAATGAGGAGAGGCTTGGGAACTTCCAGGACATCTTTAAATGTTCCAACATCCAAATTATAGAGGTACCAGAAGGGGGAAAGAAACAGCCACGAGTGGAAAACATATTTGAACAAATAATAAAGAGAACTTCCCCAGTTTGGCAAAGGAAATAGACTTCCAGCAAATCCAGGAAGCTCAGAGAGTCCCAAAGAAGTTGGACCCAAGAAAGAACACACCAAGGCACATCATAATTACATTAGCCAAGATTAAAATGGAGGAGAGAATTCTAGAAGCAGCAAGAGATAAGGGGACAGTCACCTACAAAGGAGTTCCCATCAGACTGTCAGCAGATTTCTCAAAAGAGACCTTACACGCAAGAAGGGGCTGCAAAGAAGTATTCCAAGTCATGAAAGGCAAAGACCTACATACAAGATTGCTCTATCCAGCAAAGCTTTCATTTAGAATGGAAGGGCAGATAAAGTGCTTCTCAGATAAGGTCAAATTCAAGGAGTTCATCATCACCAAGCCCTTATTATATGAAATGTTAAAGGGACTTCTCTAAGAAAAAGAAGATACAAAATATAAACAGTGAAAGGACAGCAAACTCACAGTTATTAACAACCACACCTAAAACAAAAGCAAACTAAGAGGACAACTAGATTGGGAGTGAAAACATGGAATGGAGATCACATGGAGGGTTAGCAACAGGGGAGTGGGAGGAGGAGAGAGGGGGAGAAGGTACAGAGAACAAGTAGCATAGATGGTAGGTAGAAAATAGACAGGGGGTGGGCAAGAATACTATGGGAAATACAGAATCTAAAGATCTTGTGACACATGGACATGAATGAAATGGGGGAATGGTTGGGGAGGGGTGTGCAGGGTGGAGGGGAGTGAAGGGGCGGAATGGGACACCTGTAATGGCGTGATCAATAAAATATATTTTTAAAAAGGATGCTCATCGTCACTAGCCATTAGATAGATGCAAATGAAAGCCACAGTGAGATACCAAATCACACTGGTCAGAATGGCCATCATACGCAAATCAACAAACAGTAAGTGCTGAGAAGATTGTGGGGAAAAAGGAATCCTAGTACATTGTTGGTGGGAATGCAGAGTGGTTAGCCACTGTGGAAATCAGTATGGAATTTTGTCAGATAATTAAAAATGGAATTGCCTTTTGACCCAGCAATTCCACAGCTGGGATTATACCCCAAGAATCCTGAAACACTAGTTCAAAAGAACCTATGTACCTCAATGTTCATAGCAGCACAATTTACAATAGCCAAGTGCTGGAAGCAGCCTAGGTCCCCATCAGTAAATGAGTGGATCAAAAAATTCTGGCACATTTACACAATGGAATTCTACACAGCAGAAAGAAAGAATGAGCTCATACCCTTTGTGGCAGCATGGAATCATCTGGAGAGCATTATGATAAATGAAACAAGCCAGGTGGTGAAAAACAAATATCATATGATCTGACCTATAAGTGGAACCTCATCAACGGAACAAATAATTAAGCAAAATATGACTAGAGACATTGAAATTAGAACAAACTGACAGTAGCCAGAGGGAAGCTGGGAAAGGTAATGGTTAGAAAAGGGGTAAGGGTTTTCTGAAACAACTATAAAGGACACATGGACAAAACCATAAGGGGGTGGGATCAGCAGAAGGAGGTGGAGATGACTGGGGTGGAGCAGAGTGGAAAGGGGGAAATGGAGACAACTGTACTTGAGCAATGAAAAAAAGAAAATATAAAAGATCTCTTAGGAGATGATAGAAGTAAAAGTTGTAGATATTTCATACAATTTAGAGGAAGCAGAGAAATAAACAAATATATGAGAGAAATAACATGAAGAATTAATTCAAGATAGCTATTATTTGACTATTTGGATTTTTTGAAAATTTTCAAAAATTATAGAGAAAAAACACTGGAACATACAATAATGCAATACCTTCAAAATTCTAAGGGAAAATAATTTTCATCCTAGAATCCTATATACAAATTACTGATCATATTTGAGGACAGAACAAAAACCATTTCAAATATCCAAGTTCCTGAATATTCTCTCACTCTTCCCTAAGAAATTATTTATTTGATCCAGCAAAATAAGGTAGTACTCTAAGAAGGAAGAATATAGAGTCTAGAGCATAATGGAAGGTCATTCAGTGATGATATATTCATCATTCAGTGCTTATTGTGTTCAGTTACAGGATGGATGTTCAATGTTAAGCAATAGATGCATAGAAACAAAATTACTGGTGAAAAGTCTGATACCTTTTTGATTCCTGTTCCTTTTTAATATAACTTTTTTCTTGCTTTTTCTTTTGGAAGTTCTGGATTCTTTTATGTTTATGCTCTCATATTTTACTATTATGCATCTGGATAAGTTTTGTTGTTATTGTTATGGTAGTGGTTGTTCATTGCAGGGCATCTGACAAATCATGTCCTTTAGTTCCTGGACTCTTTTTGGAGTCAATTTGGAGGCATTCAGGAAGCCAGGATTTTCTCCTCCTCCAAGATGTAAGGTATATTGGGGCTGATCTAATTAAGGAGAAGCCTATGGCTTTCTAGTAGTACTGGGGTTGGAGGTATAAATTCACTTTCGGTAAGTGGTATTAACATGTCTATTTCACTAACTTGACTAACATGCTCTCCAATATAAAGTTGATCATTTTATCTCCATTTGTTTGACTCCTGTTTTGTACCTCAGTTGGTTCTGATTTCAGGTGAGGCAGAGAGGTATTCTTTATTGGCTTTGTTCCATTCCAATATCTCTCACAATTCCCATTATACATAATTTGAAAACCACAGTAATATGTTGATAAAATGTTTAAAGCTCTGTGCTACAGCCTTGTCTCTAGATAATCTTCCTAACTTCTCACCTAAATCTTCTAGCCAGCTGATCTATTTGCTCTTCTTCAAATATCCCATGCCTTCATGCCTTATCTCAATGCTGAGCTTTGCATATTCTATTATCTCTGTCTGGAGCACTCTTCCAATCCTATCTGATATTCCTCTGTCCTATTTAATCTATTCCTCATCTATTTGAAAAATTGTCCTCCAGAATGTCTTTCCTGATCTCTATTAGATCCCTGTGTTTCCCAACACAGTACTTATCATATTTGTAATGCAATTTGATGTCTGCTTCTTTGTTACATAGTAAGCCTCTTTATGTTGATAGTGCCATCAGCTACAGAGTGTAACTATGAATCTGTCTTAAAGTGATTTCTTTATTAAACATCATATTTCCTCCTTCAATTTGTGAACCTACAGCTTATCTAAAATTTCCAATTATTTTTACATTGACAGCAACAGTTGGGATAACTGTGGCAAACTGCAATATATGAATCATTTATGACTCAGATGCTGCTAAGTTAGGAATTGCTTATCTTTTTTTAAAGATTTTATTTATTTATCTTTAAGGGGAAGGGAAGGAGTGAGGGAGAGAAACATCAATGTATGGTTGACTCTCGTGCATTCCCTGCTGGGAACTGGCCTGCAACCCAGGCATGTGCCCTAACTGGGAATAGAACCGGGATCGTGTGTTTTGCAGGCCCGTGCTCAATCCACTGAGCTACACCAGCCAGGGCAGAATTGCTTATCTTTTTATTCAAGATCAAGTTTTCTCTTTGAATATTGATTTTGAAGTGTTTTTTAAGAGGTAAACTTTGATATTAAAATGTACACACAACACAAAGCAATCTATGGATTCAGTGCAATGTCTATCAAAATAACAATGGCATTTTTCACAGAACTAGAACAAATAACCCAGTAATTAATATAGAAACACAAAATACCCCAAATAGCCACAGCAATCTTGAGAAAGAAGAACAAATTCAGAGGTTTCACACTACCTGATATCAAACCATACTACAAGGTTAGAGTAGTTAAAACAATGGTACTGGCATAAAAACAGACACACAGATCAAAGGAACAGAATAGAGAGCCTGGATATAAACCTATGCCTATATGGCCAATTAATATATAACCAAAAAGGCAAGAATATACAATGTGGTGAAGACAGTCTACTCAATAAATCTTGTTGGAAAAAATGGGCAGCTACATGCAAAAAATGATACTAGACGACCTTCTTATGCCATATAGTATAAGATTAAACTCAAATTGGATTAAAGACTAAGTGTAAGACTCAAAACCATAAAACTCCTAAAAGAAAACTCTCTGACACTTCTCTTAGTAATATTTTTTAAAATCTGTTTTATTTTATTTATTTATTTATTTGATTTTATTTATCTTTAGAAGGGAAGGGAAAGAGAGAGGGAGAGAAATATCAATGTGTGGTTGCTTCTCGTGTGTCCCCCGCTGGGAACTGGCCCCTGCTGGGAACTGGGTTGCAACCCAGGCATATGCCCTGACTGGGAATCGAACCACAATCCTTTGGTTCACAGTCCTGTGCCCAATCCACTGAGCTACAGGAGCCAGGGACATATTTTTTTCTGATACATCTCTTCAGGCCAGGGAAACAAAAAAAATTTTGTTTCCCTTGCCTGATGTCACTACATCAAACTGAAAAGTTTTGCCAGAGGAAAGGAAACCGTGAACAAAATGAGAAGAAGACAGCCTACTGAATGGAAGAAAATATTCACCAATTATACATCCATAAAGGTTTAATATCCAAATTTTATTTTTAAATATTTAATTAATTAATTTATTTATAGACCGAGGGGAAGGGAAACAGAAAGAGAAGGAGAGAAACATCAGTGTGTGGTTGCCTCTTGCATACCTCCTACTGGGGACCCAGCCTGCAACCCAGGCATGTGTCCTGACTAGGAATTGAACCAGCAACTCTTTGGTTCCCGGGCTGGTGCTCAATCCACTGAGCCACACCAGCCAGGGATAATATCCACAATTTATAAGGAACTCATACAAATCGATATCACAAAAACAAACAATCCAATTTCAAAATGGGCAGAAGCCCTGCGTGGGTGACTTAGCTGGTTGGAGCATCATCCCTTACACCAAAAGGGTTGTGGGTTTTATCTCTGATCAGGCAGGGCACATAACCTAGGTTGTAGGCACATACAGGAGGCAACTGATCAGTGTTTCTCTCTCATGTCAATGTTTCTCTCTCTTTCTAAATCAATTTTTTAAAAAAGAACATGTCTTTCAGTAAGGATTTAAAAATATTATAAATGAACAGAGGACCTTAATACACACATCTCCAAAGAAGGCATACAGATGGCTAATGCACATATGAAAAGATGCTCAACATCACTAATTGTCAAAGAAATGCAGATCAAAACCACAGTGAGATATAACCTAAGATCTGTAACAGTGGCCATCATCAATAAATTAATAAACAAAGTCAAATCTCCTTCTGTTACCACTTATTCCCCCTTTACCCTCTTCTACCTTCCCATCACCCTCCTTTCCTTCTGGTAATCACCATACTGTTGTCCGTGTCTGTCAAGTTTTTTTTCTTCTGCTTATTCCTCTTACCTTTTCACCCAGTCCTCCAACACTCCTCCCCTCAGACAGCTGTCTGTCTGTTTTCCATATCTATAAATCTGTTTCTATTTTGTTTCTTTGTTTATATTGTTCATTTGATTTCCCATATAAGTGAAATCATGGTATTTGTCTTTCTCTGACTGGCTTATGTCAGTTAGGGTAATTAACTTTCCAGGTCCATCCATGCTGCTGTAAAAGGTAAGATTCCCTTTTTTACAGCTGAGTAGTATTCCATTGTATAAATGTACCACAGGTTTTTTATCCACTCATTTACTGGTGGGCACTTGGGCTGATTCCAGCCTTTGGCTATTGTAAATAACACTGCTATGAACATAGGTGTTTACAAAGTGTTTGTTATTTACACACACTTTCAAATGAGTGTTTCAGGTTTCTTCAGATATATTACAAGAAGTGGAATTGTTGGGTCAAAAGGCAGTTCTGTTTTTAATTTTTTGAGGAAACTCCATATGCTTTCCACAGTGGCTGCACCAGTCAGTCTACATCCCACTGATAGTGCATGATGGTTCCCTTTTCTCCACATCCTCACCAGTTGCTGGAGGCAGGCAGTGCTGGGTCATATGCAAATGGATAAGTGAGCTGGGTTAATTAGCTGTGTCCAAGAGCAAGAGACCAAGTGAGCTAGAAATAGGGATGGGATTAGAGATAGAGATAAAGTTTTGTTGGTCAGGCAGGGGGAAAAGAGTATATTAAAACATGGACAGGCTGTAAAATCTTCCACCTGGAAATGACACATCTATGCACATTTCATTGGCTAAAACAAGCTATGTGACTACACTTAACTTCAAGATGTCAGGGTAGCACAATTTTCCCATGTGCCAAGGAGCAAAAAAAGAGCTTCAATATTCATGATCAGTACTAATGGTTACAATGTTCGAGTACCATCCTAGAAGTCCAAGGAAAATCGAATGGGGTAATGGATAGCAAGTCTCATGTAACTTTAATGTTGCACTTAGATGTAAGAGATGATTTTAACTACACAGTACAAATCTGGTATAATTTAACTGAGATAAATCTGGAGTTTATTATTGTTATCAAACTTCAAAAATCAATCAGAGGCATGGGGTGATACATAAGTTATGTGATATGTATTTTTTCTTTGTTTTTGCTTTCCTTATTGGTGTACAAAGTAGAATAGGTGTACAAAGGCCAGAATAACTAAAGTTGTTCTCTGATTCTACAGCTTCATGCTAAGAAAGAACTAGAAATTATTTTAGCTAAATAATGCAGAGTGAAAGTGCTGAGAAGGGTTTGATCTTGGGTGTATAAAATATATGATTGTCTTCTTAATATTCCATCCTGAAGGCAAACAAAGGTAACATCTGCTTTCATACTTTCCCTTTTTATCACTTATAAACTTAAATTTCTCTTTTTCTAATATACCAAGCAATTCATCAAGTGCCTAATGATCAGAATGATTGATAAACTTTTTCATAGGGCAAGAGGAAAAACCAGTGCATCTAAGTGGCCATAGAAGAGAGAAATGAGGCAGTATGGTTACAAAAGGAAGAAGTTTCTCTCTAATGGAAAATGGTTGGCCAAATGGGGGAAATTCAAAGAGTAGAATGAAGACCCTATGTCCATTTGGAAATTATCATGAGTTGCATGATACAGAGGAGACAGTTTTATTCTGTGGACTTCAAATGATTTGAAACATATAGCACAGAGAATAATTTTATGCTTGTTTAGGCATTTGTGTGTTATCTGACAGTAAGACAATTTGGTTAAGTTCTGCATCATGCTCTCTTTACACTTAAGGGTTAAATTCTGGTTTTACATATATTTGACAAAATTATTTTTCAAAATAAGAATATTAAGTAATTATGATACAGTTACCATGTATTATCATTCTCATTTCATAAAATAGGTAATTTTCTCACTATAAAAGTGGAAGGACATAATCTGAGACTAATGAACAACTGGCCCCTATCTCCACTGTAGATAACACAAAACAAAATATTTTAAATTTTCATATTTATATGGGGAAATGTGATTCTGGAAAGTTGAAAGCTGGAGACAAATTATTCAGTCATGTGGTCACTTATTCAGAGGGTATGGCCTCACTACTGCCAGGAGATCCCAGTATTTTATGAACACTAACTTAAATAGAGTAGTACTGAAAATTGTAATTCTTCTAGTCTGGTTATGCAAGTCTCTAGTGAAAAAAAATAATGTGGTATATCAAAAAATTAAACTTCTTGGATACAATAGGGTCTTTTATACACAGCTAATTGCCTAGTCAATATCTATGTTTCATTTCCACTTCTTTCTTACTTGCAGAACTCAGATTTTGTTTGGGTTGACAATTTGCCAAGTTATTAATACTAGTAAAAATATTCATCTTTCCAGCCACTTTTGCAGCTATGAATAAGTTTAAGACCTAGTTCTAGAAAATTAGATGTAATCGAAAGTCGTAACTCCTCTATTAGGGTAGAGCTATATTAGAGGCCAGTTAATAAACAAAGTCCTGGCCAAGATTTGGCTTACTGTAGGTCTACTGCAGTCCATGAATTCCAGTCCCAAATATATAGTAATTGGTATACTTGGGCGTTGGAATAAGCCAAACACTGGTACCTTGGCCTTCAGGGTAACAGCTGTACCCATCCTTACCCTAGATGAAGATAGTAAATTCAAACCAGCATTACCTCCTGGGGGTGGGAGAAATCAGTACCACCATTAAAGACCTGGAAGATGCAGAGATTATAGTTTCCATTATATCTCCATTTAATTCACTGGACTAGTCTGGTCCCAGTGGAAAAGGAATAGTTACTAGATGGGGACTGGAGACTACCACAAACTCAAGCAAGTGGTAGTGTAATTCCAAGCCACAGTGCCAGGTATGCTTGTTAGGAGACATTAATATGATCTTGGGTACATGGAACTTGGGCAAATTTTCTGTCCCAAAGATGACCAAAAAAGTTCACATTCTCAATGTTGAAAATCAATATACACTTACAGTTTTGCTTTTGGCTTATGTAAAATTTATGACCCTTTGAAGAGATCTGGACAACCTGTGGACCGTGTAGAATATCACATTGATCCTTTAAATCAATGCCTTCATGCTAATTGGGCCATAGCAGCAAGAGACTGTTATCATGCTAGAGACTGGGTAAAATGCATGCAGTCTATTCCAAGAGGTAGGAGATAAATACTAAAAGATTCGGGAACCTGTCAGATCATTATAGTTTTTAGGGGTCCAGCTGTCAGAAGTATGCTGGGACCTTCTTATCAAAGGAAAAGACAAAATTTTGCACTTGCTCTACCAACTTCAAAGAAAGAAGCACTCTGCTTGGTAGACCTCTTTGGGTTCTGAAGGCAACATATTTCACATCTTGCAATAACAGTCCAGCCCATATACCATATGAAAAGTAAAGCTATCAGCTTTGAGTGTGGCACAGAGGAGAAAAGATCTCAGCAGCAGGTCAAGATGCAAGTAGCACTGCTGCTTGAGCTCTATGACTCTGTATTCCCTACTGTTTTATCATTGAGGGAAAGATGTTATATAGAATCAGTGGAAAACTCAGCGAGAGGATCATAACATGAGCCCCTGGAGTTGTGGAGTAAGACCATTCCATATTTATTGGAAAATTAAAAGTTTTTTGAAAAACATCTCATTATTGTACCAGACACTGGTATAGACCAATTAACCTTAGGACACTAGCTAACCATACAGCTGCAATTTCCTTTAATGAGTTGTGTTTTGTCAGATCTAATGTCTGGTGAGCCCAGAAACAACAATAATAAAATGGAAGTGCTACATTTAAGATCAAATGCAAGGAAGACAAGAGGGTACCAGGAAGCTATATGAAATAGTAGCCTAGATCCCAGTGTCATCTACCACGCTTGCACCATCATTTCTCCCTCAGCCATGCCTCCATGGCCATATTGTGATTTCCACATTATCAACTGATGCTGGAGTCTTCAAAATGCTTGAGTTTGGCTGAAACATGGGTCAGCTTGGTAGATGAGTATAAACCAAAAATAAATGGCAGCTGCATTACAGTCTCATTCAGGGGTGACCAAGTAAGGGACAAATTCTCCCAATGGGTAGTGTTTCAAGCAGTGCATCTGACTGTCCACTTTTTTGGAAATAGAATATCACAGGTTAGAATATACATAAAGATTACTTCTGGTGAAGATGGCAGTGCAGACAGACATGGCTCATCTCCTTGCATAACCACATCAAAATTACAAATAAAATATACAACAATCATCACTCAAGAATGTCAGAAATTGGGTTGAATGAAGTCTGACAGCTATGGAAATAAAGAAACCACATCCATCCAGACTGGTAGAAGGGGTTCAGACTTGGAATGGTCTGGTCCCACACCCATGTGCAGTCGATAAAAATTCCAGAGGTATATCTTGGGAACAAAGAGTCCCAGCCCCACACCAGGCCCCCCAGCCTGGGGTTCCACTTCCAGGAAGATAAGTCCCCACAACTTCTGGCTGGAAAAATCAGGAGAGATTGAGTTGGTGGAAGAAACTTTTGGAGCCCCAAGCAGTTACTCTTAAAGAACTGACACATAGACTCACCTACTCAGACTCACTTTCTCTGAGCTCCAGCACCACGGTAGCAGCTTGAAAGGCACCAGTGTCATAAAGTGAGAAACTGAAGTGCCTGGCATCAAGGTGAGCATAGGCCATTGTCCCTTTCTGGACCCTGCCCCCACGGAGCCACAGAGCTGGCAAGCTGGTGCCATATCACTGGTTCCAACAATCTGGCTAATAGTATTTGGCTTGCCTTGGAGATCCTCAGAGGCTCTTCTCCACCCAACTTATAAGCTCACTCAAGCTTCTCTTCCATATAAATGGCTGGTCTTGGTTCATGGTTCACAACTGCCTAAATACTCTCAAACAAGCAACAGCTGGCCTCAGTGAGCTCCAGGTCCAGCACTAGCAGTGACCAGCCTAGATTCACAGCTTGGCTTTGCCTGGGAATCTCCAAGCTCAGCACAAACAACAGCCATCTCAGATTGCTTTATAGCTTAGGCAGGATGGCCCTGGGAAAAACACAGGTCGGGACTGACATTGCCCTGCACCATCTGGGAAATCCCAGAGCCTGAACACCCACTGGGCAGCTATAGATCATGTCAGAGCACCACCACCCTGCCCCCACATAGCTGATCCTCCACAGAGGGCAGAGGGTGGTGGTAAGTGGTCACAGACAATTCTTAGAGATGAATGCCCTTGGAAAAACCCTCCCATTGACCTGCCAACAGTAATCAAGTCTCAACAACAAGAAGAAGGTGTACTTAGCCCACATGAAGGGTGCACTTTGAGTACCCATCTTGGGAGACAGGGGAGGCTGTGACACCTGACCCTACAGAACACCTACTACATTAGGCCACACTACCAAGACAGAGAGTCATAGCAGCTCTAACTAATGCATAGAAACAAACACTGGGAGGCTGCCAAAGTGAGGAGACAAAGAAAGATGGCCCAAATGAAAGAACAGATCAAAGCTCCAGAAAAGGAACTAAACAGGATGGAGATAAGCAATCTATTGAAGGCAAAGTTCAAAACACTGATTATTAGCATGCTCAAGAAATTTAGTGAGGACCTCAACATTATAAGAAAGATCAGGTGAGAAATGAAGGATACACTAACTGAAGTAAAAAAAAAAAACTATTTACAGGGAAATAATAGCAGAGTGGATGAAGCCAAGAATCAAATCAGTTATTTGGAACATAAGGAAGCAAAAAAAAAAAAAAAACAAAAAACCAACCAATCAGAACAAGAAGAAAAAAGAATCCAAAGAAATGAGGATAGTATAAGCAGCCTCTCAGACAACTTCAAGAGGTCCAACATCCACATCATTAGGGATGCTAGAAGGAGAAGAGAAAGAACAAGAAATTGGAAATGTATTTGAAAAAAAATAAGGAAAGAAAACTTGTTTAATTTGGTGAAAGAAATAAACATGCAAGTCCAGTAAGCACAGAGAGCCCCAAACAAGAATGCAAGGAGGCCTACATTAAGACACATCATAATTAAAATGCCAAAGCTTAAAGATAAAGGGAGAATCTTAAAGGCAGCAAGAGAAAAGAAGTTAGTTACCTACAGTGGACTTCCCATAAGATTGTCATCTGGTTTCTCAAAATAAACTTTGCAGGCTAAAAGGAATTGGCAAGAAATATTCAAGGTCATGGAAAGCAGGTACTTACAAGCTGAGATTGTTCTACCCAGCAGAGCTATCATTTATCATTGAAGGGCAGATAAAGAGCTTCCCAGACAAGAAAAAACTAATAGAGTTCATCATCATCAAACCATTATTATATGAAATGTTAAAGGGACTTATTTAAGAAAAATAAGATCAAAGCTATGAACAATAAAATGGCAATAAATACATGTCTATTAACAATTGAATCTAAGAAACAAAGTAAAGAAGAAGAATAGAGTGAGAATCATGGATACAGAGAGTGTTTTGATGGTTGCCAGATGGGAGGGGGTATAGGGGAATGGGTGAAGAGATGACAGGATTAAGAAGTACAAATAGGTGGTTATAGAATAGTCATGGGAATATAAAGTACAGTATAGGAAATAGAGTAGCCAAAGAACTTATATGCATGACCCATGGACATGAACAATGATGCGGGGACTGTCTGAAGGAGTGGGGTGTGCTAGGTGGAGGGGGGCAAAGGGAAAAATACCAGGAAAACTGTAATAGCATAATCAACAAAATATAATTTTTTTTAAAAAAGGATATATATACAGACTCATAAACAGTGGCAAATAGCTTTTCTGGCAGGTAGGGGACTGAAAGAAAAAATATTGAAAAGTCTGGGTAAAGGAACTATGGAGTAGAACCATGTGGATAGACATATTTGAGTTGCACAATGTGTGAAGTTCATATTTTCATATTTTAACATTCCTATCTTCATATTTTAATATTCACCAGGGAGCATTTACTATAGGAAAGGAACTGAATAACCAAATTGATAAAATGATCAATCAGTAGATATTAGCTAGCCTTTGACATCAGCAACCCTAAAACTGGTGTGATGGACACATAGAGGAGAAAATTGAGGTTACGCACAGATGCAGGAGCATTGGTTCCCATTCACTAAGACTGATCTGGCTTATTCTGGTATCAAATGTCCAACTAGCCCTCAATAAAGGCCAATATTGAGCTTCAGATATGGAACCATTGCTTGAGGATATTAACTGACCATGAGTGTGGCAAACTGGTCCCCTTTCATCCTGAAAGAGCTAATGGTTTGTTCTCAAAAGTAGATATGTATCCCAGGCATGAGTTTAGCTTTCTTGCCTGCAAGATCTCAGCCAGGATCCTACCTGAAGGCTTATAAAATGATCTATCAATATGAGATCCCACATGTTTAACTACTATGCTGTATACCTGAAACAAATATAATATTGAATGTCAACTGTAATTGAATTTTTTTTAATTTTAGAAAATTGATCCCACATAATGTATCAGAGAAAGAGCTCTGTTAGCTCTAGTACAAGCACAGCAGAGTTAGAAAGGAAGAAGTGTCAGTCCCTGTGGGTTAGGTCTGAGTAGCATATTGGGAAGTTCATGTGTAAATTAGAACTGAAGGCCCTAAGGTTTGATGGTGCCTAGCTTGTCTCTCTTTTGGAATATTGTGGAAATAGCCACATAAAAATTAATCCTAAATTCCAACAGATATATAAGAATTCCAGCAGTTTTTTTTTTTTGGTCAAAGCTGGTCCATAGTTATTAACAGGCTGTTTTTTCTTTTTGTCTCACTCTCCGGCTGCTATACTTTTAATTTAGAACATCTCAGAATTTTATTCTTGCCACTATCTCCAGGTAGATAGTGTAAGAATTGAGTTGGACACTCTCTGATGTGTGAGAATTGCTTGCTGGTGGGGGTGTGGGGGCCTCCACACATTGGAATTGGCATTAGAACCCTTTTTAAGGTGGTAGTTATAGGGAAGAAATGCAAGAGAGAAACGTTTGGACATTTCTTACATCAACACTTACTTGATGTAGTTTGTGGGATTCAAAGAAGGCCACTGAGGACCACCCTGCAGACCCTGACCAGTGCCAAGTACAAGCAAGAGCCCATCATGACTCACTGGGTCCTCACTTCATACTAGGTGAACTTAACTCCAAAAGAGAAAAAAAAAAACACTTGCTTCCCCAACCTTGAATAGCTTATGTGATTATGATAGTTCAGATCCGAAATGGTGGAAATAAGTGCTGGGAGTCATTCAGTGTAGTAGCACAGCCAGTCCTGAAGAAGCCTGTGAGAGCCCTGGGGATTAGGGCAGGACATCCTGGAATTGAACACCCCACGAAATAGAGGTCTAAGAGAGAAGCCCATACTTTGAAAAGTGTTCCCATTCTGGCTGTGTCAGGTAAGCTCTTACTGTCCCCTGATCAAGCATTCTTAGGTGACTAAGAGTCTTTATGGGTTGCCTAAGGAAAAATTTCCTCTAGGGCATAAAGCATTCCTATAGGGATATCCACTGCATTTGGCACATCCAGAAACATACATGTAAGGGCTGGTTTCCATAGAAATTTGTTCAGACTCTACAGATCTCAAAATTAACACAAAAAATTGTACTTATAAGGCTAACAAGCCCCAAGGCACTCAAATTCCCAAGATGGCTGAAATGAGGGTCCTCTGATACTTCTAAATTGAGTTTTGCATGGACAATTAAAAAAACTGACTATAAAATTAGAATGAATGAAGAATATGTTTAATTGGTCTCTTGAAACTTCAAAAAGAGGACTTAGATAAATAGACCAACCTATGATGTTCTTTAGGTGTCAGCTCAATTTTTTGAGGTATTAAAAGATGACCGTCCTTATTTTAAAAGGAGAAAGTCATTGGAACATGACTTATCAAGAACAGATATAAATTGTAAACGTCTCCAGGGCAAAATTGGGTATATACACACACATACACAATACACACTCTGTCCAGAATATATCCAGCCATGTAGTATGAAAAAATAGAGACATTTATTAAAGAAGATGCAAGATACAAGAAACATTGTATATAGGACAATGATGCCTCAGTCCCCTTCAAAGTAGGCACCTTGGGATCTTACACAATTCTCACAATTGCCATCAACTTCCCTGTCATATTTTTCTGACTTTCACTGATGGTCTGAAATCTCTTCCCTTTTATGGGTAATTTTAGTTTTGGGAAAAGCCAGAAATTGCAGGGCACCAAATCTGGGCTATAGAGGGGCTGAGTCACCTGGGTGATTTGATGTTTCACCAAAAAACTCTGCATGAAACGTGATGCATGAGTGGGCATGTTGTCATGATGAAGCTTCCAATCAAAAGTTGCCCATAGTTGCAGCCTTCTGAATCATCCAAACAGCTTTCATGGAGAAATACTGAAGCATAATGCAAAATTTAATGTAGATTTGTTCCTCTACTTGCTCAGTCATTTTGAATGATGGCCACACAGTACACTCATGCACACTCAATGGCATCTACCATTCCCACTGACTTGTACAGTGAAGTTATAATTGCACATTCCAGTCCACTCTCTTTGGCTGCCATGTTACATCAATGTCATGCAAACGGTTCTTGTAATATTAACAATGGTTAGGCTTCTTCCAGACAGACTATATATATATGCCCAACATTGATGTAATGCAAACCATTCTTGTTATGTAAAAATGGCTGAAAAATGACATGGCTGGGGACTGAGGGGAGATGGCAGAGGAGTGAGTATGATGTCACACTGACCTCCCAAGGCCAATCTGGAATTACAACTCAATTTTGGAGAAAACACCTTGAAAAAAACAACAGTAATAGCCAGAGAGAAGTGCATAACTTTGGACAGACAAAAGAACCAGCTTTGGTACAACCTGTCTGGTAAGGAGTGCAGTAGAGACTCAAGAGGGCTGGCTGTGCGCCCATAGGTGGCAGCACCAGAGGGAAAATTAAGCAGCTGGTTTGATCCCCCTGAGAAGAATAGCGTCTAAACTCTAAACTAGGATTCCTAGCTTAGAACACCAGAGCCCAAAAAGTACACAGATAACAACCAGCAGCAAAAAGAGGCAGGGTTGCTCTTTATCAGAGATGGATGGCTGGAGACACAAAGGCTATTTAAAGGGCCAACACACAAATTTTCATTTGTAGCCAGTTACCCTGGGCTCTGGCAAAGGTGGGGGCAGGGTGGGCTGGTGACGTCTGAGGAGAGACTGGGAATGGAAGCTTTGGGGAAAGAACTGAGAGAGCAGATGCTGGGTCCTCGTGCTGACTCATTTCCCATATGGCAGCAGCCATTCTACATAGGCAGACCACTCCCCTCAGAGTGGCAGCAGCCTGAGGGGAAACAATAGCCTCAACCCTAGGAGGGTATCTGTCCTTGTCCTGGGGTGCTTAAGCCTGACTGCTGAATGCAGAGTGACTAGATTAACAATGGAAGGAGACAGCCACAGACAGTAGATCCCTGGCAAAGCTGGGGCAGAGTACACTAGAGAAACTTGAGGAGATACTGGGGACTGAGGCCTTGGGAAGACAACAGAGAGTAGCCACTGTGATCCTGTTACTGAGCCAACCCTCATATGCAGCAACCATCCTGCTTAGGCAGACCACTCCCCTCCAAGAAACAGCAGCCTGAGAGGAAACAATAGCAACAACAATCCCTCCCCAGGAGGGATTCAACCCTATCCTACAGTGCTTAAACCTGATTGCTGAGTGCAGAGTGACCAAATTAACAATTGAAGAAGACAGCCAGGAACAGCAGGTCCCTGGAATTATCAAACAGGCTGCCTAAGGTCCTGGACGTATATGTCTATTTCCTTCACCAAATTAGGAAACTTTTCTTTAATTATTTTTTCAAATAAATTTTCAATTTTTTGCTGTTCCTCTTCTCTTTCTGGCACCCCTATGATTGGATGTTGGTACATTTAAAGTTGTCCCAGAAGTTCCTAAGCCCCTCATTTTTCTTTTTTTAGGTAATTTTTTATTGATAATGCTATCACAGTTTTTTCAATTGTTCCCCCTTTATACCCCCTCCATCCTGAGCCCCCAACCCTCTAGCATTCCCTCTTCCTTAGTTCATATCCATGGGTTGTAAATATAAGTTCTTTGAGTCCTCTGTTCCCTATACCATTTTTATCTCTCCCTGTCTATTTTATGCCTATTAATTATGCTTCTTCTTCCCTGTACCTTCCCCCTTCCCACTGAAATCCCTCCATGTGATGTGTATTTCTCTGATTCTGTTCCTGTTCTGATTGTTTGGTTAGTTTTTGTTTTCATTGTTTTTCTTTTCTTTTAGGTTGGCTTGTTGATAGTCCTGAGTTTCTTGTCATTTTACTATTCATATTTTTTATCTTCTTTTTTTCTTAGATAAGTCCCTTTAACATTTCATAGAATAAGAGCGTGGTGATAATGAACTCTTAACTTGACCTTATTTGGGAAGCACTTTGTCTACCCTTTCATTTTAAATGAAAGCTTTGCTTGATAGAGTAATCTTGGATGTAGGTCCTTGCCTTTCATGACTTCAAATACTTCTTTCTAGCCCTTTCTTGCCTGCAAGGTTTCTTATGAGAAATCAGCAGATAGTTTAATGGGAACTCCTTTGTAGGTAACTGTCTCCTTTTCTCTGGCTTCTTTTAGGATTCTCTCCTTATTTTTAATCTTGGGTAACTTAATGATGATGTGCCTTGGTGTGTTCCTCTTTGGGTCCAACTTCTTTGGGACTCTCTGGGCTTCCTGGACTTTCTGGACTTCCTGGAAGTCTATTTCTTTCTCCAGATTGTGAAAGTTTTCCTTCATTATTTGTTCAAATAAGTTTTCAATTTCTTGCTGTTGTTCTTCTCCTTCTGGCACCCCTATAAGTTCAGATATTGGAACATTTCAAGTTGTCCCAATGGTTTCTAGGCCTCTCTTCACTTTTTTGAATTCTTATTTCTTCCTTTTCTTCTAGATGGATGTTTATTTCTGTTTTTTTTTTTTGGTTGTTGTTGTTGTTCCAAATTGTTGATTTGAGTCCTGGTTTCCTTCCTGTCACTGTTGGTTCCCTAAATATTTTGCTTTATTTCACTGTGTGTATCCTTCATTTGTTTTTTCATTTTTCAACCAAGCTCAGTCAGATCTGTGAGCATTTTGATTACCAGGGCTTTACATTCTCCATTAGATAGGTTGGCGATCTTCTCCTCGCTTAGTTCTCTTTCTGAGGCTTTGCTGTGTTCTTTCATTTGGGCCATATTTCTTTGTCTTGGCATAGCTGATATATTGTAAGAGATTGGGGTCTTAGGTATTCACCCTGGCGGCACAGCCCTCTTTGTTGCTCTGCAGTGCTGCCTGTGGGGGAGAGGCCAGGGATGGAACAGTGCAGCGTGCCTGCTTGTCTCTGGTGCACTTTTCAACAAACTCTCGTGAGACTCCTATCTTGGTAAACCCAGCTGTAGCCCACACTCAGTTCTGAGTCTCAGTTTTCCTCTTAACTCAGGCCCTCCCATGCAGCCCACTGAGCTAGGCAGTCAGCCCCACCCCCAAGACTGCTGTGTCGCTGTGGTTTTTCTGAGTTGGCCCATGCAGTCTGCTGCCTTACTGGTCTGGTTGTTCTGGTTGATTTTTTCTTTAATTCCTCAGTTGTTGGAGGTCCATGTAGTCTGATTTTCTGGTGCTTTGGTTGTTTATTGATTTTAGATTGGTTGTTATTCTCCTTATGGTAGCAAAGGGTTTCAACTTACACTTCCATCTCAGCTGGAACCCCTATCCTCGTTTTTTTTCCTTCTTTCCATTTTGGTTGAATGTTTATTTCTTTCATATGTTCCAAATCATTCACTTGAATCCTGGCTTCCTTCCCTTCACTGTTAGTTTCCTGTGGATTTTTAATTATTTCACTTAGTATACAACCTTCACTTCTTCGTTTACATTGTTGCCATATTCAATGTGTTCTCTGAGAATTCTGATCGCTAGTGTTTTAAACTCTGTATCTGATGGGTTGGCTATCTGCATTTTGTTTAGTTCTTTTTCTGGGGTTTTGTTCTGTTCTTTAATTTGGGCCACATTTCTTTGTCTCTTCAATTTGGCAGCCCCCTTGTATTTGTTTCTGTGTGTTAGGTTGAGCTGTTTTGATTCACTACCTCAGTAGCATGGCCTATGTAGAAAAGGCACCGGTAAATTGTGTGGTAGCCTTAAGTAATTTTCAGGGTGGGGCAACCTGCTTCACTTCTTTGTGGTTCTCTGTGGGGGTAGTGCTTGAAGAGGGGACAGTGCTACTGCCTGGCTTCTGGAGGTTTGCCCAGCACTTGCCCCATATCCAGTCACTTCACCCACTTCCCATATGCAACTGGCGCCCTTCCAGCTGTTGCTGTGGTGGTGAAACCCAGAGTGGGTGGGTTTGCATTTGTTCTAAGCCTGTGCAGGTCCTTTAAATGGCAAAAATCTGGCAGTTTTTTCTGCTGCCTTAACCCTCACTAGTTGTTACTGCCAGAGTTATAGGGATCTATCTTCCTGATGCTGAAATGCTGGGCTGTGTGATGTGGCCTGAGGCTGTGATTGCTCACTCCCAAGATATTCCTCCTGATTTATATCCACCATACATGAATGTGGGACCGTGGGTCTGCTGCCACCACTGCTCCCTCTCTGCCCATCTCTGTGACTCTGCCTCTTCTACCCATCTAGATGAATGTAGCTTCTTTATATTTTTGGCTGTTGGACTTCCACACAGCTTGATTTTTTTGGTGGTTCTGGGTATTATTTGTTTTGAAATATAGTTGTAATTCTATGGTTGCATGAGGAGGTGAAACATGTCTACCTATGCCTCCATCTTGACTGGAAATCTGGGTTTGTTTTAATATAATAGTCAAACCTCTGGGAAAATATCACCTAAAATTCTTTTCAAACATTCACTTTTGACTTCTGATACAGAGGAAGTATGAGGGAAATTTTTACTGTGAGTGTGTGTATTTTAATGTCCTAAATGTTAAGCTAAGTATTTTCCTATAGATTTGCTGTGGAGTTTCATGGATGAGTACACATTTTCCAACACTATAGTAAGGGATTATGAAAAGGAGCATTTCTCAGGCCTGCAGGGGTCTATTAATAAAGTGATGTCTCATATATGGCTTTCAGGATGACACTCTTCTTCCTACATGTGTGAAAGTAGAGTAGCCAATAGTTATTTGGTTTCTATGTAGTTAGTCATTTGGACAGTATAGGATAGTGGTTAAGACAACAAGCTTTGGAGTCAGACATATGTGGGTTCCACTCAAGGATCCTCTCTCACTAGCTGTTTAACTGTGGGCAGACTAGTTAAAATTTGAGAGTCAGTTTTCTCATCTGTACAATGGGGGTTCTAATAGAACCTACCTCACAGGTTGTTGAGGGGACAAATTGGAGCAGTTGTTTGTGGTCTTTACCAAAGCCAGAGTCTATGCACTCATTTATTTTCTTATTTATCCTACTCGAATTGAACTTACCCTATGTGGAGACACTGTGGTAGGCACTGGGGAAACAGAAAAATGAATGGAATACAATACAGAATCCTGTTCTTCAGCATGCTAATGTTCTAAAGGAGAAAACAAACATGCAAATAGACATGGAACTACGTGGTAAGTACAAGAATGGGTGTTAGTACAGGATGCTTTAGCAACACAGATAGAGGACGTCTTATTCAGATTAGGTGTTGATAGGATGACTCATGTAGTTTAAAGGTGTGTTGAGGTTTTACAAATAACTAGGAAGTAGTTGGGTGGAGAAAGGATTCTATTGGGAGTTCCAGACAAATAGGAAAATATATATGAAGTCATAGAAGTATTAAAGAGAAAGCAATAAAAGGGAGCATCAAACAGTTCAACACAGGAAAGGATGAGATATGAGGCAGTAGAAAGGGCAAGGGCCAGATAATCTAGAACCTTGTTAGCCTGATAAACGGTTTTATCCTGAATCACTAAAGAGATACTGAAAAACTTGTAGCAGGAGACTGATCTAATTTATCTGTACATTAGTGGTCTTGAAACAGTGGTGCAGAGTCAAACAGTGAAAGTATCACTTGAGAACTGTTAGTAATGCACATTCTCAGGCCTGACACCATACTACTGACTCTGAGCCTCTGGGAATGGCCCCAGGAATTTGTGTTTTAACAAACCCTCCAGGCAAGTCTGATGCACACTCAGTATTGAGGACAATTCATCTAGGACTCTGGCTGCAACAGATGAAAAATGCGTTGTTGGAAGTGGAGGAGGACAAGACTGGATGTGGGGAGAACAGTGAAGAAGCTATTACACAGTTCATAGATGATGTAGGTGCTGAAAATTCTACCTCTGGAAATCAGATCATCCTTAATAAATCTTGTAGTTTTCTTATTAGTTCCTGGAGCTTTCACTGGTTGCAGCCCTATTTCCTGACTGGTTTCTCTTTTCTTGTAATTTTGACCTAAAACATCAAAACTATTGCTGAAAAGAACACACACTGGACTTAATCCTGTAGGCCTAGTGTTTTTGAAAACCATTTGCATGATGTAAAGGGCTTTCACAATCTGAACTCAATACAACCTCTTTGCAAACTCTTTTCTTATGGTGCTTTGTACAGGCTATGCTTTCTGCTTGGATGCTGTATTTGACTGATTGGGCTGCCATACAAAATATCATAGACTGGGTTACTTAAAAAATATAAATACATTTTCCCACTTCTGAAGGTTGGAAGTTTGAAATTAGTGTGCCAGCACGTTTGGGTTCTGTTGAGGAATCTCTTAGTGTCTTACAGACAGCCACCATCTCATGTGGGAGAAAGAAAGTGTTGGTACCTTTCCTCTTCTACAAGAAGAGGGTACAAGTTCTGTGGGGTTAGAGATCCATTCTTATGGCTTTACTTAACCTTAATCACATCCTTAAAGAACTTACCTCCAATAGTGTCACACAGGGTTAGGACTTCAACATATGAATTTTGGAGAAACACAATTCAATCCATAACAAATGCCCTTTCTCCACTTCCCAATTGATAAACTTCCATATATTCCCTTTGAAATTCAGCACACATCTCTTCTGTTTCTATATTGTTCCTTGGTGTCTTTCCCATGATGATAGGAAAGGATTAGCCTTCAGTTCTGTGGGAAATGTTGCTAATGAAAACTACTAATACCCTAAGGTGTTGATGTATTGGGTTGCTGAAAAAGTTTGTTTGTTTTTTTCCATGACATGGCTGTAATAGCACTTAATTGTCTTTAACTTCATTAAAAAAAAAACTTTGTTAGATTGTATTGTGACAGCTGTCATATCAGCATACATTTAAAAAACTTGTTAAAATTGGTGATTTTCTCTGTAGCCATTTTAATTTTGAAGGTGGAAGAAAATACACAACATGTTTGGCATATTGTTTTATTATTTCAAGAAAGGTAAAAATGCAATTGAAACAAAAAAATTGTGCAGTGTATGGAGAAGGTGCTGTGACTGACTGAACATGTAAAAAGTGGTTTATGAAGTTTCATGCTGGAGATTTCTGACTGAACAATGCTCAATGGTCAGGTAGACCAGTTGAAGTCAATAGAAAACAAGTTGAGACATTAATTGAGAACAACCAACATTCTACCACACAGAAGATAGTCAACATACTCAAAATATCCAAATCAATAAAGTTATTGGTGCAAAGGAAAAATGTGTCTTGTGCTTGCTTCAGTACCACATATACTAAAATTGGAACAACCCAGAGATTAGCATCTTCCCTGTGCAAGGATGACATGCAAATTGGTGAAGCATTCCATATTTTTATCAAGGAACGTGTATGAAGGACACATGGACAAAGCCAAAGAAGGTAGGTTTGAGGGTGGGAGGTGGGGATGGGTAGGGCTGGGGTATATAGTTGGGTGGAAATGAAGACTATTGTACTTGAACAACAATAAAAAAACCCCAAATGTGTATTTTATTGCATGGAAATACCTAATTAAAAATTTTGGCCAACCCAATATAATCAAGTTCAGGCTGTAGTAGTTCTTTATAAAGGACCTTACTGACTCTTGAAAACCTGAGTCTTAAAAATGCATTATTTGTACCCCTGTTTTATATAAAAGAACAATATCAGTAGAGGTTCAAAATTGATGAGGAAGTTCAGTTCATGGTTGAAACTTAGATATACCCAAGAGTGACCTCTAATGTAAATCATGGACTTTGGATGATAATGACTTGTCAGTGTAAGTTCATTGATTGTAATAAATGTACTATGCTGGTGCAGGATATCCATAGTGGGGAAGGTTGTGCTTGTGTACAGGCAGAAGTTTTTGGATACTTCCGGCACTTTCCATTCAGTTCTGAATTGTATACTTATCTATAAAATGAAATTTATTTTATTGTTTTTAAAGATTTTATTTATTTATCTTTAGAGGGGAAGGGAAGGAGGGAAGGAGAGAAATATCAATGTATGGTTGCCTCTCGTGAGTCCCCTGCTGGGAACTGGCCTGCAACCCAGGCATGTGCCCTGACTGGGAATTGAACCATGATCATGTGGTTCGCAGGCCCACACTCAATCCACTGAGCTACACCAGCCACAGCAAAATGAAATTTATTAATTAATAAAAATTCAGGTCAATAAGCTAAAAAACTCAATTTCTCTCAGTAAATTGTAAGTAAAAAAGAACATGGGTCTCAGTAATGAATAAGTTATTAACATCTTATCCAATGATTTTCGGGAAGAAACTGATAAATTGGTATATCAGGCTTTGAACATATTGATAAAGGTAGTATGAAAAAGGATTCTGTGGTCAAATAAGTATTGAAGCACTGGGTTTAAACAAGCCAAACAAGTTTTTTAAAAGATTTTTATTTATTTATCTTTAGAGAGAAGAGAAAGGAAGGGAAGGAGAATGAGAGGGAGAGAAACATCAGTGTGTGGTTGCCTCTTGTGCGCCCCCTACTGAGGACCTGGCCTGCAACCCAGGCATGTGCCCTGGACCGGAATCAAACTGGTGACCCTTTGGTTCGCAGTCCAGTGCTCAATCCACTGAGCAATCCAGCCAGGGCAAAATCAGATCAGTTTCTTATAGTATTCTTTTCAGAGCACTCAATATACTGGAATGCAGAATGCATGCTCAGAAGTGGGAATATTTTAAGAAACACTTCTCAAACGTATTTGACAATGGAACCCCAGAATACTTTGGAAATATGGCCGAGGTTATGGGAAACCACTGGACATAGTTTTCATAATATAGTTACATAATAATATATTTGAATTTTAGAAAGATTAGTCTGGGAACAATGTAAAGGAAGAGTTGTAGGTGATCCACAAATAGGGCAAGGGGACCACCTAATGGGTTATTATAAGAATCTTAATGGGAAAAGATCGAAGCTTGCTTAGAACAGGAGGGTGAGAGTAGAGTAGAAAGTATGATCTGTTCTCACATGGAACTGAATCCCAGATAGGGCTTTTTTGAAGCCCAGTTACATTTGGTTACTTAGTGTATTTGCTATAAATACAGTCTCCAAAGGGAACTTTAGAAAAGATTTCAGGGATTGTGTTCTGTATATTAAAACAGGTATTTGTCTATGGCATGAGTCGGCATAATTATGCTCTGAACCATCTTCACATAGAAGTGTGTGGGGTGCTTAGGTCCTGTTGTCCACTTCTGTAAGCTATCCTTATATGTGTTTCTATGGTAACAACATCCCTACAGCTGCTGGCATTTCAATGTAATTGACTGAGACACCACATTGCAAATGCGGGGCTCCTGAAAGTTGCCCTACACTTGTTCCATAAAGGTGATTGCTGGTCTTTTATTGTCCATTCTAGCTGTAAAAATCCTAGGGTAACAGTTTCTTAATAAAACAAAGGCAAGTTATTTGGTTTCCTGAGAGGAAAAAGTGGTTTAAAGAGCTTTAGAAAAGTATGGCTTTCTGTGAATTGTCTGATTATCTGCAAACAGTTACTCCAGAAAATACTTCTAACTTCAATCTTTTGGTACCAGTTTCTTACTGAATTCTACTCTGCTAAAAAGTTGTGTCCTCTTGCACTGAATTTAGTGGCCTAATGGACTACTTTATAGTCAAACTGATTCAAAAAGATACAAAATAGGACTAATGCACAATCACTTTTTGCACTTTTTAAAATTCTAATGTCTTTGAGACACTGAAATAGAGAACAGGCTGACAGTGACCAGAGAGGAGAGGGGAGGGAATTTCAGGGGAAAGGGGGAAGGGTATACAGGAACAAGTATAAAGGACACATGGACAAAACCATGGGGGATGGAAATGGGAGAGAGGTGGGGAGGGCTGGGCGTGGGATGGGATGGGAGTAAAAGGCAGAAAACTGTACATGAATAACAATTAAAATAAAATTTAAAAAATTCTAATGTCTTTGAAATGCTCAGGCCAACCTGGACGCTACAACAACCTCATCCCACATGGCCCATGGTAAGATACCTAAAAACTCCAACCAATAAGAATAATAATACTGATAGCAAAATTAGAGACAGTGTGCTACAGTGGAAAATCAGCTGGACAAGGTGTCAAGAGACAGAAAGCTCTCTTCTTTTCTCCTTGACCAACTCATTGTATCACTTTTGACAAAGCATTGTACCTTATTCTTTGAAGTATATTTCTCCATCTGTAAAATGAGTATGCAGATACTTACAATAATTGACTCAGTAGGATATTTTGAAATAAGTTGGAATAAGTGTTTATATTTACAGTGCACTTTCACAATCATTACCTTATTTATTCATATGCTTATTTTTTCCAACAAATATCATTGAGAACCTAGTATGTGCCTGGATTTCTTCCAGGTCCTGAGAATACAGAGGATCCTACCTACAGGAAACTGCTACTCTAGTTGAGAACACAGGTAAGTAAAAAGGAAATTGAAGTACAATGTAACAAATGCTATGAGAGGCACAGCTGTAGGATGCTGTGAAATCCTTGCAATGGCTCTGTGAGACAAGCGGAGAAGTAGTGATCATACCAATTCTACAGATGAAAGACTCAGATTCAACAAATAATATGATTTATCCAAGATTATATTGCTAGTTAATGGTAGTCTGAGAACTTGAACCCAGTTCTCCTGATTCCTTGGGGTAATCTTTCTACTGCAGAACCCTATCTCAAGTGTTATCCAAAATAATCAAAGTGAACTATGTGTATTGACAATGCATAGGCAATGGAGTACACAGTCTTGTGGGACTTACAAAAATACTAGTGGGATGGAAGCATGAGTAGAAGATTACATACATGAAAAAATTCAGAATCATGTGATAAAACGTCACATTGGATAGAGACTTGGTGATCTCTTAGGATCGTAACACTACGAGCCTCAAAATATTTAGGAATGTTCATACTTTTTGGCTTTGGGGCTAGACCCATCTATGGATGAGGAGACCCCAATCAAAGGCATATATATTTTTCCTTGACTTATTATATATATATATGTATTTGGGGGAGTGAGAAGCAAAAGGAAGTGGTAGGGAAAGAGAAAGATATTAGGGAGAGTGAACCACGATCCCTCCTCCTTCCATTAAAGAAGTGGGAAGTGCTTAAAAGTAGGAAAGGGGAGGGCTTGTTAAAGTAAGGGAAAATACTTGTCTCCAGCTGGAAAGAATGACTGAGATGAATGGGAACTTTGATGACAAATCACTGCTAATTGTGACTGAGGTTAAAGGAGGTAGTCAGGGGACAGTAGTATCCTAACATGGCAGGGAGGCCTAGGCACAATCACGTTATAAAAAATGTACACTGAAATTCTCCTTTTTCTACAATCCATGGCCATTTTCATTTTTGCCATTATCATCACCATCATCTTAATATTTTAGGGCTCTAGTCACTTACAAAGCACTTTCTAATGAATGTTTTCATATAATACAGCAATTTTGTCAGGTAGTTATGAGCCTTTACCATGCTTCAGATGAAGACAGTGATTTTCAAAGAGGTCAAAAAATTTTCCCAATGTCACTCAGCAAGTAAGATCCCAGCTATTATTGACTACCAATCTAATTAACAATTCTGAGATCATGGCAGATCCTAAATGCATGACATTTTGATTGGCATCTTCCTAGGGAAATTTTAGGGACTTGCTTTCATCCCATTAGCAACACATTTTCAAGTCATTTCTTAGGGTTGGTTGCTTCTGAAAAGATTTCCACAGATGGCTAACCCCATCTATTTTGTTTTCAATTCTTATTATCCCAATCAGAGTGACACTGCCTGACCTTGTCCCCCCAATTCTGGATACTCATCCTATATGGAGGTATGTAGCTTTCTATCCCTGACTGACTGGCCTACAAATACAAGGTAGTAAAATTATTTTAATGATGAGTTTTGAGAATGCCCTCTGTTTCACCTTTTGTTACATGCTGTTTCATTAATGATGTAGCTAAGCCTAACACTTGGAAAAACACAATTTAAACTATGTAATCTCTTTCTTGCCCCACTGACCATGCTGAATAATTTTCAGCTCTTCCTTTTATGGTTTTTCCTCAAATATTTGGAGACAAATACCATGCACAGTGACTAACTTTTTCTCAGCTACACATATCAAATCGCAGTCCTAGAGGCAGGAGATTGAAGGCAGGGACCAAGTGTCTTAAAAATGGCCTTTTAGGTCCTGATTACTGGAGTACAATCTTTCATTGCATGAGGTCAGCACATATCATTTTATAGGTGCTTATGATATGTTTGTATTATTTATCATCAGCTTATAGGATGTTCAGTGCTGTGCTAGCCACAGTCTGACCTAAAGCTTTAAAGTTCTTAAAGATCATCTCTATCAGCCTAACTGGGTGGAGGACTGGAGGCAGAGGAATCTGAAATACCTGCTAGAGCTCTGTTGTTTAGGTGAATGCTACACAGAAGTCAAGCAACAATTCAAACTAATCACTGCATTCTAATCAGGGTTTCCAGGTGAAGATAAATTTCCATGTATGGGGATTTTTTGTTGGGATTCTGGCTGATGAGGAGATAAATTCCTACCCACCCCCCTTCATTTCTCCTTTTATTGAAAAAAAAAAAAAGCATGTAACACTTGATCAGGAAGCAACATGGCTACCTAGGGACAAACACAAGAGATTTCATCCCAGTTTATTGGAACAAGCTATGGGAACACTGTATTGTTAAGAGAGCCACAGTATGGTCTGAAGAGAGGACAATAAATACAAGCAGGAGTTTGATTTGGAGGCTTTTGCACCTGGCAACAATTTGAATCATATTTGGAGCCATTTTGAGGAGAGCTATGAAATGATGAAAGGCTAGAAGGAAAGGTTGCAGACAAGGGGGCATTTATATGAACAAAGTCTTACTAATTGTTTTCACATTTGGGGTGAAGTAGAGCAGCACCAGGTATTTTCTGCAGACTAGATAAGAACTGGAAACTACAAGAAGAAGGGTTTGGAGAATTCAGTGTTTGGAGCCTTTGGGGCACATTCATTACAGGTGTCATTCTTGAGCTCTATTGTGTATTGGTTGTTATGATTTCAGATCCACTTGTTTATGACTTAAGGGAAGTTGTTTTGATCTAAGGGTGAATTTGTTTATATTGAGGAAGCTGTGCCAGGATGCTGTCGAGAAACAGTAGCTCAGCTGTTGATGGGCACCACTGGAGACTTATGGATAAGATCATATGGAAGAATGGCTATGATGTAATGGACATTTAAATTTTAAATACAAAAAGTCAGTGAGGACTTAGAGTGTTCAGACTGGGCAAGGCTAATCTTTGCTGATCTAAAAAGTTCTTTAAGGACCTTGAGACAATTACTCCTGCCATGCAGCCTCTTGGTCAGTAGTGGTTTTTAACCATGCAGCAGTCACAGGAAGGGAATGGACATCTGTTCCTGCTTTTGTGAGGCTACTCCTTAAAGGCAGTGGCACAAGCTGTGTAACGGTTTCTGAACCAATAACTTCTGGAGCATCCCACCTTGCCTGCCAACACCACTTCCATTGCCTGCTAGCTACATGTCTATTAGCAAGGGAAAGAAGCCAGCAACTGATATCCAGATTTTAGTTGGAAAAACTGACTCTTCCCAGAACCAGCCTTTAGAAAGAGACACTTCAACTAAATCTGGACTTTATTTCTTTCATCTTTTTTTGCCCAGAACCACAGTGTAGTTAGTCTTTCATTGGTTTGGATTATGTTATTTTTATTGGCTTTTAAAGAGACATTATTCCATATGCTATTGACTTGTATGAGGAGGACCCCCAAAAAAGCAACTGGAATTATCTTCTGGAGGGCAGGTCCCTTATAGTACAAGCTTTTCCCACTAGATGAGTGTTTGAGGAACCCATCTGTATCAGTGTGCCAACTGGCATTGTTGTGAGAGGCTGTGTTCAGCTTCAGTTAATTTTTTGGAAGACTTTCAATGCATTTGCCCATTTCATGATGGGTGATTTATGGGTGCGCCTGCTCACACCATTATGAATGTTCAACAGTTTTTTAACCCAAAATGACATGATCCCAGTGCCCACCCTCCCTATTTACCTGATTTCACCCCAAGAGAATTTTTTTTAACTTCCCAGCATGAAAAAAGTCCTCAAAGGGAAACTTATTGCTGGTGTGGAAGAGGTGAAAAAAAAATGGCAGAAGCACCAAAATGCATCAAAACCAATGAGTTCAAAAACTGTTTTGAGCAGTGGAAAGAATGTCTCGATAAGTGTATTGCATCAAATAGAGAGTACTTGGAAGGTGGCTGAAGTTTAAACATATAAGAATGAATACACAATTTTTTATAAGTAAATTGTTTTGAGGGGTTCCCCCTTATAAATTATTATTATAAATTATAACTTATGCTATGAATCTGTGTAAGATAAATTGGCAAAAACAATCTTAGTCTCTTAGAGTAATTTTGCTGTAAACAAACCAAGCTCTTCTATGAGTCAAGCATTCCTCTAGTAGCTTTACAACCATAACGTCATTATAACCATTTATCAGGTTAGCACTATTATCCACATCATTTTACAGATGAAAAAACAAGCTTGGCTTGGAGAGGTAATCATTTGTTCAATATTATGAACTAACAGTTCTAGAAGATTCCAGCTCAAATTTGACTGACTCCTTAATATACTGTGATACTGTTGTAGAAAGGCTTTCACACTGCCTCCCAAATCATTGGTCATCTCTCTTTTCTGGACAATGAAAGACCAGAGTAGCTGTGGTTTGGCCTAAGTGCAGCTCTTTCTAGCTCCTTAATACCTGGGCAGAGATCAAGACCATCCTGGCCCGATTTCATACAGCTTTGCCTTCAAGAGTCCATGCTCCTCACCAAAGACAAAAATGTGTGAGAATTGGAGATTTTCTGAAATTCTGCCACCTATTGGCTTCTTCTTTCAGAATAATGTAAAATAATAATGAGAATAAATGTCACAAATGCTGAGATATGTGACATATTACCTTAAATTGTTAAATTGCTCAGCAAAACATTCTGACTAGCATAATAGCCTTACTTTAAAATCTACAGGGTCTGGCCATAGCGGGTGTGGCTCAGTGAATGGAGTGCCAGCCTGAGAACCAAAGGGTCACTGGTGCGATTCCCAGTCAGGGCACATGACTGGGTTGTGGGCCAGGTCCCTGGTGGGGGGCACATGGGAGGCAACCTCACAGTGATGTTTCCTTCCCTTTATTTCTCTCTCCCTTCCCCTTTCTCTAAAAGTAAATAAATAATAAAATATTTTAAAAATTAAAAAGAAATCTATAGGGTCCAGCAGAAGTAAAGCCTGCTTGAATGTGATTGGTAGGGTAATAATATGGGTGTAATAATTTATAGTTTTAACTTGAACATTTCACCTGAAATGTCATAATGGTATGCTTGAGTGTGATATTGTTATGTTACAGAATTACATGCTCACAATTTTGTAATAAAAGCTTTTGTAATAAAAAGGCACATATTTGTGCTGGACCCTATATACCTCTCTCATTCCCTGGCTGGTTGGCTCAGTGTTTGGGCACTGGCCTGTGAACTGAAAGGTTGCTGGTTTGATCCTTGGTCAGGGCATATGCATGAGTTGCAGGCAAGGTCCCTAGTTGGGGGCGTGTATGAGACTACCACTTGATGTTTCTCTAACACATTGATGTATCCTTCCCTCTACTTTTTCCTTCCTTCCCCTCTCTCTTTAAAAATAAGTGAAAGTAGCCCTGGCTGGTGTAGCTCAGTGGATTGAGCACAGGCCTGCGAACCAGTGGATCGCGGTTCAATTCCCAGTCAGGGCACATGCCTGGGTTGCAGGCCAGTTCCCTGCAGGCCAACTCCCAGCAGGGGACGCATGAAAGGCAACCATACACTGATGTTTCTCTCCCTCTCTCCTTCCCCTCTAAAGATACATAAATAAATAAAATCTTTAAAAAAAGAAATAAAAATAAAAACAACTGTGAAAGTAAAATATTTAATATTTGTACCTCTCTCTTGATCTTGGATGGAGTAAGGTTGTCTTGGGTATCAGTGACAACTTCCAAGACAGAAGGAACTTGTGAGGGCCCCATATTTAAGAAAGCTATACAGATCACTTCTAAGTGCTAGTCTCAAAGCACATTTCCAACCTGGGAGTCTATAATTCTAAAAGCATTCTCACTGTATCAGACATTCTATTTGTTCACCAATTCAACAACACCCCTTTTTTGGTCACAGCAATTCTGTTCACAAATTGGTCTACAATTGTGTTAGATGATACCCAAATACAAATGATGAACTCTTCATAAACAATGCTGGTCCAAGTTTCCTTTGGCTTCGTATGGACTTTTGTGGGACTGAAATGATGGATTCTGCCTTTATGGGTAAGGAAAACTTGTACTCCCATTTATGTACTCTTTTAATTGATTCAACAGCTTTTATCATGAAAATACTATGTGTCTGACACTGTATTTAGCTCTAGGAACACAAAGGTAAATATGATATTTCTATATTCTAGGGCTTAAAATCTAATTGGACAAGATGGACACACCCAGGCAAGTGTAATAAAATGTTACAGGGAACCCTGGCTGATGTAGCTCAGTGGATTGAGTACAGGCCTATGAACCAAAGGATCACAGTCAGGGCACATGCCTGGGTTGCAGGCCAGTTCCCAGGAGGGGACACAAGAGCGGCAACCATACATTGATATTTCTCTCCCTCTCTCCTTCCCTTCCCCTCTAAAGATAAATAAGTAAAGTCTTTAAAAAATGTTACAGGGAATATTAAAATGACCCAAGAACCAAACTAAAATAGCTCCTATGTCTAACACTCAAAAATTTGAGCAACAAAATAAAGTGAAATAGTATTGGATTATAACCCAAAGTATAAAATAATACACATAAGTCCATGTGGGTATAAATAAATGGTTGAATAAATAAGTGAGGAGAAGGAACAAATTTCCCTTATATAAGAATTCCAATTGAAAATGTGGAGGGAATGAGAGAAATGTGAAGTCACTATTGGAACACTATAGTGATAAGTGCTGCAGGCCAGAAATGATGAATGCTAAAATTAATTGGTGAAACTTTAAGGTGAAATGGGATATTTGTATAGCTTCAAAGTATCCCCCAAATATTTGTTAGTTGCTGTGATGGTTTTAAGAAACATTCACAAATTCTTTGATGCTTCTTCTTCCAGGAACTAGAATTTTATTTCTTTCTTCTTAAGTGTGGGCTGAACTTAGTGGCTCACATCTAACAAATACAGTATAGAAAGTGAAATATAATGAATTTACAGTGGAGAAACATAGCACTTTGAGAAGAAAAATCTGACCAGTACTCTTCAGAAGTATCAAGAATATAAATAACAAAGGAAGAGTGAAAAACTGTCCTTAACAGGAGGAAAATAAGGAGACATGACAGACAGGTAAATGTAAGTGGGATCTTGGATTGGATCCTGGAATACAAAAAGAATATTAGTGGAAAAACTGGTGAAATTGAAATAGCTCTATAGTTTAGCTACTATTATTGTAATGATGTTAATATCTTAGTTTTGATGAAAATACTGTGACTTTGTAAAATGTTAACATTAGAGGAAGCTATTGAAGGGTTTATGGAAACTGTACTATCTTTGCAACTCTTCTGTAAATCTAAAAGTATTTCAAAATCAAAAGTTTACAAGTGACACAGGTGCATGAAAGTAAAAGCAGACTTTGATGTCACTGGAGGGTTTTCCAGGGGAGGTATCACTTGAGTTGCATCTTAAAAGAAAGATATTTGTTATAGAGACAAGGAAAGGAAGGCCAGTGCAGAGAGGACATTCTAGGTATGGTGAGCTCCCTGGGAAAGCAGCAGAGGTACAAGATAGCTAACTAGTTTGGAGAAACAAAGTAGCTGTGGGATTTGGAATTTCTCTTTCTTAAAGATACATTATCCTAGATTTCCACCTCCAACTGAAAGTGTTCTCTTCCAAGATCAGACTAGCACAGGGGGATGCATGTTGAACATCTCAGTTTCATTTTCTTTTCTGGGTATTTTCTTTCTTTACCTGTGTTTGCTCATTGATAGTAAGCTGTCATTCTGGTAAGCAGAGATACCACACATGATTAAGAAATAAAAATGGAAAGAGCTAGTGATGGAGTGTTATTTATAACTTGAATAGTCTCTGTTGAATATAATAGCCACGTTGTTAATCCAACTCCTAACACCTTCAAACAATATTTAAAAGCTCCTTAATTATGATGGCGCTTTTGTTAGGTTGATGGTACAAGGACTACAGTGGGGTTAGGGGCACAGTGGGAGAGAAGACATGACAAAAATAGACCCTAAAATAAATGAAATGTTCCAGGATATCCCGTCCCATTGGCCTACTCCCCTCAGCACCCACCATATCCAGTTTTTATTTCCTTAGCATATTTAATGAGTTGTTGGCAGGGGACATATATATCAGGTAAAAAACAGAGTCATATTCTCTAGGACCTGAGAGTAGAACATTTACTTCTAGAGGCTCAGTTTGGAACTATAAGATAGACTCCTGAGATGGTGAATGACAGAGCTGGATCACAGATGGTACCCTCTGTCATTACAGCTCACAAATGGCTTCTGAGCCAAGACAACTACTCATCATTGCAGGGAGATTTTAGGCCTCCTTGTTGAAGGATAGCTTATGTCCTTCTCTGAAGAAGAGCCATAAATGGATTAAACCATGATTATTGCAGTGCAGAGGAAAGAGATTATAGGGCTCTACATCTTCAGGAAAGTGGAGAGAGCCTGCAAGTTTCATGGCCCTGACTACCTGTAAGACATGGCCTTGTGCTAATGTAACAGTCAGGGCTCCATTCTTTTTAAGATACATAACCAGCACAGGGAGCCCAGAGCAAGAGGCAGACCTAAAGATGTGCCATTTCAATGGAAGAGGGCAATTCAGTGTTAGGAAAAAAGAGAAAGTCATTAAAATGGGTATAAGACCTATACAGAACCAGGCCACTTCTGCCCCCAAAGAAGGCTGACTGCATTCTCCTTCCACTGATTACACTTATTCCCATCCTACTTACACAACCTTATCCAAGGAGACATTTTGCAAAATAATGTTTATTTCTGACAAGTAAAGCTTCTTTCAGAGAAAAGTGAGTGAACCTGCATCTGTGTGGTATGGAGCAGGGGCAGGTGGTAAATTTGGCCCATAATGCAAAATTTATTTAGGGTGATGAGGAAAGGCCTCTTAGAGGAGTGATATTGGAGTACAGACCAGAAGTGTTTATTTTTACATTTGGCAGAAGAGCATTCCATGCTGAAATAAAGCAAGTACAAAGGCACAAAGATAAAAGTATACTCAGTGTGTTTGTGAAACAACAAGACCACTGTGGCTAGAGTGGAAGTAGTGAGGGTAAGAATGAAGTAACATCAGAAAAATAGCCAGGGGATAGGTCCTGTAGGCTTTTCTGGGTCACAACTAGGACTTTGACTTTTGCTCAGAATAAAATGGAGCTCTGGCTGGTGTGACCCAGTGGATCGAGTGCTGGCCTGAGAACCAAAGGGTCACCAGTTCAATTCCCAGTCAGGGCACATGCCTGGGTTGCAGTCCAGGTCCCCAGTAGGGGGTGTGTGAGAAGCAACCATACACTAATGGTTGCCTCCCTCTCTTTATCCTTCCCTTCCCCTCTCTCTAAAAATAAATAAATACAATATTTAAAATAAAAAGGATGAAATGGAGAGCCATGGATGGTTTTGAGCAGAGGAGTAACATATTCTTATTTACATTTCAAAATGATCCAATATACTTCATAAGTTATATAGGTGTCTAACCATTATGATGTACACTTCAAACTAATAATATTAAATGTCAACTGGAATTGAAAAATTGAAAAAACATTTAAATAAGTAAATAAAAATGATCCACAGGTTTCTGTATGGATAAAAGCACGGGAGAACAACTTAGGATGGTACTATGGGCATCCCCTTGTCCTTATCTAAGTCAAATAATTTGCCAGGACTCTGGAGACAATGTGAAAGACTTGGAATCTAGAGCCAAAAATTCCACATTTTATTATTTTATTGTAAAATCTAAAGGAGATTCGGGAGTTTTTATTGTTATTAGCATGTACAGCTGCAATGTTTCATTCTAGTTTGCATCCATAATGAATCCACAGAGGAGGGCTGACAATCATTAGATCACAGAAACATTGGGAGGAATTCGCAACAAATGTACTCTCTTGATGTAAGAAAAAGGTAGACTAGTCGTGGTAAGGTAAAAAACACCTTTTACTGCTGTCGAAAGGATAGGGTTATATAACTGTCTGTTCTATTGCTACTCTAGCTGAATCTCATAGTATGTCAAATTCAACATGTACAAAATGAACCCTTCACCATTTTTTCAAAACTTCACCCCCTATTCTTTTCTTTATCTCAGCAAATTAAATCTCTGTCTACTCAAGGCCTCAACCAGTAAAGTGACTGTCATCCCAGACTCTTTCTCCCTCCCTTACACATAAAATCCAAAAACAATTCTTGGGACTTCTACCTCCAAACTATCTCTAGATTACAATAACTTATTTCCATCTTCACCGCCATCTTCTTAGTCCAGGCTACTATCATCTTTTGCTTAAACCACAGTATTTTTCTCCTTTCTGGTTTTCCTGTTGCTAGTTCTCCATGCTTTATCCTCCCAATTAAGTTTCTACCTTGCAGTTAGAATTATTTTAAAATGAAAAACCTGGTTCTTCCATAGGTTTTCACTGCCCTAAGGATAAAGTCCTCAGTTCCTTGTTTGACTTATATTGGGTTGGCCAAAAAGTCCATTGTTTTTTCCATACAATGGCTCTAGTAGTGCTCAGCTGTCTTTAACTTCATTCAGAAAAATGTTGTTAGATTGTATCGTGACAGCTGTCATCAAAACTGGTGATTTTTTGGGAAGCCATGTTAATATTGAAGATGGAAGAAAATACACAACTTTTTTGACATATTGTGCTTTATTATTTCAAGAAAGGTAAAAATAAAACTGAAACACACACAAAAAGATTTGCGCAGTGTATGGAGAAGTTGCTGTGACTGATTGAATGTGTCAAAAGCAGTCTGCAGGACTTCCAGCCAAGATGGAGATGTAGGCAGATATACTTTGCCTCCTCACACAACCACAAGTAGGACAACAACAAGTTTAAAAACAAAAAATAACCAGAACTGTCAGAAAATTGAACTGTATGGAAGTCCGACAACCAAGAAATTAAAGAAGAAACATTCATCCAGACTAGTACAAGGGGCGGAGATGGGCAACGGGTGGAAAGGACTCATGTCAAGGCTGCAGCTGCAGGGCTGGGGCCAGCAAGGCAGGGGCTGGTGGACTAGGTAAGGTGGTGGCTAGTGGAGCGAGTGGTCCCACATTCACATATGGATAAACTCGAAGGAACAACTGGGGAGCGAAAAGAATGCACTGGGTAGTGGGGGAAGTGACTGAAAGCCAGTGGAGAGCTGAGCAAGCAGCATTGTTCCCTCTCAGACCCCTCCCCCACATACAGCATTGTGAGTTGCCCCACCCTGGCGAATACCTAAGGCTCTGCCCCTTACTACATAACAGGCATGCAAAAACAAAAAAATGATTGAAATGAAAGAACAGATCACAGCTCCAGAAAAAATACAACTAAGCGATGAAAAGATAGCCAATCTATCAGATGCACAGTTCAAAGCACTGGTAACCAGGATGCTCAGAAATGGTTGAGTATGGATGCAAAATAGAGGGAAAAGTGCAGGCTATGAATAGTGAAATATAGGAAAATATATAGGGAACAAACAGTGATGGGAAGGAAAATGGGACTCAAATCAATGGTTTGGAGCAGAAGGAAGAAACAAACTTTCAGCAGAACAGAATGAAGAAACAAGAATTCAAAAAAGTGAGGAGAAGCTCGGGAATCTCTGGAATAACTTAAAATATTCTAACATCAGAATCATAGGGGTGCCAGAAGGAGAAGAGGAAGAGCAAGAAATTGAAAACTTAATTGAAAACATAATGAAGGGGAACTTCTCCAGTCTGGCAAAGGAAATAGACTTTCAGGAAGTCCAAGAAGCTCAGAGTCCCAAAGAAGTTGGACCCAAGGAAGCACACAGCAAAGCACATCATAATTACATTACCCAAGATGAAAGATAATGAGAGAATCTTTTTAAAAAGTTTTAAAATAGATTTTATTTATTTATTTTTAGAGGGGAAGGGAAGGAGAGAGGGAAAGAAATATCAATGTATGGTTGCCTTTCATGCATCCCCTGCTGGGAACTGGCCTGCAGCCCAGGCATGTGCCCTGACTGGGAATTGAAACTCTTGTTCACAGTCCTACGCTCAATCCACTGAGCTACACCAGACAGGGCCGAGAATCTTAAAAGCAGCAAGAGAAAAGGAGACAGTTACTTACAAAGGAGTTCTGATAAAACTATCAGCTGATTTGTCAAAATAAACCTTATAGGCAAGAAGGGGCTGGAAAGAAGTATTCAAAGTCATGAAAGGCAAGGACCTACATCCAAGACTTCTCTATCCAGCAAAGATATCATTTATAATGGAAGGGCAGATAAAGTACTTCCCAGATAACATCAAGTTAAAGGAGTTCATCATCACTGAGCCCTTATTATATGAAATATTACAGGGGCTTGTCTAAGAAAATGATAAAAAATATGAACAGTAAAGTGAAAACAAACTTACAACAATAAGCACTGAACATAAAAAAACAATAGCAAACTAAGCAAACAACTAAAACAGGAACAAATTCACAGAAATAGAGATCACATGGAGTATTATCAGTGGGGAGGAGGAGGAGGAAGAATGGAGGAAAGGTACAGGGAATAAGAGCCATAAATATTAGGTGGGTACAAAATATACAGGGTGTAGTTAAGAGTAGTATATGAAATGGAGAAATTAAAGAACTTATATGTGTGACTTTGGACATGAACAAAGGTGGGGGAATGATGAGGTGGGGTACAGGGCAGAAGGGGGGGATAAAGGGGAGGAAAAATGGGACAACTGTAATAGTGTAATCAATAAAATATATTTTAAAAAAGAAAAAAGTTGTTTGCAAAGTTTCTTGGTACTTTTGACATTTTGGCCAAATAATTATTTGCTGTGGGTCTGTTTTATGCATTGGAAGATGCTTAGCAGCATCACTTGCCTCTACCCAGTAGGAGCCAATAACAGGAGATAGCTGACATGCTCCAAATACCAAAATCAATAAAGTTATTGGTGAAAAGGAAAAAAGTGTGTCTTATTTTATGGAAAAAACTAAACAGACTTTTTGGCCAACCCAGTAAGATCCTCACATATGTGGATCCTATTTGCCCCTGTAGTTTCAACTCTTGCAAAATTTCCCTCTTCACAGGAGTTGTGCTCTCTAGGCATACTGAAGTGTTTGACAACTGTGATGGTTAACTTTATGTGTCAGCTGGCTAGGCTACAATACACAGGTGTTTGATCAAACACTGTTCTACATGTTTCTTTTCAGGTATTTTAAATATAAGAATAACATTTAATCAGCAGAGTTTGAGTAATGCAGATTACCCTCCATGTGGGTGGGCCTCATCCAATCAGTTGAAGGTCTTAATAGAAAAGACTGATATCCACTGACCAAGAAAAAAATCTGCTAGCAGAGTTCCTTTAGATTTAAACTGCAACACCGACTCTTCAGCCTTCTGGCCTAACCTGCAGCCTTTTATTTACCAGCCTCCACAGTTGTATGAGCCAATTCCTTGAAATCTTCCCTTCCCTTCCCTTCCCTTCCCTTCCCTTCCCTTCCCTTCCCTTCCCTTCCCTTCCCTTCCCTTCCCTCCCCTCCCCTCCCCTTCCTCTCCCTTCACTCTCATACCCACCTTCACTTCCTTTCCCTTCTCTTGTGGTAGATTTCACTCTTGCTCTCACTCTCAAGACCTCAGTCACCATGCTGTGAGGATGGTCAGGCTACATAGTTATATTCTGTCTGAGCATCCCAGCTTGGCTGTCAACTTACAGCCAGCATCAAACACCAGATGTGTGGATGAAAGAGCAAGGCTTCAGATAATTCCAGGTACCAGTCTTCCAGTCTTCTAGTCTCTCAGATGAAGCCCCAGGCATCGTGGAGCCTCAACAATGAGACACTGAATTAGAACAGTGTCTGTCCAGAAGGGTAAAGCCTGATGCCAAAGCACAGACTTGGTGATTGGAGCAGACTAAATTTTAGCTCCCATTTGCACTCTCCGTTAGGCACCCTCATGCGATGAACCATATACAGCCGTATACAGCCACCCTTACTGTGTTCATTTAAGCCCATGGGGTCATACCTAGTTTATGACAATATCTTTTCAGTGTATTACCTGATCCTGCCTCTACTTGTATTCCTCTTCATCTTACCCTGTATGCTTGTGCCAAAATACAAATCTCACAATATTACTCTCATGCCTGATATCTTATGATGACTCTCCATTTCATAGGGAATAAATTTCAGATTCCTTAGCTTAATGCGAGCAACCTTCCATGAGGTAAGACTGATCCTCTAGCTTTGTCTCTGTGCTTCATATTCCAAGCTCTTGTAACATGAAAACTTAAGTTCTCTACCTGTTCCCTGCTGTTTTATGCTTTCTAGCTTTTGCTCCTTCTGATTCTTCTGCATAGATTACTTCATAGGTTCATACCTCTTCTCTCCTTTAACTACTGTATTTTTAGGAGTGTAAGACACACCAGACCATAAGACACACCCAGGTTTTAGAGGAGGAAAATAATTTTGAAGCAAAAAAATGTGGTAAAATATTTAATGATGTAAATAACATAATATTTCACCGATGCAAATGTAAACTACATTTACTAGCCAGGTAAGGTACATTCAGAGCATAAGACACATCCCTATTTCCCTCCCAAATTGGGGGGTGTGCATCTTATAGTCTGAGAATACGGTAAATCCTATTTATCTGTAGGTTCAGTTTGGTGTTACTTCCTCCCAAAACCTTCCTCCTGACAACCCAGCTTGTGTTGAGGAAGGCAGAAGGAAGCAGTGCTGCTCTGCTGTGTTTCCTTAGCTCCAGTGCCTTTCTCTACCTTTCCACCACCATTATGAAACTAACTACATGGGATGGTCAATGTCCTACTTATGTGTCCTTCTTCCCTACAAAATGGTCAGTGAGGATAGGACTGTTTCTTATTTAACATTGTATTCCCATCAAGTAGCAGAGTGCCTGCCATATATTATGGGTTCCACATGTATTTACTGAATGAAGTAATGAATGAAGTAAATGGAGAGTCATAGAATGCTAGCACCAAAAGGGATTTAATTAATTATCCAGTCCAATTTCCTTATTAAACCCATGAGAAAACAGGCCCGGACGTGGTAAATAACTGATGAAAGTCACATAACTAGTTAAAAATTGAGCCAGGTTTAGGATAAAATTTTTTTCTCTTTTTGTCTTTCCATTTATTTACACCAATCCTAGGCTTATTATCTCTTAAATATCCAACCAAATAGACAGGTACTTTTCTTAAGAGAATTTTCAATTTATAAATCTTGGTTCAAATGCTTTTCTTTCCTATTTTCTGGTAAATACCATCTGTCAACTGGTATTTTATGTGAATGGAATAACAGAAGGTTTGTGCTCTTTGGAAAGTGTTAGAAGTTAATACTTCCCGCTGTGATCCTTATTTGGTTGCTTAAAGAAAAAAAAGTATTTTTCATCATGAATAAGAAAAAATAACTAATTCTTTTACAAACTGGTTGAGTTCAAAGTTGTTTTGAATTTATGAAACTTTTTTGGAAGTACAACATGTCTTTTTTTAAAAAAATAACTCTATCCCCCAAAAAGATATCAGAACAAGAGATGGAAAATATTACTGGCTCTGAAGCTATTGATGAATTTGCAAGGGAGAAATGGATAATTTAAACTTCATAGAAACTAAATCTCTACATATACATAAAATTGTTAATATAATAAAGCAAACAACAGACAAGAAAAAATTACCAGCAAATGTGACAAAGGCCTAATATCTATATAATCTAAGAAGCCCATATAAATTTCTGAGAAAATACTCAGGCATTCAGTAGATAAGTGGGTGATGAAGATGAACAAGTTTTGAAAAGAAGTGCTATTATCAAACAAGCATATAGGAAAATATTAAAGCCTCTGACAATCAAAGAAATAAAAAAAGAGAACATTAATGGGGTGTTTTATGACCATTAAATTAGGGAAAACCAAAATGTTATTGATTATCTATGATATTTACAAGGTTGTGGGAAAACTGGCACATGTTCATATTACTGGTGGCAGTATAAGTTGGGATAAACATTTTGGGTTTGGATATGCATGGCATTTAGCAATAGTATGACATTTAGTTTGTAGACCTGGTCTACAAACCCAGCTCTCCAAATATGTAAGTCCTATGATACCAACTTGAGAGGAAGTAATACGGAACCGCCACTTTGGCAATACAAGTAAGGTAACCTTACTTCTGAGAATTTAACCTCATGATATAATCCAAAAGGAGAAAATAAATTATACCCATAAAATGTCCATTTAAGTATTATCTATGATAGAGATATAAGAAACCACTTGAATATTTAATAAAGTAAATTATCTGGTAAAGCAGTAATCACATAAATGATGACACATTATCTGGAAGACAATGCAAATGACACAAGAATGTTTATGACATAAAAAGTGAAACAATATAAAGAGCATATATAACTATAGAATAATCATGGTTATGAAAAAAATATTTTGTTGGTATGGGCCCTATTTCCTTGTCTTCATGCTACTATGAGAGAGAGAGAGAGGGCTTTTGCTGTACTCCCCAGAGGCAAGTAGCATCAGAGAGGTATTTTAAGGCCTTTTTATATTCCACTTTTTTCCTCTCCTAAGGAGAATTTATATGATTAACAAGATAGGAAAGAGATTACTGGGTACATGCATACGTATGCTTATTGCTTGCTCTCTTTGGGGACACTTGTTTTTCTCTCTGCCCCTGCTTCCATATATGGTGAGAACAGTTGGATCAGAACTCAGAACCTAGCTTCCATAGGCAAGACTGGAAATAACATTTCTTTTTGTCCCTCTGACTCCTGCTTATCCCAGGTATATGTCAAACCATGATCTTCTATGTGGCTAACTGGGTAAAGACCTGGTCTACAAACCCAGCTCTCCAAATATGTAAGTCCTATGATATCAACTTGAGAGGAAGTAATACGGAACCTCCACTTTGGCAAACAGTCCAAACTAGTTCTTCCAATCCACTTTTACCAAGTATAAACAAACAATTTTCAACTGGTTCCTGTGTCTACTCCTAGACTGCTTTCAAAAAGAAGGGGGGGAAAGTTGAATAATGAGCTCCCCTCAACTTCCAAACAGAATCCTGTGGGCCTAGAAGAAAATCCAGTAAAATTAAACCTACTTGATTTACTAAGAGTATAAATATTATTTTGAATTTTGTTTGATATATGAATAGCTCCAAACTTGAGGCAGGTAGTAACTACTTCTGGACTTTGTCCAGGTAATGCAATGTGGTTGGCATAAACCCCAAATCCACTTTTTCTAGGACTTCTGCAAGCTTTGTGTGTGCATGGATAGTCTTATAGCTCTTAAGGGACCATTTATTAGTATAAGAATGGTAACCCTACCTGAGCTGGACCAATAAGATCCCTTCATTAGTATTTTAAAAGCTAATGTGAGAAAATAAAACTTATGTAGAAACTGATCATCAATGGGGAAAAATATATGATTAGGGGGTGGTGAAATTCCTGGTTCCAGTCACTGCTGACAAATAGCTATACACCTACTTCTCTTCTACTTGGTAACATAAATCAATAAATTCTCATTTTTGCATAGGCTGGCTTGAGTTGGAATCTAGCCATAATGTGACTACTGCAGATGGAAACTGCCTGTGAAACTGTATCCCATCAAGGGGTGCTTTTGTAGCAGTAATGAAGCTGCCCTGATTGTCAGCCCAGGCCTACTTAGGAAGGTTGTACCAAGTTATATCATTAGACTTAATCTCTGTCAAAGAAAAACTTTTGCATACAATCCATAATAAAAAATCATATTTAAATAATCTCAACACTAAGTGTTTTTTTTCAGGAGATTAAGTCAAAATTGTTCAAAATCATTCACTGTTGTATTTCATCAACTCTGTTAGAATCACAGCAGATATAAATGAGCACCAAATTCATGAATTGTGCATTAGTTTATATCTTTTCCCCAAGGCTAATTATTGCCTTATTTTTTCTTCCATTAAAGTTGTCAGTGCACAGTTATATGTGGTGAACCTTGCATCTTGATGAGAAACAAAAATAATTTTAAAATGTGGGTATAATTATACAATGCCACAAAGTTTGTTTCGTTTTCTTCCCCAATAGCTCTCATCAAGGAAAGAGTTTTTTGGCAATTAACATAATCAGCTAATAAAATAAATAAATATGTCAACAAACAGTGTTTATGCATCTGCTGACTGATCTCCCATGAAGAATATTATCCAGAGCTGGTCTTTAGCTATTAGATGGCACAAATGTTCTATGTGTACATGTGTATATATGTGTGTGTTGGCTAAAGTCTACACTGCAGGCTGTTTTCAAAGCTTAGAGCTGCCTTTCCTGATCTAAATGGCTGTGGATGATTACATATTCTACACCTGAAGACAGGGTCCGTTTATTTCTTTAGCACACTGGGGATTCTTTGCTTTTACAAAGCTTGCTAGATAAACACTTCAGATGGCATTCAATATTTACTTTGCCCTAGGTAAAATCTGCTTCTCTTGTACTTTAAATATCATTTGAGAATTTAGAGAATATTGACTATGACCAGAGCCTCCAGAACTAATTAATACCATCAGCCACTTGTTGGCATCAACTTCTCTTCCTCCATGTCCATTTAATATTTCTCAGTAACTCCCATGTGGCTATGTCTGTTGGCCAACTTTAATTTCTCATTTTACTTAATGTCTCAGCACAATTGTTATTTTGTTACTTCTCTCCAATCTTGAAACACTTCCTTCTGAAGTATTACTTTCACTTCCTGCTCCTTCTAGCTCACTAGCTGTTCCTTCTCAGTCTTCTGTTGATTCTACCTAATCTACTTAATCTCTTAATGTAGGAGTGATCCAAATTCAATCCTTGGAATTCTTCCCTTCTTCAACTACACTTTCTCTTTAGGAAGTGATTTTCCTTTTCCTTGGCTTCAAGAATTGTCTATATACTGAACATTTCCAAATCCATCTTTCTATATCTAAGCAATAAATTCCAGACACATTTCTTTAACTGCTGACTACACATTCCCAATAGCTAATAAGAATGTCAAACTTTATATGTCTGCAAGAATTTAAGATTATTCCTCCACTAAATTATGTCCTCTCAGTCAATGTCAATTTGAACCTTTCAGTTAATCAAGCCTAAAAGCTCAGAATCATCTTTGCTACCTCTCTTTCTCTCATACACCACACCTAATCCAGGAAGAAATGAAGAATACAATTTCTGAAATTAAAAAACCCACTAGAAGGGATTACAAGCAGACTAGATGAAGCAGAGGACTGAATTAGTGAGCTGGAAGACAAGGTAGAAGAAACACCCAGGTAGAGCAGCTGCATGAAAAAACACTCAAAACATATGAAGAGAGCTTAAGGGAACTGCAAGACAACATGAAATGCAACAGCATTCAAATCATAATACCAGAAGGAGAAGAAAAGGTGCAAGGGATAGAAGCCATGCTTGAAAATATAATGACAGAAAACTTCCAAAACCTGGAGAAGGGAAGGTTTTGGGAAGGGAGAAGTGGAAGGGAAAACCACACAAGTTCAGGAAGCAAAGAGGGTCCCATTAGAGATGAACTCAAGAAGGCCCACTGTAAGACACATCATAATTAAAATGCCAAGTTTTAAAGACAAAGAGAGAATCTTAAAAGCAGCGAGGGAGAAACAAGAAGTAACATGCAAGGAACCTTCAATAAGGCTAGCAGCTGATTTCTCAACAGAAACACTGCAAATCAGGAGAGAATGGCTATAAATATTTCAAGTAATAAAAAGCAAAGGCCTGCAACCAAGATTACTCTACCCAGTGAGACCCTCAATTAAAACAGAAAGTGAAATACAGAGTTTCCCAGACCAAAGAAGGCTAAAAGAACATACCTCCACCAAACCAGCCCTGCAAGATATGCTAAAGGGACTGCTTTAAAAAGAGAAAGAAAAAGAGTGAGAGAGAGAAGAATACATATTCAAAGGGGGGGTGAGTAAGTACCTAGCAATAATCTTACATGTTAATAGATTAAATGCTCCAATCAAAAGATACAGGGTAGCTGAATGGATAAGAAAACATGGCCTGCACATATGCTGCCTACAAAAGATGCACCTTAGGAAAAAAAGGCCTGTACAAAATGAAATTGAAGAGCTGGAAACAAACATTCTAAGCAAATGGACAGGAAAAAAAGCTGAGGTAGCAATATTTATAATAGACAAAATAGACTTCAAAGTCCATAAAAAAGAGACACTGAAGGACACTTCATAATGCTCAAGGGAAGAATCCATCAAGAAGACATAAACATTGTAAACATATATTCACTCAACATAGGAGCACCCAAATATATAAGGAAAATCTTGGAGGACTACAAGAAAAATATAGACAGCAACACATTTATAGTAGGGGATTTTATTTTTATTTATTTATTTACTTTAAAGATTTTATTTATTTATCTTTAGAGGGGAAGGGAAGGAGAGAAGGAGAGAAACATCAATGTGTGGTTGCCTCTCATGAGTCCCCTGCTGGGAACTGGCCTGCAACCCAAAGATTACTCATGTGCCCTGACTGGGAATCGAACCGCAATCGTATGGTTCGCAGGCCCGCTATAGTAGGGGATTTTAACACCCACTGTCAAAAATGGATGGATCTTCTAAACAAAATATCAACACGGATATTGCAAGCATTGAATAATGCCCTACACCATACGGAGTTAACTATAAAGAACATTTATAGAACATTTAAAGAACTATATTTAACTATATAAAGAACATTTCATCACAAGGAAGCAAAATACACATTCTTTTCAAATGCAGATGGAACATTTCCAAAGACAGACCACATAATAAGACACAAAACAAGCCTCAACAAATTAAAAAAAATCAAATCATATCAAGCATTTTCTTGGACCACCAGGGCCTGAAGGTAGAAACCAAACTCAAGGTAAAAACTTGAAGACACTCAAACTCCAGAAAGTTGAATGGTATGCTGTTAAAAAAAGAATGGGTTAAGAATGAGATCAAAGAAGAAATCAAAAAGTTTCTGGAAACAAATGAAAATGAGCTCACGAAAGTTCAAAACTTATGGGACACAGTGAAGGCAGTCCTGAGAGGGAAGTTCATAGCAATACAGGACTACCTAAAAAAGATAGAACATTTCAAATAAACAACCTAAACCTACATCTACAAGAACTGAAGGAAAAACAACAAAGAAGCCCAGAGCAAGCAGAAGGACAGAAATAACCAAGATCAGAGCAGAATTTTGAAGACTTTGCCAAAAAATTCTCAAGTTAATAAGTAAATTTAGCAAAATGGTGGGTACAAAGTCCATATTCAGAAATCAAAGGCATTTTTTTATACCAACAATGAAACATAAGAAGCAGAACTCAGGGGGGAAAATCCCATTTGATATAGCAAAAAGAAAAATAAAATACCTAGGAATAAACCTAGACAAGGAGGTAAAACACCTGTACTCAAGAAAACTACATAACACTAAGAAAGAAATCAAGGAAGACACAAATAAATGGAAACATATACCATGTTTATGGATCAGAAGAATTAACATCATCAAACTGTTCATACTACCCAAAGCAATTTATAGATTTAATGCAATGCCTATTAAAACACCAATGACACATTTCACAGATATAGGACAAACACTTCAAAAACTTATATGGAACTATAAATTGACCCTGAATAGCTTCAGCAATTTTGAGAAAGAAGAACTAAGTAGGAAGGATCACAATACCTGATATCAGACTATATTTCAAGGCCAGTGTAATCAAAACAGTCTGGTACTGGTGTAAGAACAGACATATAGACCAATGGAACAGAACAGAGAGCCCAGTAATAAACCCAACTCTTTATGGTCAATTAATATTCAACAGAGGAGGCAACAGCATAAAATAGAATAAAAATAACCTCTTCAACAAATGGTGTTGGGACATCTGGACAGCTATGTGCAAAAAAATGAAACTCGATCACCAATTTATACCAAACACAAAAATAAATTCAGGGTGGATAAAAGACTTAAATATAAGTTGTGACACAATAAAAGTCCTAGAGGAGAATATAGGCAGGAAAATCTCAGATGTTCCATGCAGCAGTATTTTTATTGATATATCCTCTAGAGCAAAGGACATAAAGGAAAGAATAAACAACTGGGAATACATCAAAATAAAAAAACTTCTGTATGGCTAAAGAAAACAGTAGTAAAATGAAAAGCAAACCAACTATTTGGGAAAACATATTTGCAAATGATACCTTGGACAAGGGTTTGATCTCCAAAATATATAAAGAACTCTCATTACTCCACAGCAGGAAGACAAACAAGCCAATTAAAAATGGGCGAAGGACCTGAACATACATTTCTCCAGGGAGGACATACAGAGGGCCCAGAGACATATGAAAAGATGCTCAGCATCACTAGCCATCAAAGAAATGGAAATTAAAACCACAAGGCAATGCCACATCACACTGGTCAGAATGGCCATCATAACCAAATCAAACAAGTGCTGGTGAGGTTGTGGAGAAAAGGGAACCCTAGTACACTATTGGTGGGAGTGCCTACTGGTGCAGCCATTGTTGAAAACAGTATGGAATTTCCTCAGAAAACTAGAAATGGAACTGTCTTTTGACCCAGCAATTTTATAGCTGGGATTATACCCTAAGAATTCTGAACCACCAATCCAAAAGAACCTATGCATCCCAATATTCATAGCAACACAATTTACAATAACCAAGTGCTGGAAGCAGCCTAGGTGCCCATCATTAAATGAGTGGATGAAAAAACTGGAAAAGAATAAGGAATTTCCTCAGAAAACTAAAAATTGAACTGCCTTTTGACCTAGCAATTCCACTGCTGGAATTATATGCTAAGAGCCCTGAAACACCAATCCAGAGAATCTATGTTCATAGCAGCACAATTTACAATAGCCAAGTGCTAGAAGCAACCTAAGTGCCCATCAGCAAATGAGTAGATAAAGAACTATGGTACATTTACACAATGGAATTCTATGCAGCAGAAAGAAAGAAGGTGCTTATACCCTTTGCTACAGCATGGATCAAACTGGACAGCATTATGTTAAGTGAAATAAGCCAGATGGTGAGGGACAAATATCATATAATCTCACCTTTAACTGAAATGTAATCAACAAAAGAAAAAAGCCAACAAAATATAACCAGAATCATTGAAATTAAGAACAATCTAACAATAGCCAGAAGGGAAGGGGGAGGGGATAGTGGGAAGAAGGGTTTTCAGGAATTACTATAAAGGACACATGGACAAAATCAAGGGGGAGGGTGGAAGCAAGGGAGGGAGGTGGGTTTGGAGGGGGTGGGGGATGGAGGGGGAAATATGGACAACTGTAATTGAAGAACATTAAAATAATTAGAAAAAGGAAAAAGCAAAAAATTTGTGGTACATACTCTGGTTTCTCTTCAGATCCTATAAATCTTTCACCTTAAAAAAAACTGTGGTACATGTATACAATGAAATACTACACAGCAGAAAGAAAGAAGGAGCTTCTACCCTTCAGAAGAGCATGGATAAAACTGGAGAGCATTATTATAAGTGAAATGAACATTATTATAAATAAATATATTATTAAATGAACATTATTATTTCATTATTATAATGAAATGGACATTCTTGCAAGGGGTGAAAGACAAATACTATATAATCTCACCTATAAAGTGGAACCTAATCAACAAACAAACAAGGAAGCAAACTGACAGTAACCAGAGGGGAGGTGAGAAAGGGATAATGGGGTAAAATAGGGGAAGGGCTATCAAGGAACATGTATAAAGGACATATGGACAAAGCCATAGGGGTTAGTTTGGAGGGTGGGAGGCAGGGTGGGATGGGGCAGGGAGTTGTAGTGGGGTGAAATGGAGACATCTATACTTGAACAACAATAAAACATTTTTAAAAGATAATAAGCAATTCTTAAAAAACAAAACAAAAAAAGACATTGGAGGCTGTACCTTCATAATATGTCCCTTCTCTGACTTTTTTAACCTAGAATGTCCTGTATGATTTTGCCTTATCTCCCACTGCTCTTGATTTTCTTTTTTTCTTAATGGTATGAATGTTTAATTTGTTTTTCCATATTGTTTGACTAAATGAAAACTTTTAAGTTTCATTAATTTTTCTAAAATGTATCTATGTTGTTTTCCCCTTCTAATATTACCTTTTTTCCTAAATTAGTTTCAGGTGTACATGTAATGGTTAGACAATCATATATGGTACTTTACAAAGTGATCCCAATATTTTAAGTACCTACTTGCCACCACACATAGTTATTATATGATTGACTATATTCCCTATGCTATACTTTGTATCACTGTGACTATTCTATAAATGCCAATTTGTACTTGTTAGTTCTTTCACCTCTCTCACTCAGTCCCCCAAACACCCTCCCCTCTGGCAACCATCAGCCCATTCTCTGTATCTATGAGCCTGTTTCAGTTTTGTTTGTTTATTTTGTTCTTTAGATTCCTCCACATATAAGTGAAATCATATGGTATTTGTCTTTGTTTGTTTGACTTATTTCACTTGGCATAATACCATCTAGGTCCATTCATGGTGTCACAAATGCTAAGATTCCATTCTTTTTTTTATTGTTGTTCAAGTACGGTTGTCTCCATTTTTACCCCACTATGCCTCACTGCCCCACCCATTCCACTTTCCACCCTAAAACCTACCCCTTTTGGCTTTGTCCATGTGTCCTTTATACATGCTCTTTGATGGCCTTTCCCCTATAATCCCTCTCCCTCATCCTCTCTGGTAACTGTCAATTTGTTCTTTATTTCAACGTCTCTGGTTGTATTTTCATTATTTTTTTATGGCTAAGTGATAGCCCATTGTATGTATGTATGTATGTATGTGTGTGTGTGTGTGTGTGTGTGTGTATATATATATATATATATATATATATATATATATATATATATATCACCACTTTTATATCCATTTGTTTATTGATGAGCACTTGGGTTGTTTTCATATCTTGTTGTTGTAAACAATGCTTCAGTGAATATAGGGGTGCATATATACTTTTGAATTAGTGTTTTGGGTTTCTTCAGCTATATACCCAGAACTGGAATCACTAAGACATAAAAGAATTCCAGTTTTAATTTTCTGAGGAGCCTCCATGCTGTTTTCCTTAGTGGCTGCACCAGTCTGCATTCTCACCTACAGAGCACAGGGGTTCCTTTGTTTCACTTCCTCGCCAATACTTTTTTGTTTTTTTTTAAATTTATTGATGATAGCCATTGTGACAGGTGTGAGCTGACATCTCACTGTTGTATTAATTTTTATTTCTGTGGTGATTAGTGATGTTGAATATCTTTTCACATGTCTATTTGCCATAATATAGTCTAAACTCTGCCTCCAACATATTAAGTACACTAACTTTAGAGTCTTTGTACTCTCTACTTCTGCCTGGAAAGCTCTTCCCCTAAGTCTTTCAATGGTTGGATTCCTTATTTCATTTTGGGTTCTGCTCAGAAGTTCCCACCTGAAGGAAGACTTTGTGGAACATTTTATCAAAAAGATAGTCCATTCATCCTATCCATACCTCTCTATTTTTATTCTGCTTTATTTCTTCACAGAACATACTACTTTCTGAAATTATACGTTATAATTTTGTTTGTATATTTATTCATTGTCTCTCCACTTATACTATAAGTGACAGGAAGGCAAAGACTTTGTCTTGTTCATCATGGCAACCTTAGTTCTGAACATATAATAGGTAGCCCAAAACACCTGTGGGATGAGTGAATCAAACATCCTATTTTACATAAGAGAAACTGAAGCATGAAAGGATAAATAACTTGTTCAAGGTCACAGAGACAGAGCTTTGATTTGAAGTCACATCACCATAGTATTTACTCTGGTTCAAATTACCCATACTCATGCACAATGCTTGAAGAGAAAACCTGAGATAAGACCATATCACAAAGCTCTTTCATTATACACAAATATAAATATAACTAAATATATACATAGTATAAATGTATATAGTATAAATGTATTTAGATTTATATATATTTATATGTAAATATATATAAATATATATAAATCTAAATATATTTACATTTGTGCTCAAACAACATATTTCATAGCACAAGGCAAAGCCTAGCAGATTAGCATGCTGTAATTTCTAATACATTAATAGATGAGATTTTTTTTTCTGGGAAGTCAATATAGATTGCTTATTTATAAGATGGAGTGATCCCTTACGTAGATACTATAATTCTTTTTTTTTTAATTTTTATTTATTTATTTATTTATTTATCTTTAGAAGGGAAGGAGAGAGGGAGAGAAACATCAATGTATGGTTGCCTTTCGTGCGTCCCCTGCTGGGAGTTGGCCTGCAGGGAACTGGCCTGCAACCCAGGCATGTGCCCCGAGTGGGAATCGAACCGCGATCCTCTGGTCGCAAGCCCGTGCTCAATCCACTGAGCTACACCAGCCAGGGCTGATACTATAATTCTTTTTTTCTTCATCTTTTTTATTGTTGTTCAAGTACACTTGTTTCCATTTCCCCCACCACCACTCCCCCCAACTATAGCCATCCCCACCTCCCACCCTTGATCCTACCACTCTTTTGCTTTGTCCATGTGTCTCTTATACATGAGATTTAATACATTGCTTTCCAAAGACAAGCCTGTCACTGAACCCAAACTTCAGCTGATGATGATTGGATTTCTCCTTAAATTTGCCCTTTTTTTAAATGCTGATTTGATTACAAATAGCTCATCTTTTAATACTATCCATTACTTAGAAAAGAAATGGAGAGATTAAGCCAAAATCCTTGCTACTGCCTTCTGCAGATGGAAATGAGGCTCAGATATCCAGGACTGTACATTAATTTAACTTTTTAAAAATAGGGACTGGCAACTTTAATAATTCAAGGCATAGATAGCTCTATCTTTGACAGGAGCTTTTTTAAACTTTGGGTACCAAGATAGAAATCATTTCCTTGGTACAAAGTACAAGGAAATTTTCTTTAATTGTGGTCTTTTGTAGATAGCTCTGCTTCATGGTGCATTAATGCCCAAAAGCTTTTTTTTTTTTTGCTGAGAAAAGAATGCTCTATAATCCCAGGAACGTACTGTCATCCATAAAATGTCTTTCAATGTGTGTAAAGTTCTAACATGTTTGGTTCATTTCTTTGGATCTCTTTGATCTTAGTGTTCAATGATTTGCCCCTTTGAATGAAAATATAGAAGGTCAGAGTCCTCTCCCTCCTTAAGTGGCACCACTGTTTAAAGAATCTGTGAAATTCAAAGGGATCTGTTCTATACATGGTATTTTGATGGTATGAGTGTTGGCAAAGAATGACTTGTATCTATAAGCAGTATCTATATGGGCAAGATCTTCAACTCTTTTGATAAAACTGAACTTTTCTGAGTCAGAAGTTTGACAAAGGGTATGTTTCCTCCTGGATTGACCCCTATTTCTAGGAGAGCCAAACCCTATATTCAGTGAAGGGAAAACACACGAGTTTGTGTGTGGAGAGAGCCTTGGGATCTACTTTTGAAGGGGAACTACCAACCAGAAGCATAAAGACAAATTTCACATTTTTGGACAACTCTAGGATTATTTTAACATGCTTTCATGAGAGAGGTCATCCTTGGAGCCCACATTCAGTTCTGTCTTCTATTTTAGGGCAGCACAGTTAATAGTTTGGGAGTCAAAAGAAACCTGTGTTTGAATTCCAGATTACTGACTGTTTGACCTTAAGCAGGTTACATAACTTTTGTGTCTCTATTTGCTTACCTTCAAAATGGAGATAATATTAGTCCCCATTTTATAGAGTTTGTGAGGAATAAATGAACTGATGCTTGTAAAATGCTTAGTGTAGTGCCTGATACATACTGTAATTCAGTAAATGGGAGTTATTGTTGTTGGTGGTGTTGCTTTGTTTAAGTGGAATTTTGTTGTATCTGTGACAATTACCAGCTATGTGACTTTAGGCAGGTCAGTTCACGTGTCTGAGTTTCCTCATTTTTCAAATAGGGATAATAACAGTCTACCTGAAATTGTTGTGATAATTACATAGGATAACCAGTATAAAGCTCATAGCAAAATACTTGTTGTAAATAATCAAATAAATGTGAATATTATTCTTTTAAAAAAGATTTTATTTATTTTTTTAGAGAGAGGGGGAGGGAGGGAGAAAGAGAGGGAGAGAAACATAAATGTATGGTTGCCTCTCACAGGCCCCTCCCCCCACTGGGGACCTGGCCTGCCATGTGCCCCGACTGAAAATTAAACCAGTGACCCCCTGGTTTGCAGGCCAATGTTCAATCTACTAGCTACACCAGCCAGCACTGGATATTATCCTTTTGTTTCCTTCTCTTCTTGTCCAATACACATCTTTTTCTGGAATAAGAAATCTCTTAGCAAGAAGGGAAAATAGAAGTATGAGGGGGGCAGAATATGATTGTATTATAGAAATACCTGTATACAGAGTAAGGTGGGAAATTCATGAAACATGATGCATCATGACACAATTACATAATTTATATGTAGGAAAATAATATAAATTCAATTAAAACATTAAAGTATATTTTTATTTTCATGCTGTAGGGAATGAGAACATAATTTATCAGATATGATTAAGAATGACATTGAGCCCTGGCTGGGTGGCTCAGCTGGTTGGAGTATCATCCTCTACACCAAAAGGTTAAGAGTTCAATCCCTGGTCAGGGAACATACCAAGGTTGCCGGTTTAATCCCTGGTTGGGGAGCATACAGGAGGCAACCAATGGATGTTTCTCTCTCTTATTGATATTTCTTTCTTTCACTCTCTCTGTCTCTTTCTCTCTCCCCCTGTCCCTCTCCCTTTCCCTCTCTCTCTTTTTCTTCTTCTGCCTTGAAAATCAATGAACATATCCCTGGGTGAGGATTTAAAAGGAAAAGAACAAAATTGAGAATAGAATTTATTCCACAAAGCAATGAAACAGGAAGATTTCTTAGGGGAGATTATAATAAATTAATTCCCTAGCCCTTTTCAGGAAATAAAACCCTTGCCCACTTTGAAGTTACTGGAAGGGAGTATTTGATCTCATGTGGCCATTGGCACAACACAGTTCTGTCTCATCTGACTACATAATCTTCACATGTACTCTTTAAATCCTGTTCATATATCAATTTCCCCCAAACTAGGTACTCTGCCTAGACATATCAAGGAAGTGTTTGCTGTTTGTGCCATATGTGAAAAAATATTCAGTACTCTCCTCCATTACCACAATTTCTGACTTAAAATGACATATAAAAGAAGAAATAAAAAGGTCAGATCTAAAATATTAAAATGCCCATAATCAGTCAGAACTGCCAATCTCATGATTATGCTATTAAATATATTTTTAGAAATTGAAATCTGGTAATATTTTGGTATGTGACAGATATTAATGCTCTAAATGTCCTTTAATTATTTCGAGATAACTTTTAGAACCCATACAACCAACACTCTAGACAGACTGTGTGCTGATTCTAATCAGTAGCCTAAGTATCTAAATAACATAAAAAATATTTCCAAGTACTCAAATGGCTTGTTCTATGGATGGCGGGCCTTTGGAAATCTTGTATAATGTTGTTCATGGTTTAACGTAACATTTTCCTGTGAGTGGCGGAAAGTTTGATCTGCCTAACTTTCTCTAGAGACAGATGTAAAGCACTCAATTGCTCTTTAAACTATTTTCCTAAAAACACCTATTCCAAACACTCATTCCTGACTGCTCAGATATATTTATATTAAGTTGTACTAAGAATAGATTTATGGGAAATTGGTAACTGAACAGATTCTAGTTTTTAAATGATTTTGCTTCTGCTGTTATTGGATTTTGATTTCCCAGACTGGTTAGAAATAGAAAACCAAAAGTAAAACTGAACAGATTCAGGTAGCTTAGGTGAAATTTAACTTGACCATAACCCAAGTAGCAAGTTGCAGATGCTCAAAATAATCTTGTGGGTAACCAAAAGGGTTTGATTATAAATAGTTACTTTTTAGTAGTAATAATTAGTTTGTAAGATGCTGTGTATCTGTATCAACTCTTTGAGCTATTTTTTTTCTAAATTGTTTTTTTACATAAAGACAGAGATTCTTACTTTGGGGAGCCTCCTGATTTATTTTTAAATTGATTTTCATCTGTATTTGGGAAGGAGGTAAATGTTTTACCAGAAAACAAATGATTATTGAAAGGGATGCATATGGATTTCCGGAGTTGCAATAAACTCACAGGTGGTAATAAATTGTGTTTCCTAGCTTTGATTTTGGGGTGGGGGTATGTGGGGATATTTATGTTTACAAGGGAACACCACAATTTAATGAATGCTTTTTAGTGCCTATCACTAATGCAGCCATTTAGAAAGGACAGAAATATTTGTTACATATTTTAATTTACACATTACATTTTTATTGTTAAATGATATATGATGCAGTGAATACACAATGGATGTTATACTGCCACCTCTTGGTTATTTAAATAAGGATCTCTGCAGTCATAATTCTACATATTCAAATAGAAAAATACAAGTGCTTGAAAGTCAACTAAATTTTTTATTTTGGTTTAGCAAAAACAGTTGTAAATAAATATCTATGCATGTGTGAATGCTTTAAGAGCCCCTAGAAGGTATATTATCTATGCATTAAACTGTATCAGTGCATATGAAATGACAGTGACATTTTGTACTGTAGCATTCCAGAAAGCAATGTTCAGAGTTGGAATAAGTTTAGAATTCTTTACAGTATCTTTCATTAAATCAACATCAACTTAATCCAATATCTGTTTCACTATAATCTAAAACATAAAAATCCAAGTATTTTCTTTTTCTTTCTTTTTTAAAAAAAGCATTTTCCTCATTTTATTTTATTTTATTTTATATTTTAAATTTTATTATTTTATTTTATTTCATTCTTGTTCAAGTACAGTTTTCTGTCTTATATTCCCAGCCCTGCACGCCCCCCCACCCCGTGCTCCCCACCTCCCTCCCATTTCCTCCCCCCACCTTAGTTATTGTCCATGTGTCCTTTATACTTATTCATGTGAGTCCATCCCCTTTTCCCCTATGATTCTCTCCCCTCTCCCCTCTGGACTTTGTCAGCCTGTTCCTTATTTGAGTGTCATTGGTCATATTTTGCTTGCTTGTTTGTTTTGTTGTTTAGATTCCTGTTAAAGGTGATATCATATGGTATTTGTCTTTCACTGCCTGGCTTATTTCGCTCAGCATAATGCTTTCCAGTTCCATCCATGATGTTGCAAAGGGTAGGAGTTCCTTCTTCCTTTCTGAAGTATAGAATTCCATTGTGTATATGTACCATATCTGCTTGCCTGTTTCCCCTGGCAACTAAACACTGGCCCAGAATTGGGGACAGCATGATTGACTCTAGAATAGGTTCTATTCTATGCAAAAATGTTAATGAGGAAAAAAATCAAAACTAGAAAAGACCTTTGAGACTATCTAGTCCAACTGCTCTTAAAAATGTGAAAACAAGAGCCTTGAGAAGACACATGAATGGTTTACCTAGAAAATGGATGGCAAAGCAGGACTAGAAGTCTGGTCCTCTAACCACAAATCCAGTGTCCTTTTACCCCACTGTGCTGTCTCTGTGCTCTTTAGTTCTTCTTTAAGCCTTAATGTGTCTTCAGTTGAGATCTGATTCCTTCAGAGTAGCTATCCAGTTATAAGTGGTAAAGGTGTTTAAACCCCAGTCCCTTACTCAATGCCCTGATTTGTGAATCCTGTTGCTTTTAGCAAATGTTTTAAGTATGGGGGCAACACCTAGGTCAGGGGTACTTTTCAAACCCAGGACATAACCTCTTTTGATTTTAGAAAGAAATGGGTATACCTCAAATTATATTCTCAGGCAATTCTCCAGAGAAGAAGTTCAAAAACAGACCTGTAAGCTTTACATAGCTAATGGAAAAACTGCCACCCAGAGAAGTGGAGAAGTGCCTTGCACAGGTCTCATAGCAGGATTGTGGCTAGTGGTGGCTGGTGCTTGTTCTGCAGCACATTGATACCTGCATTATTGCTCTAGTACATTAACTGATCGGGCATTGGAAGAGTTTTTAAACTGTTAAAGAAAATTTGAGACTAGAGGTGCTTTGTAGATGTTTATTGACCTTAAAGGGATGCCCATTGTGTAATATGACAGCTGGAAGAAGGGGTACTGATTTTCTTAAATTGAATTTCCATCAAATAGCAGGTTTCCCTTCTTCCCACTTTTCTCATTGACGGATCTCAGACCTGAACGAGTGTTGTGGAGAATTTAAGATATCCAAATAAGTTAGAGATCTCACTGTGCTATGTTGTTCTGGCCTCATAATTAGCACCTGGATCCAAAACTATGGAGTAACATAGTATGTTTGTTAGAATGACTCAGTTTACACAGGCCACAGAAGCAACAAAGAGGTTCAGGAAAGGGACTACAGATTGCTCATGTTTCATGCTATAATTTTGCATTGGCCTCTGAAGAAGCAATTATTGCAGTGATTGTGATGCAGGAAAGGATTCTTTTGGTTATTTGGCAGTCACACAGAGTTGGAGAGAGAAGAGCTTTGAACTTCAGGTAATGAAGGTCTCACTGAGTCAGTTAATGTGCATCATTCTCATTTGCTTGGCAACCAGCTGGACAGGGGCCATGCAAGGCCAGCCAGAACGCATTGCTTCCATTAAAATAGGTGAGGCACATAGATAGTGCTGTGGGTGAAGTGACCTTTTGGGTGCTGGGTCACTATTCTAAACTTGCATGTTAAAAATGCCATTATGTCATTTAATTACTGGAACAAGAGAGAGAAAGAGACAGACTGTGTTTGTATGGAAGATATATGTGACAGTGTATTTTGAATGATGTGTGGAAGTGTAATGTGGGCCTCTCTGTGCTGTGTGTCTGTCGCTGTCTTGGGTAAAGACATTGTGAAGGGATGTGCACTATAGGATGTGTGTGACATATATGTTGAAGGGGGCAGGGAGGGGGACATTCTATATACCAATAGTTCAGCTAGGTGAAGAGGATGGTAATTCAGTATTCAGTAGTGAGATAGCTGAGGGGCATTGAGGGGCCTGATATTTTGGGCTTTCTTGGATTTTAGGATCAGATATCATCTTAATGAGAAATTCTGGACCTCTATTATCTTGCAGGCCACCAATAATAATAGTTACAATTTATTGAGCATTTACCATGTGCCAAGTACTGTGCTAAACTCTTTCCAAGTATGAGTTCTTTTTATTCTTATAACAATGCTGTGAGATAGGCAATATTATTGCCAGGTTTCTGTGGAGGAAATTGAAGAACAGGATATTTAAGTAACTTCCCCAAGGCCATTCAACTAGTATATAGCAGAGCCAGAATTTGAACCCAGGCAACCTGGCTACATAACCCATGCTTTTTTTGCCACTAGCCTCTACCATCTTTTACCTATCACCTCCCTATCAAAATCCACTTGTTCTGAGGACCCAAACCCTTTCCTTTTACAAATGAGGAAATGGAAGCCAGGAGGGGATAAGCAGCTTGCATGGGGCCCAAATGGTCATTGGTAGGGCCTGCCGTTCACACACACCCTGCTCTTTCTTTGATGTTGGGAAGCCAGTTTCCTGAGTGAGGCACCTCCTCCATGAGCACCATACACAATCCTGGTCTTAATGTCATCAGCAGCCTTATTTGCACAAACTTGAGCACAGTTGTTCAGGAACAGAGTCTTTTTGCTGGTTTGAAGGCAAATGGAATAAATCAATTTTTCCCTTTCATTATTAATATAGTGAATGTAGGTATATTTTGATCAAGGCTGTGCATATATGCACCTTTCAAAGCACCCCAATCTACAGCCTTGGAGTATTGGGGGTAAAGGGAGTTTGACAAATCTAGTGAAACACCCCAGAGAAGGTTATTGCCTTTTTTTAAATAGTCAAAGTACTAAAGCAGGATCTGTGATAAGACCAGAGGCTAAGCTATAGGAATATGAAGATTCACTTATGAATGGTGCTTGGTGATATGACAAAATGAAATGAAGTATAAGAAACTGTAAAATTGCTTTTTAACTTGAAATTTTATGCCATGTAGCCATGTATATTTGATAAGCAAAACAGGAACACAAATTGTTGATCAATGTTTTTGACCATCTTAATTGCTAAATTGTGTGGACTGCTTAGATGCTGGAATCATTTATGCATGAATTAGGCAAGGCTGCCCACATCAAAATTGAGCTGCCTAGGAATGAAGCATCCCTAGCAGTGGTTGTAAGATATTTCCTCCCTACACTTTTGGACAGCATATGGCCCATCTAGTTGTCTACTACTTTGGAAATATGGTATTTTCAAACAAGAAGCATTCTAGACTTGGAAGAAATAGATACAAAGCCCAACTTGTGAATCAGGAATGCACATTATGCATTTTATTCTGAAAATGTGGCAAATGAGCCCCAAAATGAACTCACTATATAGATCAGTAGATGAACTAACTTTCCAGGAAACTATCAGAACAGCCATGGAAGATAAAAAGAGGCTTTTTAAAAACAGTACAACCTTAAACCCTGACTGGTATAGCTCAGTGGATTGAGCGCCGGCCTATGAACCAAAAGGTTGCAGGTTAAATTCTCAGTCAGGGCATATGCCTGGGTTGCAGGCCAGGTTCCCCAGCTGGGGGTGTGCAAGAGGCAACCAATTGATGTATGTCCCACACATTGATCTTTCTCTCCTTCTCTTTCTCCTCCCCTTCCCCTCTCTCTAATAAATACATTTAAAAAAAGAGTACAACCTTCAAGAATGGTTAGACTCCTCACCTCAAACCAGCGAATAGGACATAAGACTGGCAGTTCTGGTAGGTGTAGGCTCTTCTGGTTAAAAAAAAAAATCCTTTTAATAAAAGTTAGATCATATGGTTCTCGACATTTTAAATTTTACTTATATGTGGGATATAAAATTAAAAGCAACAAATGAACAGACAAGACAAACAAAAGCTCATAGAGAGGCCACAGTATGGTGGTTGCCAGTGCAGAAGGGGGGAGGAGGAAGTAAAAAAGGATAAAGGGGAGATAAATGGTGACAGAAGATTTAACTTTGGATGAGAAACACACAACACAATATAAACTTGTACACTTGAAACATGTATAATTTTTTAAGCGATGCAATCCCAATAAATTTAATTTAAATACTTCTACTAGGGTAACTGCCCATAGCTGACTGGAAATGGAGGGGGTGAGTGGGAGGGAGATTGACAGTAGCTTCTGACCTACAGGGAAAATACAATTTTAAACATTTTTTATTTATTCTTTAAAAACAACAATAAAAAGAATTTAATATCAGCTGTCAACAAATAGAAGGACAGGAGTAAGATGGGTACAAGGGATTTGGAAGTTAGATAAATAGGTGGAAATTCCTCCAAAATATTTTCAGTTTTATTTTTGGATCATTAAGCTAATATTCAGAAAGATGATAGATTTGTAGCTGAGAAATTATGCTCCTGAAATTCTAATTGTTATTTAAAATAATAAAAACTTAATGTCATGGTTGTTAGTTAATCATTTTGATAGTTTTAAACACAAGAAATGTCATGTGTTCTCTGCAAGATTTTATGTTCTTTTGATCCATTTCTTTGTGCATTTAATAGCTCCTACAGTTAAAAAACAATCACTACTGCTTATTCTGTTAAATAAGAAAAACTTGAAGCTATTGTATATAAACCTTGGGAAAAATAAATAATTATACTAATCTCAAAACCTTGAATGTCTATCAATGGTATTCAAATACATCATCTCATTTGAGTCTGACAAACACCCTTTTAGATATTTAAGACAGACACTGTTATTTTCATTTTATTTTTAAAGATTTTATTTATATATTTTTAGAGGGGAAGGAAAGGAGAGAGGGAGAGAAATATCAATGCATGGTTGCCTCTCATGCATCCCCTGCTGGGAACTGGCCTGCAACCCAGGTATGTGCCCTGACTGGGAATCGAACCATGATACTATAGTTCGCAGGCCCACGCTCAATCCACTGAGCTACACCAGCCAAGGCCTGTTATTTTCATTTTAGATAGAATACTAAGGGTCCAAGACATGAAGTTACTTACTAAGATCATCTTATGCTGAGTGAAATAAGCCAGATGTTGAAGGACAAATACCATATGATCTCACCTTTATCAGGAAGCTAAACAATAAAACAAACAAGCAAGCAAAATATAACCAAAGACACCGAAATAGAGAACAGGCTGACAGTGACCAGAGGGGAGAGGGGAGGGAATTTCAGGGGAAATAGGGGAGGGATTTAGAGGAATATATATAAAGGATACATGGTCAACAACTGAGAAGGGTGGAAATGGAAGGTGGGGGGAGAACAGGGGGTGGGATGGGATGGGAGTAATAGACAAAAAACTGTACTTGAAAAATAATTAAATAAATTTTTTAAAAAAGATCATCTTGTAAGTGGTAGGGCTAAATATAAACCACATTTTTAACTGTCTACCACTGGTTATTGGAAAGCAGACCCCTACTGAGTAAGGTGAATTGGCCATTCATCTCTTCACTCTCCTTCAACCCAATATGGGGACTTTACATGAGGCTGGGAAGAATACTTTGTATGAGAACTGCTTCCCCTGGCTCAATGGGCCATGGCCTCATCCGGAACCAGCTACATAACTTTTGAGGTCAAGTGCAAAATGCAAATCCAGGGCTTCTTGTTCAAAAATCATTAAGAATTTCAAGACAGCTCCAGCAGAACATTCAGCCAAGTCTGGGGCTCTTCTAAGCATAGGCCCTTTGTGACTACACATGTTGCATGCCCAGGGAGCTGGCCCTGGCCCCACACACAGCAGAGGCTGTAAGAGTTTAGGAGACTTCTTTTCAGGCACCACTCTATCAGGAAAATGACCAAAGTGTGTCTGACATGGCTAGTTCACAGGGTCTAAGAGAGACTTTGGAGGAAGTTTCTGTTTCCCCAAATATACAGTAGAGAAAAGTAAGGTGAAAAAAAACCCTGAAGCTCCAATGAAGACATCTGTACAAACACAAATGGAAGTGACAAGAGTTGATTAAATATGATGTCAGACATTTATGAGGTACTCAAAGAATATCTTTCAAAGGGCTAACAGTTTGGAAGCTCCGCTTAGTCACATAATCACATTCATCCCCTAATGCCAACAGGTATTGTAATACAGAAATATGAGAATACATGATTCATGCAAGTAAGTGATTCCCAGCAGTTCAGGACTTGGGATCAATCTCTTTGGAGGAAGACACAATTTTTTGCTAGGTAGAATCCTCCAAAGGCTTAGCCAAAGCATTTTCTTAAAGTGTCCACTTTCCCAGGATTCACAAATTTTGTGTCAGCCACAGGGTTTGTCCCACCCTACTGATGGCTCCTATCAAAGATTCTGTAGGGTTGCTGCCATCGAAACCAAAAGTTACGTGGGACCTGGGAGCATGGCACTAAATAATGGGAACAAAAATGGCTCCTTTCCTATTAAAACTGAAACTAGTATTTTGAGAGTCAGTTAAAAATTGAGACACAAGATTGAAGCCAACATAAATATGAACCCCCCCTCTGCTACTTATAAACTTTATGATCTTGGCCAAGTCACTAGTCTTTCCAACATCATTTTGCTTCCAAGCAAAATGAGAATAATTCCTATCCCATTAGGATATTGTAAGGAGTGAATTAGATCATTAATGTATATGAATTGCTTAGTATGGTGCTTGGCAATTGGTAGGGATATAATACATGCAACTGATATTATTATTAGAAGAAATGAATAAGTATTGCCACTATTAAGGCCAGATCTTAAAGCCCATTTTATCTCCTCTTGAGAAGTATGATAATCTTAAAAATATTAACACTTTATGTTCTTGGTATGTCAAATCTCAGGCTTGTAAATTATAAGTGGGCCTTTTAACAGCTTATGTGATTTTGCTGTTGTTTAGAGAAAGTATATGGAGTCATAATAAAATTGTGTCAATGCAGCATTTTATTTTAAAGCCTATTTTACATTTTTGTTTATTTTGGTGAGTTTTCAGTTAAAACACATTCAGTTAACATATAAGTTTTAATGACAGTTATGTAAGTAACTAATGACAATCTTATAAAATAAATTATGTGTTGGGATCAACTGTGAAAGGGAACATGGAAAATAAGAAAGGTTTTACAGTCAAGGACAAGACCTTATTTTTAAAAATTTACTTTAATGCTATAGAATTGTTAATTTAGCAATACATAGTATTTTAGGTATATTTTGGTTTAAAGAATGAAAGAAATTCATAGGAATATAGATACTTTTACTCATGCATAATTAAAAGAGCAAATCAATAGTTACCTTGTTCTTATATTTCCTTTAAAACATGAAACTGGAAGAAAAGTTTAAATGCCCCAAATCACTGAAGAGTTGCTTATTGATTATAAGTAAACAACATCCTTTGATCTGTGCTTTTAAAATATAGTGTATTGTTTTCCATAAATATTCATACCAAAACAAGGATCAGTTTTACCTATTTCTTCTTCTTGAAATTCACATCTCCAGGCTTTGGCTCCAGATGCACATCTACAGGATCATTGCCCCACCATCACTAAAACTAACAATCCACAACTGGAAGTCAAATGAATACTTCTAAACAACTTTTTATAAAGCTAATCCCTCCACTCTTTCTTTCCAAGACCTTCAGTTGCACCCAGGTGGCTATAGGATAAAGTACAAACTCCTTACTTAATGTATCATCCATGACCTTTTACAGTGGACCCCTCTTTTTTCAATGTTATCTCCTGCAGCCTCAGAGTAAACTGAATATCCTTCTTTCATGCCTGATTCAACTGCTTCTCTGTTTCCTAGATGTTCTTCAAGGAGCGGCTTGTGATGAGCATTCTATAGGAAAACCCTCCCTTCTCTTTAGGCCCTTGGGATGTCTGCTTTTACCACCTTTTCTGTACACTTAGGCAGCTGAACATTCTTGGACCTGAGTACTTGCTGCCTGCATGCATGGCCTTAATCCCCATGCTGGCATGGATGCCTCTTTTTCTCCCCATCTAACAGAGCAGGCATATATCAATGCTTGTTGATGATAGTGGTAGAGCCATTGTAAAAAATGATGAAATAACCCTAATCTTTTCCCTTATGCACCCCAACCTCTTATCTACAGTTTCTCTTTAAACATAAGATTGTGTACTTGCTGCCATGTTACTTATAATTGTTACCAAGTCGTTTTCTTACATGCATGCTATCTTCCTAACAAGAACCTCAGCTCCCTGAAAGCAAGCATGACTCTTTCTTTTGTATTTCTTCATTTCATATAATGTTGGGCTTGGCAGGGCCAACCGAGAAGTTCAGTTAAGACTTCTTGCCTAACTAATCATATGTAATCAAGAAGCAAGGCATGGAAAGCACCTGAAAGCATGAGGGTATTTGCAAAAGTCCTTATATACCTCCTTCCAAGTTATATTATTTTCACTGTCAATGGTACACCCAGCAGCTTGACACAAAGACATTTCTTAATAAAATTTTTAATATCTGTTTCCTTTATTGGTGTGTGACTGAGTCATGGTGGTAGTAGAATTTTTTGGAAGGTAGTAGAATTTGTAAAATGAGAGGGTTGCTCTTGCTAAGTTTTATAGGATCTCAGAATTCTTTTTCTTTTGCTTAGATAGACTTTTAATTTTTATTTTTTAAATTGCTCAAGTTTTTCCATTACAGTTTACATTCAATATTATTTTGTATTAGTTTCAGGTGTACAACATAATGGTTAGACAACCATATATTTTACAATGTGTTCCCCCGATATTTCTCCATCAGATATTATTGTAAAAATCTTCCAATGTCTGCATCAAATGGACCATTAAACTGCCTATTGTATATCTTTCATGGAGGGTATCTCACAGCCTGTTTAGAAAGCTCATTCATTTTTCATGCATCTCTAACTCTGCACAACCTTATTTCCTCAAATGATGTCCTTTCTACCTTCAAACTCTTGAAATTGAATGAGATAACTAGGGTAAACTGGTAAATCTAACTGTAAGCCACATTAGACACAGGAGAATGGACAACATGGTAGAAGGGAAAAAAATCAACAACCCTGAAAGAAGTGAGTCCAAAAAAAGGGAAAGAGCAGATTCTACACAGAGAGGGGTCAAAAGGCAAGAAAAATGTGGGGAAGAATCATGCCATGCAGGAGCTGCTAAGACCAGGAGGATGAGACCAAAACAAGAGCTACGTTTCATTGACATGGGGTGGACCATGAGTGCCCTCATTGACAGCAGCAGTTACTTCTTCCTCCCCTATTTTCTGAGTACATTGCTGAACATGTATCAGCTCTCAAGGAAATCTGAAAGGTAGTTCACAACCTCTGGTACTGTGTGTAAATTATCAGGTTTGCTTCCTGCTGTGATTTCATTAATTTGGCAAAGTATCTAGGATTTTGAAATATTCTAACAAATTCAGTTTCAGCAAAACCTTCAATCACCCAAACTGCACCATTTCAGCTTGCTGAGAACATTGATCAATGGGTATTTGAGCTCACAGTAGTTATTTCTGCCTTCAGACTATCATTTTTTCTTGTTGTGGTTTTCATCACCCTGTTGACAGTGTCCCTGAGTCACTTGCTGTCTGAATGTGCACATCAGCTGCGTGGGAGGCAATCTCTAGAGGTGCAGAAGGAAGACAGCCTGAAATGAAATATTTTCTACAGCAATCTGAACAGGGCTGCCTGGAAGGTGGTGGGGTTCTTTGTGTGTCAGGAAAAAGAAGAAGGGGAGAGGGAGGGAGCTATTTACTGAAACCCTTGCTTCTATGTGCCAGGAACAGTGCTAACTGCATGTATTTTCTCATTTACTCTCCAAAAAACTGCTATAAGCTGAGTGTTATTATTATCCTCATTACATATTATAGTAATAAAGGCAAAAAGTCAGATAATTACAGGAAGGGGTTCTGTAACTATACTAAGGAAAGAGGACAAAGAGGTTCAGCAAGTCATCATGGCATTGAATGATCTAGTAGGTAGTCTCACCTCCATGTGCCTTCCAGTCCACCACTCTGCTCTGGCCTGTTGCTTTGTCAAGGCCACCTCTGAAGAAATCCCTCTAGTTCCTACGTAAGCCATAAGGATTGATTTTCAGAAAGCTAGTTTGACTGAATGTGTCTTTTCTAGCTCTTGCTTTAGGTTTCTGTAAACGGAGCCAGGGATTTCAGAAAATTCAAATGGACGATTTTGCCCACTTCTAGTTCTGTGAATCTTGGAAGCCTTCAGATTTTTCAGACACAAGGTGTCAGACTGCAGTCTAAACATGAGAGCCCCATGAGTTTAGGCATAAAAAACTGGTAACTGCTACTAGAAGCTCTACTCTTCCATCCATGAGGCTGACATTGACCCTAGTCATGCTTTACACAACTTCTAGCTTGTAAAGCTGTGGAGTGAGTGAAATAAAGCCCAATTACTCTGCCTACCTTGAAGCTTGGGCTTGGCCATGACCAGTCTTTGTGGCATTTGTTCAGAGATTTGGTAGAAGCTATAAGTTAAAGTGTCCCTCTCCCCACCCTTATCAGCTCAACTAGAATCAAGGACCTGATGGTGCAAGAAAAAGCTAGGGCTAAACCAGTTGCCAAGACACCAAACGTATCAGTTCCATTAAAGAGGGCTCCAGGTAAGAGATTACTCTCCAGATGCTACAGGCCAATGGCCCTCAACTATTGTGAGAACAAGGACCATTTTAATTTCTGTAAACTCTTGGAATACTGATAGAAGAGGACAAGAGGTTCATGAATGAGAGGGAAGATATTAGCTGGAATTCCTTGAGCAGGGTCAGAGAAGTCACTGAGTGGGTCAAGGGAGCAGAGAGGACCTGGGCTTCCTGGGAAGCCTGCAGGAGCATGGGGATTGCTTCATGCTTATAGAAATATCAGGTAAAGTGTAGCATTTGTAAGGTGTCTAGTATGTACCAGATACTGTTCCAAATGCTAGAAACATTCTTTTAAATTCTTCTGTCAGTGCTATAAATGAGCTCCTATATTAATTTTTTAGATCAGAAAAATAAGACTCAGAGACATTGAACTCATTAACTCAAGGGCACGTAGCTAGTGAGTGACAGAGTCCGGAGTAAAATCTAAGTCTGTCTTATATTATAGTTCTTTTCACTGTATGAGTTCCTTTAAGAAAAGGGAGCTAAAAGTGCGGAAGCATGCACACCTCCATTCAGATTTCCATAGTTACCACTAAGGGTGCAAGAAGCAAATGTGCAGAGTAGGAGATAGATGGGATAAGGAAGGCCGGGTAGCTTAACAGTGCTGAGAGAATTGAGACTGATAAGCATCTCCTTACTTCCCATGACCTCAGAATTCACAGGAATAACACAGGCAAAAGCCAAGAGAATTTTGATTTAATACTGGAAAAGTAGGAGCAAGAGTGTGATGTCAGTAGCACACTATATTACTGGCTATTTTCACATAGCACCTGCTGCAGGAATAGCGTCCCTCACATCTCAGATGTTGGCCTAATGAGAGTATGTACCATAATGCAGCAAAGGGCTCTCAAATCAATAGTACTTTCTGACACATACCTCCTTGGTAAGCACTTTTGTAAGGTGGACATAATAATAAATGTGCAGTGTGATATTTAAGAATAACCTTCAGCTATTAAGCTGATCACCTATCAAGCTGTTACCTTTGTGAAATAAACTGACTAATTTAAGCTCACATAAAACCCAAATAGGCAGGTACTTCACGTAACACACCCTAAACTGGGTGCCAAGAAAAGAGGAAGGCAGAGATACAGGTAGTGAGGGTTTGTGGCCTTCTTAACTGAGGAAGCACACCACAAAGAACTTCAATATCTGACTTTTCATTGTCCTAGTAAGTAATAATAAAAAATCAGTTGCAGACTTCCAGCCAAGATGGAGGCATAGGTGGAAACACTGTGCCTCCTTGCACAACTAAGATTAAAGACAACAAAGTTTTAGTAACAAAAACGCAGCCAAAACACAGAAAATTGAACTGTATGAAAGTCCTAGAACAACTAAGCATTCAGCCAGACCAGTAAGAGGGGCAGAGTCAGCAGCAGAGCAGGAAAGATCATTCGGTCAGACCAACCCAGGAGTGTAGGTGGCAGCGGTTGGTGGATCCCAGGTGTGGGGTGGCAACGGGAAGACCCTGTGAGGGCGCAGGGTGGCTGGCTGACCGAAGTCACACATTCACGAGCAAATGAACCAAGTGAAGGAGCTAATAGTCAGACAGACCACTCAGTCTAGGGCCCCAATGAAGGAAATTAGAGCCTGAAAATGCCAATTAGAAAGGCTTTTGGGGTCGAGGTGCCGGGAGAGACTAACAGGCTCACAGAGAGTTTGTTGGAGAGACCCACAGGGTCCTGGAGGATACATGGACCCACACACCCGGGAATCAGCACCAGAGGGGCCCAATTTGCTTGTGGGAAGCCACAAAGGGGACAGAAATCTGAGAGAGAGCCAAGCAAAATGCCATTTTTCCCCTCTCTGACCCAGCACCCATGTACAGTGTCACAACCAAGAGACTGGGTCGCCCCGCCCTGGTGAACACCTAAGGCTCCACTCCTCATACTTAACAGGCTCAAACAGACCAAAACATTATGACTCAAAAACAGCTCAAAGTCCCAGAGCCTATAATTCTAAGCAACCAAGAAATAGCCAACCTTTCAGATGCACAGTTCAAAATACTGGTGATCAGGATGCTCACAGAATTGGTTGATTTTAGTCACAAATCAGAGGAACAAATGAAGGCTAAACTAATTGAAATGAAGGGAAATGCACAGGAAACCAATAGTGATGGAAAGGAAACTGGGACTCAAATCAATGGAGAGGACCAGAAGGGAGAAAAAAATGAACAAACAGAAAAGAATAAAGAAACAATATTTCAAAAAAATGAGGAGAGGCTTAGGAACCTCCAGGACATCTTTAAACCTTCCAACATCTGAATTATAGGGGTACCAGAAGGGGAAGAGGAAGAACAACAAGTGGAAAACTTATTTGAACAAATTAAAAAAGGAGAACTTCCCCAGTATGGCAAAGGAAATAGACTTCCAGGAAATCCAGGAAGCTCAGAGAGTCCCAAAGAAGTTGGACCCAAGAAGGAACACACCAAGGCACATCATAATTACATTGCCCAAGATTAAAATGAAGGAGAGAATTCTAGAAGCAGCAAGAGATAAGGGGACAGTCACCTACAAAGGAGTTCCCTTCAGACTGTCAGTGGATTTCTCAAAAGAGACCTTACAGGCAAGAAGGGGCTGGAAAGAAGTATTCCAAGTCATGAAAGGCAAAGACCTACATGCAAGATTGCTCTATCTAGCAAAGCTTTCATTTAGAATGGAAGGGCAGGTAAAGTGCTTCCCAGATAAGGTCAAATTCAAGGAGTTCATCATCACCAAGCCCTTATTATAGGAAATGTTAAAGGGACTTATCTAAGAAAAAGAAGATACAAATATGAACAGTGAAAGGACAGCAAACTCACAGTTATTAATAACCACATCTAAAACAAAAGCAAACTAATAGGACAGGTAGATTGGGAGTGGAAACATAGAAATGGAGATCACATGGAGGATTAGCAACAGGGGAGTGGGAGGAGGAGAAGAGGGGAGAAGGTACAGAGAATAAGTAGCATAGATGGTAGGTAGAAAATAGACAGGGGGGAGGGCAGGAATACTATGGGAAATATAGACTCTAAAGAACTTGTGACACATGGGCATGAACGAAAGGGGGGAATGGTGGGGGAGGGGTGTTCAGGGTGGAGGGGAATGAAGGGGGAATGGCACAACTGTAATGGCATAATCAATAAAATATATTTTTAAAAAGTAAAAGAAATATTTTTAAAATGTTGCCTTTTCATGTTTCTGTATTTATGTGCTTTTCCATTATTCCATGTGAAGTAGTCTGCCACAGTCTTTTCAGTTTGTACCAGGAATCAGCTGAACTTAAGGAACCTTACAAATAAGCCCAGCTTAGAGAGCTGATATCAGAAAATGAGAAGTGTTTCTGTGCTTTTACCAATCAATTCTTCATGTGGAATATTATCTGACACAACAGCCACTGTCATTTTTAAAAATATTTGCCTGTCAAGGAGAACATTCTTCCCATGCTTAATTATCACATGTCTAGTCTATGTCCAGAGATATCCAAGAATTTTTGATATAACACATTAAAAAAATGATGTGACATTTTCTTTTAGTAGACAGAGATGGCAAATTCTGAACCATCTTTCGTCCCTCAACTGGCCTAATGACCATGAGAATTTGAAATAACTGCCCTATCCTTGAGCATTTTTGCCCACAGTCTCTGCTCAGATACTTAAAGCAAAACAAAAATTAAATGTACAATGATTAACAAGTTTATGTTTGCCTATTCTAGTCCTCACCAGTCACTCATGGTTTTTCACGTCTCTCACTTCACATTTTTCATTGAGGTAACATTAAGTACATTATAATTCAATACCTGTATACACTAAGTGTTCACCACCAAAAGTCTAGTTTCCAATCATCACTATATTACTGACTGTTTACCCATTTCACTCCCCCAGTCCCTCTTCCCCTTTGTAACTGCCAACCTGTTGTCTGTGTCTGAGTTATTTCTGTTTTGTTTTGTTTGTTACTTTTTAAAATTATTATTATTTTTTAATTGTTGTTCAAGTAGTTTTCTGTCTTTTACTCCCATCCCAGCCCACCCACCCAGCCCTCTGCCCTGCCGCCCCCCCCCCAGCTTTTGTCCCTGTGTCTTTTATACTTGTTCCTGCAAACCCATCCCCTTTTACCCTGAAATTCCCTCCCTCTCCCCTCTGGTCACTGTCAGCCTGTTCTCTATTTCAGTATCTTTAGTTATATTTTGCTTGTTTGATTGTTTTGTTGTTTAGGTTCCTGTTAAAGGTGAGATCATATGGTATTTGTCTTTCACCACTTGGTTTATTTCACTCAGCATAATGCTCTCCAGTTCCATCCATGCTGTTGCAAAGGGTAGTAGCTCCTTCTTTCTTTCTCCTAGATAGAATTCCATTGTGTAAATGTACCATCGTTTTTGGACCCATTCATTTACTGACAGGCACCTAGGTTGCACCTAACTCTTGGCTATTGTAAATTGTGCTGCTATGAACCTTGCGGTGCATAGGTTCTTTTGGATTGGTGCTTTAGGATTCTTAGGATAAAATCCCAGCAGTGGAATTGCTGGGTCAAAAGGCATGTCCATTTTTCGTTTTCTGAGACTATTCCATACTGTTTTCCATAGTGGTTGTACCAGTCTGCAATCCCACCAACAGTGAACTAGAGTCCCCTTTTCTCCACAACCTCTCCAACACTTGTTGTTTGTTGCTTTGTTTATGATGGCCATTCTGAGCAGTGTAAAGTGGTATCTCATTGTGGTTTTAATTTGCATCTCTCTGATAGCTAGTGATATTGAGCATCTTTTCATGTGTCTCTGGATCCTGTGTATGTCCTCCTTTGAGAAGTGTCTGTTCAAGTCCTTTGCCCATTTTTTAACTGGGTTGCTCATCTTCTTAGAGTGGAGTCATGTAAGTTCTTTGTATATTTTGGAGATTATCCTCTAGTCTGAGGTATCATTGGCAAATATATTTTCCTATACGGTTGTTTCTCTTTTTATTTAATACTGTTTTCTTTGTTTGTTTTTTGTTTTATGTTTCACAGATGATTTTCAACATCACTAATTATTAGGGAAATGTAACTCAAACCACAATGAGATATCACCTCATACCTGTCAGAATGGCATTATCCAAAAGACAAGAAATAACAGGTGTTGGAGAGCATGTGGAGAAAAGAAAATCCTTGTACACTGATGGTAGAATTGTGAAGCGGTACAGTCAATATGGAAAACAGCCTGGATGTTCCTTAAAAAATGAAGAATGGAGAGACCATATGAACTAGCAAGCCCTCTTCTGAGTATCTACTCAAAAACTTCAAAATTATTTATTCGCAAAGATATATGTACCCCTATGTTCACTGCAGCATTATTCATGGTAGCCAAGACATGGAGACAAACAAAGTATTCTTCAGTAGTTGACTGGATAAAGAAGCTGTGATACATATGTACAACATAATACTACTCACTCTTAAGAAAGTTTGAAATACTGCCATCTGTGACAACATGGATGGGCCTTGAGAATATCATGCTAAGTGAAATAAGTCAGACAGAAAAAGCTAAAAAACCATGATTTCACTTATATGTGAGATATTAAACTGGAACTCATGGACACAGACACCAGTACAGTGGTTACCAGAGGGAAAGGGTGTAAGGGAATAGTAAAAAGTAAAGGAGGACAAGCCCTGGCTGGTGTAGTTTAGTGGACTGAGCGCAGGCCTGCGAAGCAGATGATCGCAGTTCGCTTCCCAGTCAGGGAACATGCCTGGGTTGCAGGCCAGTTCCCAGCAGGGGATGCATGAGAGGCAACCATACATTGATATTTCTCTCCCTCTCTCCTTCCCCTCCCCTCTAAAGATAAATAAATAAAATATTTAATAAAAAAGTAAAGGAGGACAAATATATGGTGAAAGAAGATGATTTGACTTTGGATGGTAGGTACACAATGCAATATACAGATTACATATCATAGAAATGTACACTTGAAACCTATATAATCTTATTAACCAATGTCAGCCTAATAGGTTTAATAAAAAAGATATTTGTGCTCACCTGTTCATTGCAACATAAATTACAATAGCCAAGATATGGAAACAACCTGAATGAATGGATAAAGAAGATGTGGTATACACACACATGTACACACACACAAATTTACAGTGAAGTACTACTCAGCCATAAATAATAATGAATTATTGCTATCTGTGATAACATGAATGGACCTTGAGGGCATTGTGCTAGGTGAAATAAGTCAGATGGAAAAAAGTTAAGTCTATTTGATAGCTCAAATTCCAAATACATACACACATGTGTGTATGTATGCACATACACATATACATACACATATACACATATATAAAAGGCAACCTTTACTTTCAGACTGGAAAAGGGTATGGTTTCTAAGCATGAAACCAGGCTAGTTGTGCTCTATGAAATAATGATCATAGCAACGTTTGTTGAACATATATTACAGGCCCAGCAAACTGTCAAAATATTTCTAACATTATTGAATTTGATTCTCACATTTCATTTATCACCATTTCATATATGAGGGAAATTGAGATTCAGATAATCTAAGTAATTTGCCCACGTTCATAAAACTAGTCAGCAAAAGAGTTTTGCCTGCAGCCCAGATTTCCTTGTTGCACTGTATATGTTGTTTAGTTATTGATTTCACTGTCTACAGGAAATATGGCAACTCTGTTTAAGATTTGGTGGGTTACTCAAGGATCTGTCAACCTTCATTCTGGTAGCACAATGGAACAAACAAATGCAAGTGCAGGTCACATGCAGTGATCAACAATCACTCTAGGAATAGCTGCTTCACATAGCACTATATCCATTCAAATCTCTTCAAATGCAGGTGTTAATGTAGTTTAAATAAGGTGCAATTACAGTTCTTTTCTATGCAAACCAGGGTGTTGCATAAATTCGTTGTTCACCTACATTACTGTGTCTTAAAGACTGTTGGACAAGTTAATGCACAAAAATATTAGTTTTTTGGTAAGTCTCTCTGAGAATAACCAGCAACACGGAGGGAAAGAAAGCAGTTGCCCAACCAGATTATGAGTTTTAAGTGAAGCTTTTTCAGAGCAGGAACAAAATGAATTAACATAGGAGCTAACCAGATGGTGCAAAAAGGCATTACTTGACTCAATGGTCTTTTAGGAGAAGCAAGGAAACAGGTTTTATAAAACATAAACTAATCTAGCTGTTCTACTTAGACTCCCTGGCTGCAGTAGAGTATCTGGAATTAAATCAAATATGATGACTAAGAACAAATAAACATGAAAATGTACCCACCCACACACTGACATAAAATATTTTGCCCTAATGTTCAAAATGTTAGGGTTAAAAAATTACTTGAGTCCTGTGTTATTTAGTTAAAGGTCTTTATAGCATCAGTGGGGAAGAAACTCACAATGGGGCTATAGGCTAACTGTGAGATGTTGGAATTTTGCATAGGTTAGTGCTTACCAATCACTGGTATCTTGTTAAAATCAAGTTAGTCTGGGGAGAAACCTGAAATTATGCATTTTTAACATGTTCCCATGTCATATTGAGTAGCAAGGGTCAGTATCCCTTCACAGGAGTGAGCTAGTTGGGCTGTTAGTTGAGTGAGAGAACTGCCTATGTTAGGGGAGGATACTATTGTACTTTAGTGTTGAATAAAAAATGTGAACTATTTTTTAAACTTGATAATGTAGACTTCATGAAAATTAAAAATTTTTTGCCCATCAAAAGATGGCATTAAGAAAATGGCAAGCTTCAAAATACATATATTTAATAAATATATTATACATTAAGGCTTTATCTTTTGAAAATATTAGCATTTTTAAAGATTTTATATATTCATTTTTAGAGAGAGGGGAAGAGAAGGAGAGAAATATCAATGTGTGATTGCCTCTCACACGCCCTGTACTGGGGACCTGGTCGCAACCCAGGCATGTGCCCTGACTGGGAATCGAACTAGCGATCCTTTGGTTCGCAGTACGGCTTTATCTTTTATTATGTGGTTTGACAAATTTTTTTTCTATTTTATCATTTGAACTTTAATTTTCATCATTATAAATTTGCTATATAGGTTAATTTTCATGTTGCCAAATCTATCAATTATTTTTCATTAAAAATGACCATTTCTAGTAATGATGAAAAAAAGGATCATAAAAACTTTTATATTGACTGGCACAGACATGACCAAGAAATATATATATCCAAAAAGCACAAAACAGTAAAAAGCTCCTGGACATGGACAACAGTATGGTGATTGCCAGGGGAAAGGGGTAGAGGGAGGTGGAAGGGGGTATAGAGGAAATAAGTGGCGATGGAAGAAGACTTGACTTAGAGTTGTAAACACACAGTACAGTGTAGAGATGTTATGTTGTAGAATTGTGCACCTGAAATCTGTATAATTTTGTTAATCAGTGTCACCCCAATAAATTCAATAAAATTTTTAAAAAGTACAAAGAGCTGGTTAGGGCCTGCAAAAGGAACGGGAGGATTTGCCAGGGATAACACTCTACCAGGAACCCCCTCAGGTCTAAACAAAGTAAGTTTCATTTACCAGTTTGAGTATTGATTGCTTAATCTTCCTACCCCAAATCTGACTGGGTAGGACAGTTGAAGAGGATTACCATTCTGGAGGGCTGTTAGAAGCTGTATAAAAGGGATTGTAGAAGCTTGGAACCTAATTCAAACCCTTTAGGCAACATCAACAACTGGATCTCAAATATACCAGATGTCAAAAGTCAACTGGTCTGTCAGAGAAAGACAAATACCATATGATCTCAGTTATATGTAGAATCTAATAAACCAAATAAACTGATGGACAAAATAGAAACAGAGGCATGAATACATGGAACAGACTGACAGCTGTCAGAGGGGAAGGAGGAGATGGGGACTGGATGAAAGAAGATGAAGAGAATAGTCAAAGAACTATAGGCATAGGGCTATATGCATAGCCCATAGGCACAGACAACAGTGTGTTGATGGCCAGAGGGAAAGGGAATAGGGGTTGTTAGGAAGAGTGGGCAAAGAGTGGAATGCAGACATCTGCAACAGTGTTAACAATAAAAATGAAGAAAAAAGGCAACTGGCCTGATGGAGGTCTTTCTAACCTATTTCTCTGTCTTGCTGCATAGCACTCCAAGGGTGTGCTATGTCCAAGGGATCTTACCAAATAATTGTCATGGAGTCAGGTCATTTCTTGTGGCACAAGGTACCAGATGTTTCACTCAGACTACTCATTACCTACTCTACTCCAGAAAAGATCATTACTGTCATTTAGGGTAAATGGATTTATCATTAAGGCCTAATTAATACTCAGCACAGTAATGATCTTGCATGTCATTATATACATGACCAATTAATTCTGATGTAAATTCCATTGATTCACTACACACTGTGCCCTGTGGTCAGTCTGCAATTTGTTTCTCATGTAATGGCTTCTGACCAACTTCACCTAACATATGTAGGTGAATTTGAGTTCACCTACTCAAATTTTGATGAACTCTGAAGCACTACAAGGCCCAAACTCATTATTTGTGCTTATAAATCACTTCTATGGCTTCATTCACTACCCATTACAAATCCACTGGTCTGGTTTTAATTTCAAAGCATTGTTTGGCATAGTGCATATAACATATTAAGAAGTTAATATAAACGTGACAAGCAAATGAGTGATAGGAAAGATTAATACCACCCAGGTCAGACTGTAAGGGCACTTTCAAATGAAAAATACAAAAGTAATAAGCACACAGGAGAGGTAAATGAAATCTCTTAGTATAAAGCCCAGCCTATATATACCTAACAGGTGTCCAGCAATGTTTTGTTCAACTTGAATCTGAATAACTTAGACACTAAGAAAATAGGAGTAAAGGAGCCATCTTCTACTTCCGTATGTATGAGATCAGTCCAGAAGGTATCCAGCCATGTAATATGAAAAGTAGAGACATTTATTGAAGAAGGTACAAGATAAATGAAACAATATACACAGAACAATGACACCTCAGTCCCCATCAAAGTAGGCATGTAAGGACCTCACATAGTTCTAATTGCCATCAGCTGCCCTGTCATATTTTCCCAGATCTCATCGATGGTCTGAAATCTCTTCTTTTTCAAAGGTAATTTTAGTTTTGGGAAAAGCCGGAAGACTCAGGTTGCCAAATTTGGGCTGGAGGGGGGCTGAGTCACCTGAGTGGTTTGATATCTCACCAAAAAATTCTGTATAAGACATGATGCATGAGCAGTCACATTGTGGTGATGAAGACACCAATCACCAGTTTGCCCATAGTTGCAGCTTTCTGAATCATCTGAATAGTTTCTGCAAAGGAATGTTCAAGCATCACGCAAAATTTGATGCAGATTTGTTGCTCTGCTTCATCAGTCATTTTGAATGCAAGGGCCACAAAGTATACATGCTCACTCAAGGGTGCCTATTGCCCCCACTGACTAATACAGTGAAGCTGACATTGTTTACACATGTGCATTCAGGTCCACTCTCCTTGGCTGCCAGGTTACATTGATGTTGCAAAAACCATTCTCATTATATTAACGATGGCTGGGCTTTTTCTGGACAGAATTTGTGTATTCTTTACATGTTTGCTTCTCAAAGTCTGGGCACCAAGCAGCATGGACATCATCTGAGAGCTTGTTAAGTATACAGAATCTTAGCAGATATATTAAATCAGAGTCTGTATTTTAACATTGAATATTTTCACAGGATTTGTATACACATTAAAGTGTGAGAAGTATTGGTCTATCAGGGTGTCAATCTCATTTTTACCAGGGGCCACCTCAGTCTCATGGTTGCCTTCAAAGGGCCAAAATAATTTTAGGGCTGTATAAATGTAACTACTCTTTAACTATTAAGTGGTTGAAATTACACTCCGCCCTTTGAAAGCAACTACGAGGCTGAGGTGGCCCCCTGTGAAAGTAAGTTTGACACCCCTGGTCTAGACTTAATTAAGGACAATGAAAAGAAAACATAAATTAAGAATTGCCACAGTCTACTAAGAGTGCCAGAACTCCTTTCTGGAGAGTAATTATACATTATAGGCCATTCTTTGCTAAGTGGGACTGATTTATATCTAAATTACTTCCCTCTCATTTGCCTAGTAGAACTCAATACTGCCCATTCAAGGATCTCAAGTGAAAGTCCTACAATTGCTCCCAAGTGACTTAGAATTTTCTTACTTGAAGTGGTTTAGTATAAAGGCAAACTTGAAAAATTTTCTGGGTAGTTTTATTTCTAAATTGATATTTTAATAAAAATAAGGTTAAAACTTAAAGAGACTGTAGTAAACACTCTAATCAATAAAATCATCTATTTGACAAATGTCTAGTAAAGTTTATTAACTAGAAGTACATGAGTCATAGAGATCTCAGTCAAAGCCAGGACATTGGATGAGGGAAGATGGCAGAGGAGTGAATGGAAGCCACACTAACCTCCTTCCAGGGCCAATCTGGAATTACAAGTCAATTATGGAGGAACCACCCAGAACAAACAACTGAGAAATAGGCAGAGAGAAGCTGTAAAACTTCAGACAGACAGAAGAACCATCTTTGGCACAAGTTGTCTGCATCTGCAAAACAGCACACAAGACATCGTGGGTGGAGTGACCCCCAGTCAATAAGCTGGAGGGAAGGACCCACCAAAGACCTAACAACAATCAAAACCCAATTATATCCACAGAACCATCATAAATGGCATAAAGGGCATCCCAAGAGTGTCAAGTTCAGGTGATCAAGGAGATTGAACCAGTGAATCTCACAGGCCTACTACCATTGAAGTTCACACCACAAACTCAGAAAGTCAAAACAGATCAATTTAAGAAGCAGAAACCAACAAGAAGTGTCTCAAAAATGATGGGAAAGAAACCACCCCCAATCAAAAGAATCCTCAGAAAGAATGCTAAAAATAGGGACAAGTCAACTGTCAGATATTGAGTTCAAAATAATGGTTGCAAGGAAGCTCAATGAGTTCAGTGTGAATTTCCAAACACTACAGGGAAACTTTGAGGAACTTACTGCAGACTATATCAGCAGAAAGAATGACATAGAAACAATTAACAAGGGCCAAGAGGAAATGAAGAATACAATTCCTGAATTAAAGAACACAGGTGGTGAACACAAGATCTGCAGGCTATATCTGGCCCTCCACCTTGTTTTATCTGGCCTGGCACCTTGTTTCTACTCAGCAGCAGCTCTGAGCTCCTTGCCCCTAGTTAAGGAGTATATTTATACAGTCCTAAAATTACATTCAGCCCTTTGAAAGCAACAGTGAGGCTGCTGTGGCCCCCCGTGAAAATAAGTTTGACATCCCTGCAGTAAAAGGAATCAAAAGCAGGCTCAATAAAGCAGAGGACTGAATCAGTGAACTGGATGACAAGGTAGGAAAAAAACTCCCCAAAGAGGCAAGAAAAAAAACTCAAAAAGAATGAAGAGGGGTTAAGGGAAATGCATGACAACATGAAACAGAATAATATCCATGTAATAGGGATACCAGAAGGAGAAGAAGAAGAGCAAGGAATAGAAAAGTTGTTTGCAAAAGTAATGGTGGAAAACTTCCCTAACTTGATGAGAGAAAAAGCCACACAAGTCCAAGAAGCAGACAGGATCCCAATCAAGAGGATCCAAAAAGGACCACTGCAAGACATATCATAATTAAAATCGCAAAATTTAAAGACAAAAAGAGTATTTTAAAGGCAGCAAGGGAGAAACAGGAAGTAACATACAAGAGAGCCCCAATAAGGCTAGCAGGTGACTTCTCAACAGAAACATTACAAGCCAGAAGGGAACGGCAAGAAATATTCCAACTAATGAAAAGCAGAGGCCTGCAACCAAGACTACTCTATACAGCAAGGCTCTCAATTGAAATGGAAGGTGAAATAAGGAGCTTCTCAGATGAAAGAAGGCTAAGTGAATACATCTCCAGCAAAAAGGCATTGCAAGAAATACTAAAAGGACTGCTTTTGTGTGTGTGTGTGTGTGTGCATGTGCGCATGCATGTGTTTGTGTTGGCTATTGTCCTTTTTAAATTTATATTTATTATTATATTTTATTGTTGTGCAAACAAAGTCATCTCTACCTTCCTCTACTCTCCCCCATCCCAGCCATCCTCACCTTCCACACTTGATCCCAACCCCCTTTCTTTTGTCCATATGTCCTTTACACTTGTTTCTGAAAACCTTTCCCTCTTTCCCCCCATTATCGCCTCCCACCTCCCTTCTGGTTGCTGTTTGTTCTTAATTTCAATGTCTTTGGTTGTATTTTGCTAGCTTGATTGTTTTCTGATTAGGTTCCACTTATAGGCCCTATCATATACAATTTGTCTTTCACCACCTGGCTTATGTGGAGAAAAGGGAACCCTAGTGCACTGTTGGTGGGAATGTAGACTGGTGCAGCCACTGTAGAACACAGTGTGAAATTTCCTCAGAAAACTCAAAATAAAACTGCCTTTTGACCCAGCAATTCCACTGCTGGTATTATATCCTAAGAACCCTGAAGCACCAATCCAAAAGAACCAATGCACCCCGATGTTTATAGCACCACATTTTACAATAGCCAAATGCTGGAAGTAATCTAAGTTTCCATCAGTAAATGAATAGATAAAAAAACTCTGGTACATTTACATGATGGAATACTATGCAGCACACAGAAATGAGCTCCTGCTCTTTGCAACAGCATGGATGGAACTAGAGAGTATTATGCTAAGTGAAAAAGGACTACTTTATGAAAAGGAAGAAAAACAGTGAGAGAGAAAGGAACAAAGATACAAAGGAAGTAAAATGGCAAAGATAAGGTACCTATCAATATTAACCTTAAATGTAAATGGATTAAATGCTCCAATCAAAAGACATAGGGTAGCTGAATGGGTAAGAAAATATGACCTTCACATATGCTGCCTACAACAGACCTACCTCAGAAGAAAAGACCTAAACAGAATGAAATTGAAGGGTTGGAAAAAAATATTTCAAGCATACAGACAGGGAAAAAAGCTAGGGTAGCAATACTTATATCTGACAAAATAGACATCAAAACAAAAGCCAGAAAAAGAGACACTGAAGGACTCAGAAACATACACAACATGGAAGAAAGAAGTTAAGGAAGATAAAAATAAGTGGAAGCATATTCCATGTTCATAGTTTGAAAGAATTAACATCATCTAAATGTCCACACTACCCAAAGCAATTTATAGATTCAATGCAATCCCTATTAAAATATGAATGACATATTTCTATGCATAGAATAAACATTTCAAAAATGTATATGAAGACATAAATGACCCTGCATAGCCACAACAATTTTGAAAAAGAAGAACAAAGTAGGAGGAATCACCATACCTGTCATCAAACTATATTATAAGGATATGGTGATCAAAACAGTCTGGTACTAGCCTAAGAAAAGACACATAGATCAATGGAAAAGAATAGAGAGCCCACAGATAAACACAAGTCTCTATGGTAAATTAATATGTGACAAAGAGGGCAAAAGCCTACAATGGAGTAAAAATAGCCTCTTCAACAAATGGTGTTGGGACATCTGGACAACTACATGCAAAAAACGAAACTTGACCACCAACATACACCATACACAAAAATAAACTCAAGATGGATAAAAGACTTAAATATAAGTCATGATGCCATAAAAGTCTTAGAGGAGAGCATAGGCAGGAAAATCTCAGATATTCTATGGAACAATATTTTCACCAATATGTCCCCTAGAACAAGGGACATAAAGGAAAGAATAAACAAATGGGATCTCATCAAAATTAAAAGCTTCTGCATGGCTAAGGAAAACAGTATTAAGATAAAAAGAGAAGCAACTGTTTGGAAAAACATATTTGCTAATGATATCTCAGACAAAGGTTTAATCTCTGAAATATACAAAGAACTTACACGACTCCACTCTAAGAAGACAAGCTGGGGGGTGGGATGGGATGGGAGTAATAGACAGAAAACTGTACTTGAAAAATAATTAAATAAAAAAATTGGGGAAAAAAAGAAGACAAGCAACCCAATTAAAAAAAATGGGCAAAGGACTTGAACAGACACTTCTCAAAGGAGGACACACACAGGATCCAGAGACACATGAAAAGATGCTCAATATTGCTAGCTATCAGAGAGATGCAAATTAAAACCACAATGAGATACCACTTTACACTGCTCAGAATGGCCATCATAAACAAAGCAACAAACAACAAGTGTTGGAGAGGTTGTGGAGAAAAGGGGACTCTAGTTCACTGTTGGTGGGATTGCAGACTGGTACAACCACTATGGAAAACAGTATGGAATTGTCTCAGAAAGCTAAAAATGGATTTGCTTTTTGACCTGGCAATTCCACTGCTAAGATTATACCCTAAGAATCCTGAAACACCAATCCAAAAGAACCTATGCACACCAATGTTCATAGCAGCACAGTTTAAAATAGCCAAGAGTTGGAAGCAACCTAGATGCCCATCAGTAAATGAATGGATCCAAAAACTATGGTATATTTACACAATGGAATTCTATGCAGCAGAAAGAAAGAAGGAGCTCCTACCCTTTGTAACAGCATGGGTGGAACTGGAAAGCATTATGCTGAGTGAAATAAGCCAGGTGTTGAGGAACAAATACCATACGATCTCACCTTTAAAAGGAAGTTAAACAACAAAACAAACAAGCGAGCCAAATATGACCAAAGACACTGAAATACAGAACAGGCTGACAGGGACCAGAGGGGGGAGAATCACAGGGGTTAAGGGGAAGGATTCACAGGAACAAGTATAAAGGACACGTGGACAACAACTAAGGTGAGGGGTGGAAATGGCAGGGAGGTGGGGAGCACTGTTGGGGGGGGGGGTGGCCAGGGCTGGGGAAAAAAAAGAACCATAATAAACTTTTTTCTTGGTGTTATAAATTATACTTGTCAGTTGTAATTGATAGAAAATAAAATTCTCATAAGAGTGTGTTTCAAAAAAAAGAAAAGAAAAAATAAACAAAATGTACTTCTTCAAAATAAAAGGCTTTTTCACAGCTAAAGAAAACATTAGCAAAGTAAAGAGGGAACCAATTGTATGGGAAACTATATTTGCCAATGATATCATGGACAAAGGCTTAATCTCCAAAATATACAAAGAACTCACATGACTCCACTGCATGGAAACAAACGATCTAATTAAAAATGGGCAAAAGACCTGAACAGACGCTTCTCCAAGGAGGACATACAGAGCACCAAGAGACATTTTAAAGGATGCTCAGCATCACTAGCCATCAGAGAGATGCAAATTAAAGCCACAGTGAGATACCAAATCACATTGGTCTGAATGACCATCATAACCAAATCAAGAAACAGTAAGTGCTGACAAGGTTGTGGAGAAAAAGGAATCCTAGTACATTTTTGGTGGGAATTCAGACTGGTGTAGCCACTGTGGAAATCAGTTTGGAATTTCCTCAGAAAACTAAAAATTCAATTGCCTTTTGACACTGCAATTCCACAGCTGGGATTATACCCCAAGAATCCTGAAACACTAATTCAAAAGAACCTATGCACCCCGATGTTCATAGCAGCACAATTTATAATAGTCAAGTGCTAGAAGCAGCCTAGGTGCCCATCAGTAAATGAAGGAATAAAAAAAACTATGGTACATTTACCCAATGGAATTCTGTGCAGCAGAAAGAAAGAAGGAGCTCATACCCTTCATGACAGCATGAATTAATCTGGAGAGTATTATGATAAATGAAATAAGCCAGGTGACGAAAGAAATATCATATGATCTGACCTATAAGTGGAACCTAAGCAACAGTACAAACAAGCAAGCAAAACATATCCAAAGACATTGAAATTAAGAACACACTGACAGTAACCAGAGGAGAGGTGGGAGGAGATAATGGGAGGGGGGGGGAAGAGGGCAGGGTTTCAGGAACATATATAAAGCACCCATTGACAAAGCCAAAGAGGGGTAGGATTGAGGGTGGGAAGTGTGTATGGGTGGAGTGGGGGAAAGTGGTGGTTGGGAAATGGAGACAACTGTATTCAAACATTAATTTTAAATTATTATAAAGTAAATAAATACATATTTTTTAGAAAAAAATCCAGGACATTAACAAGTGAACAGTTCTTTGTAATCCAGTTGAATAAGATGTATGATGTTGGAAGTACTACATTGGACATATTGCCAGTGTTTGACCATTTTTATAAACCACTGTTTCATATAGTTCAACTTCATACATGGAAGACCAAGAAATTTCAGGGAAGACTTTCCCAAAAATTGGTAGTTAAACTTGTACCCTAAGGGGAAGTAAAGCTGGCTACGTGAAAAAAGGACAGTGGATAAAATCTCTCCATTTCTGTGTACAAAATAGACTCTACTTAATCGTACCCTTCATTTAGTATCCCTAAGCTGATTTCCTGACCATAGATAAAACCTCTGTTTCATGAATTTCTTGTTTTTAAGTATATTTCATTGATTATGTTAGTACAGTTGTCCCAATTTTTCCTGTCCCTCCCCCAGTTTGGTGCCCCTATTCCCTCCAGGAATCCCCCCTTTAGTTCATGTCCATGAGTCATGCATATAAGTTCTTTGGCTTCTCCATTTTCTGAACTATTCTTAACCCCCCCCTGTCTATTTTGTGCCTACAATTTATGCTTCTCATTCCCTGTACCTTTATCTCATTCTTCCCTTTCCCCCTCCCCACTGATAATACTCTATATGATCTCTATATCTAGAATTCTTTTCCTGTTCTAGTTGTTTCCTTAGTTCATTTTTGGTTTTGGTTTTGTTTTTTCAGGTTTGGTTGTTGATAGTTGTGAGTTTGTTGTCATTTTACTGTTCATAGTTTTGATCATCTTTCTTAAATAAGCCCCTTTATTTTATTTTTTTAAAGATTTTTAATTTATTTATCTTTAGAGGGGAAGGGAAGGAGAGAGGGAGAGAAATATCAATGTATGGTTGCCTCTGCTGGGGACACAATGTATTGTGTGTCCCCTGCCAGGAACTGGCCTGCAACCCAAGCATGTGCCCTGACTGGGAATCGAACTGCAATCCTCTGGTTCACAGGCCCGTACTCAATCCACTGAGCTACACCAGCCAGGGCCTATTTTTTAAAACTATATTTTATTGATTATGCTATTACAGTTCTCCCATTTTTTCTCCCCTTTATTTTCCTCCACCATACACCCCCCTCCCTGCAGTGTTCCCCCGCTTAGTTCATGTCCGTGGGTGATACATATAAGTTCTTTGGCTTCTCCATTTCCTATACTATTCTTAACTTTCCCTTTTTCATTTTTTTAAAGACTTTATTTATTTATTTATCTTTAGAGGGGAAGGAGAGGGAGAGAAACATCAATGTATGGTTGCCTTTCGTGCGTCCCCTGCTGGGAGTTGGCCTGCAGGGAACCAGCCTGCAACCCAGGCATGTGCCCTGACTGGGAATCGAACCGCGATCCTCTGGTTTGCAGGCCCGCACTCAATCCACTGAGCTACACCAGCCAGGGCCCTTTTTCATTTTGTAACTACCTGTAGGGGACCGGTTTGTTTAAGTCTGGCAAATCTGACTCAGCTCTGTATGGAAAACCTACAGAAGCCAGGTAGTGGGTAGGAGCCAGACTTTCAAACCGAGTTTTTCCATGGGAATCAGGCCTAGAAAATGCATACAGACTGTTATGGCTTGCTCTTGCTAAAACTGAATTATCCTGGTCTAAAACAACAAATGTGTATTATCTATCTTCAAAGTAATATCCAAAGCCTGTATAAGCTTCCCCAAAGACAGAGCTAATCAGCTCATCACCATTCCCCTCTGCATGTTATTTTCATTTCCTTGAATTGTACCTAAAATGTAGACAATAATATTCTATGTAATAGATAATAAATCTTTCTCTGATGTAAGACCCCAGGAAAACAATAAAAGCCTGTCTAGGCAAAGGTTGAGGCACTCTCCCCTTGAGAGAGTGGCTGTACTGTTCCCTTTTTCTCCACAGGATTGTTGTCGCCAGTGCATTTATTCTCAGCCACAACAGGCAGACTCTGCTGGCTGGAGTCCAGCACACCTACCAATTATGCTTCTTAATCCTTGTAAATTTTCCTCCATTCTCCAACCTCCCCTTCCCCTCTGATAACACTCCATGTGATTTCTATTGCTGTGATTCTGCTACTGTTGTAGTTTGCTTAGCTTTTTGTTTTTTAGGTTCACTTGTTGATAGTTGTGAGTTTGTTGTCATTTTATTGTTCATATTTTTATCACCTTTTTTAAAGATAAATCCCTTTAACATTTCATAAAATAAGGGCTTGGTGATGATGAACTCCTTGAACTTGTCCTTATCTGAGAAGCACTTTATCTGCCCTTCCATTCTAAATGAAAGCTATGCTGGATAGAGCAATCTTGGATGAAGGTCCTTGCCTTTCATGACTTGGAATACTTCTTTCCAGCCCCTTCTTGCCTGTAAGGTCTCTTTTGAGACATCAGCTGACAGTCTGATGGAAAGTCCTTTGTAGGTGACTGTCTCCTTTTCTCTTGCTGCTTTTAAGATTCTCTCATGTGGGACAACACCCAAGTAACTGAGCCACACTGATCAGGGCTTAATATACTCTTATTTTCCTTTTAATGTCTGTAGGAACTCTAGTGAGTTTATTTATTCCTTATATTAAGAATCTATGGTCATTCTCTCTCTTTTTTAAAAATATTTTTTTATTTAATTCTTGTTCAAGTACAGCTTTTTGTCTTATATTCCCAGCCCTGCCCACCCCCCACCCAGTGCTTCCCACCTCCCTCCCAATTCTGCCCCCCACCCTTAGTTATTGTCCATGTGTCCTTTATACTTGTTCATGCGAGTCCATCCCCTTTTCCCCTATGATTCTCTCCCCTCTCCCTTCTGGATCCTGTCAGCCTATTCCGTATTTGAGCGTCATTGGTCATATTTTGCTTGCTTGTTTGTTTTGTTGTTTAGATTCCTGTTAATGGTTATATTATATGGTATTTGTCTTTCACCGCCTGGCTTATTTCTCTCAGCATAATGCTTTCCAGTTCCATCCATGATGTTGCAAAGGGTAGTAGTTCCTTCTTCCTTTCTGCAGCATAGAATTCCATTGTGTAAATGCACCATAGCTTTTTGATCCAGTCATTTACCAATGGGCATCTAGGTTGCTTCCAACTCTTGGCTATCGTGAATTGTGCTGCTATGAACATCAGGGTGCATAGGTTCTTTTGGATTGGTGTTTCAGGGTTCTTAGGATATACTCCTAATAGTGGAATTGCTGGGTCAAAGGGCACATTCATTTATAGTTTTCTTAGAAAATTCTATACTGTTTTCCATAGTGGTTGTACCAGTCTGCAATCCCACCAACAGTGGACTAGGGTCATTCTCTTTTTAAATCAACTATAAGTTTATCACTTTCTTAATCTTTTTAGGAAACTAACTCTTGGTTTCATTAATTTTCTTAATCATTTGTCTTTCTGTTTCATTACTTTCTCCTGTTTTTCTCCTTCGTGCTACTCACTTTGGGTTTAATATGCTTTTCTTTTTTAACTTCTTAACATGAATGCTCAGATAATTGATTTGGAAACTATTACTTTCTAATGTATTGCATTCATGTTATAAGTTTCCTTCTAGGTACTGCTTTAGCTGCAATCTCACAAATAGGGATATGTTGTTTTTAAATTTTCATTGAGTTCAAATATTTTCTAATTTCTCATGTGATTTCTTCTTTGACCCGTGTTTATTTAGAAAATTGTTGTTTGTTTCCAAATATTTTTATTGATTTATAATTTAATACTGTTGTGAACAAAACAATCTATATTGTTTCAGTATCTTAAAAATTATTTAGACTTGTTTCATGAAATAGATTGTGGTCTATTGATGAGTGTTCCATGTACCCTTGAAAGGAATGTGTATACTGTTGCTACAAGGTATAGTAGTCAATAAATTTCAACAAAGTCAAGTTGTTTGATGGTGTTTAACTTTTCTCTGTCCTCATTGATTTCTTTCTACTTGCTTAACTAGTTACTAAGAGAGCAATGCTGAAATATCCAACTAAGATTGTGCTCTTGTCTAACTCTCATTTGAGTTCTGTGAAGTTTGTTATGCAATTAGATGCATAAACACTTATGATTATTATATCTTCCTGATAAATTAATCATTTTGTTATTACAAAATCCTCCTCTTATCACTGGCAATATTCTTTCTGTTGAAGACTACTTTGTCTGATATTACTGTAGCTATTCATGCTTTCTTAAGATTAATGTTTATATGATAAATTCTTCCCCATTCTTTTACTTTGAATCTATGTGGACATATTTAAAGTGTGTCTCTTATAGAGAGCATATGGTTATATCTGCGTTTTTTATTGGTCTGCCAATGTTTGGATTTTAATCAATGCACTTAGTTTATGTACATATGATATAATTCTTTGTATGTTTGGGTTTAAATTTGCTACATCAATATTTTTCCGTTCACCCCACCTGTTTGTTTTCTCCATTCTCCTTCTTTCCCTGCATTTTTTTTATTGGAAAGGTTTTTTCTTTGTTCTTTGGGGGATAGTTGTTATTTGGTTTCTGTTTTGTTTTTAGAATATATATTTTCCCTTGGGTTGGCTTATTAGGTTTTATTTATTGTTTCTCTTTTTAATTGTTACTCTAGTATTTGCAATATGCATCTTTAACTTACCACAGTCTATTTTGAATATTAATATGTCATTTCATGTAAGAACCTTGTAACAACTGCCCCAACAAAACTTTATGTCATTGTCTTCATACATTTTACTTCTACACATGTTATCTACCTTACAATAATTATTTTTATTCTTTTAATACTCATTCACTTTTAAGTATGCGGGGGAAAGTTTTAGAATTTCCAGCTTTCTTCATTCCTTTGTATAGATCTGAGTTACTATCTTAGTATTATTTTCTTTCAGGTTGAAAAACATTTCTTGTAGTGCAGTTCTTTTGGTGATGAATTCTGTCAACTTGTGTTTGTCTGAAAAAAATTCTAGAATGACAGTTTTTTTTTCTTTCAGCATTTTTTCTGGTGGAGAATAAGTGTTGATTTTTCTATTTCTCCATTTATATATTTTTACATATATTCCTTTTACTTTTTAACTTTAATATTTTCCCTTTATTGCTGGTTTCCAACAATTTGGTTATGATGTACCTTCATGTGGTTGCTTCATGTATTTTTTTATTTTCTGCTTGTACTTTGTTTAATTTCTCATACCTGTAGGTATAGGGAACTTATCCATGTGGCAGTTGTGAATGTAGTCCAGCCCCTGATTTGGAGAACGGGCAGGGAGCAAGTCATCACACCGAACCGAACCCATGGATTGGTTTTCCCAGGGGAATTAGGCCTGCATTGTATCTAGGATGCTTTGAGGCTTGCTTTTTGCTAAAACTCCCTTACTCTGAATTGAATCAGCAAATGTTTACTGCACATCTTTAAAGTAACTTCCTAAAATCTGTGCTAAACATCCCAAGTATGGTGTGTAACCAGTTCAACCACTTTTCCCCTTGCATCTGCAACATCCTTTCCTTTGTTATCTGTAAAAGGTAATCACCTACATCAAACCTGTGCATAGTAAATGAGGACCATCCTCCACGTAATGTATCCAGAAAAGCAATAAACCCTGTTCAGGGAGGGGTTGGGGCCCTCTCTCACTTATAGAGCAGCCTTGCCATTCCTTTTATCTACAGGACTTCTGTAGTCCATGTGAATTTGTTTGTAACAGCCACAACACATGGACCCCGTGGGCTGGATTCCGTATCACATAGGTTTATACTCATCGTCAAATTTTTAATTATTCATTATTTCTTCCAATATTTTTGTACACTTTCTTCCCCCTTCTGGAAATGCATTTGTTTTATTTGTTGATATTGTCCTACAGATCACTGAAATTCTGTTCTTTTCTATCATTTTTTATGCTTCAATTTATATTGTTCTTACTACCACATCTTCGAGTTTGATGATATTTTCTCCTATAGAGTTTAAATGCTGTGAAAACTATCCAGTGCATATTTCATTACAGCTATGGTGTTTTTCAGCACCTGAAGTTCCATTTAGTTCTTTTTTAGAGATTCAATCTCTTTTCATTATGTACATGCTTTTCTTTAGATTCTTTAACATATTTAAATAGCTGTTTTAAAAATCTTTGTATACTGCCCTAGCTGGTGTAGCTCAGTGGATTGAGCATGGGCCTGTGAACCACACAGTCGCGGTTCCATTCCCAGTCAGGGCACATGCCTGGGTTGTGGGCCAGTTCCCAGCAGGGGACTCATGAGAGGCAACCATACATTGATATTTCTCTCCTCTCCTTCCTTTCCTCTGTAAAGATAAATAAATAAAATATTTTTTAAAAATCTTTGTATACTACTTCATCTGTGTTATTTTGGGTCTAAATATTTTTACTTATTTTCCCGTGTATACATCATATTTTCCTGATTCTTGTAGGTCTATTAATTTTTGATTGGTTGGTGGATATTGTAAAAGTTACCTTGTTGAGTGCCCACATTTTATTGTCTTCCTTTAATGGAAACTTGTTTTAACAGGCAGTTAGGCTCGTGAGTCAGCTTGATCACTTTATGGTTTTAAATAAAATTTGGTTAGGTGGGGTCTAGAGTAGTTTTTAAAATTATTTATTTGTTTATTTAATTTTAGGGAGGAAGGAAGGAAGAAATAAAGGAAAGGAAACATCAATGTGAGAGAGAGAAACATTGATTGGCTGCCTCTGGTATGCAACCTCACTGGGTACCAATCCCACAACCCAGGCATTTGCCTGACTGGGAATCAAACTGGTGACATTTTGCTTTTCAGGATGAGGCCCTACCAACTGAACCACATTGGTCAGGGCTAGAGTAGTTAATTCTAGTAGTATTTTAGTTTTGCTACTAAGGTGTGATCTTTTTGGAGATGAATTCACTTGCCTATGGGCATGTAGAGCCAAGACTGAAGCCCAGGTGTACCTTGATAAGAGCCTGTGTTCTTAACTAGCATGATGTCCATGGATAAGCTACTGAAGGGTTGGTGGCATGAGCTATGGTTCCTACTTGCATTGAAAGGAGCTATCAACTTGATCTGGGATGGTGAGAGAAGATCTTGCTCTGCGGAGGTACTTATTCTGGCTCTGGAAACTGGCTAGAATTCAAACAGTCAGAGAAGACAGTAGAGAGTTTTGTAGGTAGTAAAAAGTACAAAAGCATAGCTATAGAAATGGCAATGTTCAGGGCAGGACTGTTCTTGTGACAATGAGTTGTCCAGCTGTGCCAGGATGGGTAGAGTAGAAGTAGGTCAAAATGGCAGCAATGAGGGCTAATTCTGACACTCCTCAATAATAAAAAATGGGGCACATTCAGTTTAGGAAGGTTTATGCTACTTCAGAACCTACCTGGATTCACATGGTAGCTCCATAAGGCAAATTTGAGCAATCCAGAGCCACCCAGCTTATTATCTGAACTGCAATCACATTCAAGGACCAATGGGAAACACATATGCACCATTTCTAGTCCAGCTTTTTGTAAAGAAGTAAATTGTTTTGAAAAGACATACTTATGCAAATGTGATATTACTATCAGTTACCACATTTGCATAGCCATCTGCTACATTTTCAGAACTAACCTCAGAAATCTCTCTACTCCAAGGCTCTAGATAAGGCCTTGTAATACCTATCATGTTATATACTACCAATAGGCTTTTATGATGGGTAGGAATCCATTCTATGACATTGAATCAAAAACCATCTGGACATAATGATTAATAATAGATGTTTAATGTAGTCTGAGCAAAGACTCTGCACATCAATTCTACCCAGCCATATGCTGAATATGTAGTGTCATAGCCTGGGAACTTCCTCTGTCTTTTCCCATACACTCAGAGCCTAGCAAGGTGGAAACAGAGATTCACTCACTCATTCAGTCAGTCAGTCAACCAACATTAAATATTTATTGAGCATTTATTATATGCCAGACACAGCTCTAAGAACAAGATTAGATATAAACATGACAGACAAAATTCACTCTTTTCATAAATCTTACATCCTAGTGGAGAAAACAGAACCAAATTGATCTAAAATATGTAGGGTAGTGATAGTGCATAAAAATAACAAAATAAGTCTGAGAGACAGAGTGTGACTGGAGTGGTATGCCAGATTGACTAGGCATGGAAGACCTTTCTGATGAAGTGACATTTAAGCAGAGAGCTGACAAAAATGAGGGAGAGAACCATGCATATGTTTGGGGGAGAGTGCTCCAGGCAGAGAGGACAGTAAGTGAAAAGTATCTGAAAAAGAAACTTGCCTAGGATGTTCACAAAAGAACAAAGAGGGCAGTGTGTCTGAAACATAGTGAGCAAAGAGGAAAGTGGTAGGAGATCAAGTCTCCAAAGAGGATATAAGCAGTGGCCAAAAGATATATGAAAAGATGTTCAACATCACTAATTATCACAGAGATGCAAATTAAAACCACAATGAGCTACCATCTCACACCTGTCAGAATGGGCATCATTAATAAATCAACAAATAACAAGTGCTAGTGAGATTGTGGATAAAGGGGAATGCTTTTGCACTGTTGGTGGGAATGCAAGCTAGTGCAGCCACGGTGGAAAACAGTATGGAGTTTCCTCAAAAAATTAAAAATAGAACTGGCTTATTACCCCTTGATCACTTCTGGGTATTTATTCCAAGAAACCTAAAACACTAATTTAAAATAATATCTTCTTGGGGTCTTACCTCCTTTGCAGCAAAATGGCTAAATGCACCAAGAAAGTCAAAATCATCAGTAAATATGGCACCCATTATGGCGCCTCCCTCAGGAAAATGGTGAAGAAAATTGAGATCAGCCAGCATGTCAAGTACACTTGCTCCTTCTGTGGCAAAACCAAGATGAAGAGCCGAGCGGTGGGGATCTGGCACTGTGGCTCCTGCATGAAACAGTCGATGGTGGTGTCTGGACCTACAATACCACTTCTGCTGTCACAGTAAAGTCTGCCATCAGAAGACTGAAGGAATTGACAGACCAATAGAAGCTCCAAAATTTGAAACATTGCCAGTCGATAATAAATGGGTTAATTTATGTAACAAAAAATAAATAATATATGCACCCCTATGTTCATTGCAGTGTTATGTTCAATAGCCAAGATATAGAAGCAACCTGAGTGCCCATCAATAGGCTAGTGTATAAAAAAGTAGTGAGATATATATATATATATATATATATAATGCAATATTACTCAGTAAAAAAAGAATGAAATCTTACCATATGCAACAGCATGGATGGACCTAGAAGGTATTATGCTAAGTTAAATAAGTTGGTCAGAGAAAGACAAACACCATATGATTTCACTTCTATGTAAAATTGAAAAAGCAAAATAAACAGACTCATAGATATGAAGATCAGATTGATAGTTGCCAGAGGGGAGAGAGCTTGGGGAGCTGACCGAGTAAAAAAGGGAAAGGGATTAAGACGTATAAATTGGTTGTTACAAAGTAGTCACAAGGTTGTAAAGTGCAGCATAGGGAATATAGTTGATATTATTGTACAGGATATTATTGTACAATAACTATGTAGAGTGCCAGGTAGGTACTGGAAATATCAGGGGGGGTCACTTTGTAAAGTATATGACTGTCTAACTACTATTCAGTGCACTTGAAATGAATACAAAATAATATTGAATGTGAGCCGTAATTAAAGACAAGAATAAAAAATAAATTTAAAAAACAGGCAGCCACCTAATCATACGGAATATAGTAAGAAGTTGTTTTTGAGGGAGAAGAAGACACTAAAGGATTTAAGCAGTGGAACAAAATGTGACACCTGATGTTCTGATTTAACTTTTTGGAATAAGGTCTTTTAAAAATTTTCTCAAGTGATTCAGGGTTCTTAGGATATACTCCTAATAGTGGAATTGCTGGGTCAAAAGGCACGTTCATTTTTAGTTTTCTTAGAAAATTCCGTACTGTTTTCCATAGTGGTTGTACCAGTCTGCAATCCCACCAACAGTGAACTAGGGTCCCCTTTTCCCTACAACCTCTCAAGTGATTCTTACATGCATTAATGGACTGGGAATCATTGCATAGCAAGATTTCTATGTCTGCATTTTGAGAACAGATTTTTGGCAGAGAGAGCAAAGGTGGAAGCTGGCAAACCAGTTAAAAAGCTATTCCAATAATCCAGGCAAAAGTTGGTGATGGCTTGGATTAGGGTGATTTGTGATTGAGAGGAGCGTGAGTGGCTCTGAGTGTTCCTGCTAACATTTTGGCTGCTTCTGCAAAGTATTCAGTGCTCCATCCCTTCAGTCTTTCTTTCTCTGTAGCTCACCCAATTGTCCCTCCCTGCCTGCCCCACTCAGGCTTAGAGGGTCACATTGCCAACCAATAAGGGAAGAGTTTGAGAGTCCTGGTTAAATATTCTGGGGCCCTGCCCAGTGTAGCTCAGTCATTTGGAGAATCATACCATAGCCAAAAGGCCGTGCTTTCAATTCCTGGCCAAGGCACATGCCTAGGTTGAAGGTTTGATCCCTGGTCCAGATCCAGACATGAATGATCCCAGGTCCAAGCATGTATGGGAAACAAACAATAGGTGCTTTTCTCTAGTATCGGTGTTTATCTCTCCCTTTCTCCCTCACTTCCTCTCTCTCTAAATGCAATGAAAAAATGTCCTCAGGTGAGGATGGGAAAAAAAACCATTTTGGGGAACTCAGTATAAAATCCTTCACTAATGCAATGACAAAACTCCAGAAACTGAGGTTCTTTTTCTTATAGCCTTGTCGCCCAATACAAATTAAACTGAAGCTCTGTAGTGAAACACTGGCCTGCCTCGTATTTGCTTACCCAGTTTCTCCAGTTTCAGGTCCATCTTTACCCTTCTTTCCTCCAAAATCTAATTTTAATAATGAGCACCAGCTATTGAAGTACCCAGTCTGGGCTATGCACTGTTCTAATCATCTTATATTAACAAATTCAATTCTCCACACAACACTTAGGAGGTGACTGCCATAATTATACACGTTCAACACATGTTATAACTGAAAAAAAAAGAGTTAAATAACTTGCTCAAGCCACATTCTAGGTATCAAGACAAGGATGTAATACCTAGGTCTGTATGACTCCAAATATTGTGCATTTAAATCATTTACCTGTCTCCCATTCCGGAACCCAGTCTTCAGGTGAGACCTGGTATCTGCTGACAAACACCTTGACCTTACTGCCTCCCTGGATCTCTGCTTCCTTCTCTGCCCTTTCACATTGCACTTTTCCTCTCTGTTTCCATTGCCCTGAACTCCAAGCCTGTTTCAGCTACTTAGGATTTTTTTGCTACAGCTTCAAAGAAGTGGCTGTATCTGGTTTCTGGCTTTCTGCCCTTTGGAGTGGGGTGAATCTGACTATGTCTCCAGTAAGTTGAACTTCTTCCCGAAAAGTGAAGTTTGTATGCATATCAGCTGGATATCCTTATTCCTTGTAGTGACATCTATTCTTGCCACTCTGGGGAGCTCAATTTGCTCCTATCTCTGGGAAGTCAGCAGACCTACTTGGAAGGAAGAATGACACTTCCTCTTACCAGCAATCTAATTTGAACCCTCCAGAATGTGAACTTCTAAAGGCCCTCATAAAGCCAAAAGTCCATCAGCACCTGCAATCTTTCACCATCTCTGACAAATGGAAGTGAAACTTTCCCCAACATTTACCCTTTGCCTTTGCCTCCAACAGTTTTATATAAATATATATTAATATATCATGCATCACATATCATATACGTATTTTTGCACAGGTCTGTACACATACATTTTTATATATCAACAGTGCATTATATCGTGGCTTATCTGTTTGCAGTTGATAAAATGCATTTGGAAAGGAAGCCCTCTGAAGTCTCCCAAGTGCTTACCTATAAACAATGATATTGAGTGGCTCCAGAACTAGCTGTGTGTGTGAGCACATAGAATGCTGGAGTATGCAAGCTGAGCACCACCAAGTGATTTATTACAAGCCACCCTAGAGACAAATTAAAAATTGTCAATATAAGATATGAACAAAGGAAAGTGTTTGAGCCCTGGCTGGTGTGGCTCAGTGGACTGAGTGCTGGTCTACAAACCAAAGGATTGCTGGTTTGATTTCCAGTCAGGGCACATGCCTGGGTTGTGGGCCTGGTCCCCAGTAGGGGGTATGGCAGAGGCAACAACACATTGGTGTTTCTCTCCCTCTCTTTCTTCCACCCTTCCCCTCTCTCTAAAAATAAATAAATAAAATATCTTAAAAAAGGAAAAGTTGTTGAAATATAAACTATTAAGAAAACTAGGAGAGGGCCTAATTTATATATGATATGTAGCATTAAAAATGTGATTTATAAATGAATTTCATAAAGTCCAGTGTTTACTGCAATGGCTATAAATATATGGAGAAATAATTCAACTTCTTGCTCAAAGCCACATTCTAGGTATCAAGACAAGGATGCATGCTCAAATGTGGCTTTGAGCATAAAAAAGAGTATTCAGATACAATATTAACTGTTACCTTTACTCAAAAGCCTGTTTTTTTGTTTTTGTCAACAAATAAGGGTGGGTTCATTTTCTTACATTTTCAGTCAGAAATTCATCTATGTGTCATGGGCCTGATAAAAGCCTTCAAGTGGCATATGGCATGTGTCAAAGGGCAGTAAGGTGACACTGACAGAGCCAGTATTGGCTTCAGCTGGCTCTGACTGTAAGTAATGAGAATGTGTCTGGGGTGGGGGGGAGGGGCCGTGTTCAAGGAACTAGGCATCTCCAAAGTTCTCTTTCTAGTCAAATAAGTGGAATGTTGGTGAAGGGGTTTTTTTTTTTTCTGTCTTCTGATCTCTCTAAAAAAATCTCCAAGCAAGCACTTGGCAAGCCTAAACTGGTGGCTAGGTCAAGGGTTGTCATTTTTTCTTTGGCTGTTGTCTTTCTATCTCTTACCTCAAGATTCTTTTTCATCATATCCCAATTATACTAGGGTCCTGAAGAATTATGTACCCTGGCTTGGTAAGCTTCTGAGTTGCTTTTTTCTTCCCTTCTTCCATAACCAAACCAACAGTTGGTATGTGTTTAGCAAATGCAAATTTACTTCAGTATTGGCCTGATCTAATCAAAGCTGAAAAGAGCTAGCTTCTAATGAAAACTGCATTTATAGGACCCACAGAAGGATGACAGTGCATTACTGGCTACTCTGGAAGGTAGGTGAATTAGCACGGTATTTTAACAGGTTTGAGAACCAGGTAGACCTGGTTTCTCATAGGAACTGTACTATTTTTTCCAGTTTTCCTGAGAGAAGAAGAGAGGAGAGAAGAGTAAAGGTAGCAAGCACCACTCACCAGAGAAAATTTCATGAAAGACATCGTTGTGGACCTGAGTCTTGAAGGATAAATAGTCCCAGAAAGTTTGAGGAAGACTGAGGGATAACTCTTGACTATATTACTATAACATTGTGATATCCCCCATAGTGTCTGGCATGTGTATAGTTTTATAATCAGTATTTTTGAAATGAATGAAAACAACTTGTAGGGCTTTGTGAGTATATGGAAGGAAACTGCAGGGTGTAAATGATTACTTTGGATATAGGTACAGTGATGAGAGAGAGGTATTTCTTCCCAGTTTGGCTTTGCATTCCTGTGCATATAATTCCATTCAGGTTCTCTGGTCTTCTCCAACCAGGGCATATGATATATCTTCTTTTCATGGGCGTTCATTCACTTTGACACTCCTCAAGACCCTGCTTTTTAGAAATTTAGTGGCCTGAATAATTAGTGGTCATCAATGGCTTAAATATCACCTTTGTTTCTCAAAGGTCCTGGGCTTTTCCCTGGCAATATTTTTAAAGGCTCTGTCACACATTCTGAGGGCAACAGTATATCCATATGCCTAAGTATTTTCTGTTTAAGAACAAACAATGTTATGGGATTCAAATAACCAGGTCTCTTTTCTTTACCAAATGCCAAATCTTGACATTTTGTCTGCATTGTTGGTTGCTCCTCTTGTTAGAATTGTAGGCCTTTGACAATGGCCTAAAGATCAAAGAAATAAAAAGCTATTTGCCCAAAGTCATATATCAAGTTATGGCAGAAATGGAGCTAGTACCTGTATATGCCCCCTCCTTTTTTTGGTTCTTGTATTGTGTAATTGTGAGGCAGGAGATAAAATAGGAAACCTGAGACAGCTGCAGTAGTGTCATCAGTCAGCATCCTGATTTCTGAGAACCACCTTGTGACACCTGATAATAATTAGCATTGTGGTTTCCTCCCCTGAGTGGACAATCAAGGACGATTGTGGGGGATTATATGTGTAGAAGCTTACGTTAAAAATCCTGTAAAGCCTCTAACCATTAAATAGAAGAGAGCCATTCTCTAGCCAGAGGTGGCCTACTCACATTTCTTGGGATGGTGAAGCCAAGAGAAACAAGGCTGAAACTACTATCCCTTTGGTTTCTAAGAAGAAATGAAAATTTTGTGAGTCTGGATGATTTTGAGTTTGGAATTTGTAAGATATGTGTTTACTTTGGAATTAAATATTTTAGTGTAACTTTTGTTATGACTGCATGTAAGTGTTAAAATGCAATTCCTGGCATTTTCTGTGTGATTCCAGTCCCTATCTCTTTTTTCCCTCGTTTTCTTTTTCCCTAACCTCCTGGTGATTAGGCCAAGGGCTGGTAGTAGGGAAGGGATTAGCTACTAGGAGCAAAGAAAATTAACTTGGAACTTTTGAGATGACCCCTAACATACTGTAATGATGTGCTTTCTGCCAAGTACTTATTCACCTTGGTTTGCTATGATCAAACTGTATATACAACAGATCATAGCATTCCTCTAACTGGATTGGGTTTTTCCTATCTTTTTGCCTGACCACTTCAGCTTCAGGAAGGTATGGGGTCATTTCAGGATTTGGTCTTTCTCTAATTAAATGGATCCTAATTGTCAGGTTTTTCACTTATTTCCCTGGATATTTTGATTGTTAGTGTTGGCTCTAGTTAGTGGTGTTTCTGGTTTTAGGCTTTCTTCTGTTTCTCAGAGGGTTTATCAATTATGATGCCAGAAATTTTCTTTTGCTTGCTTCACTTTTCTTTATTTGTGGGGTTCATTCAGTTCTTTGCTCACACCCACCAAGAGCCTGGACTGCATCTCCATCTGCAATGATTAGAGTTACTAACATTTGTTTCATTCCTCTCATTAATTTATACTCTTCTCTCAACCCAATTCTCACCTCCATCATGGGAACATAGCAAGGAATTTCACCCATACTAAAATGTTAGGGATGCTTATTGACATTTAGTTCTTTAAGTCTGAAAATATCAATAGCCACCAAAGTTTGGCCACTGGGGATGTGGATGATCATTTAAGAACCCCAACTTGCCAGAGGGCTTCAGAACTTGCTTCTCTAGAGACAATGAGAGTAGTTAATGAATTTCTGCATACCTGAATTCAAATTTAAACTATGAAACTTAATCTCTAGATGACTCTAGGCATTTTAAACTTCTCAATGCCCCTAGTTTCCTTATCTATAAAAATGGGATAATGAAAATTTATTCACAGAACTGTTTTAAAAATTAAGTGTAATAATACATGTAAAAAGCTTAACAGATGGAGGGAAAGCCTTGGCTGTACTTGACATATGTAGCTAATTTAGATGATGAGATTTAGATTTTTTAGCTGATTTAAATGAGAATTTTGTTTAAATCTAATAATGTCATCAGCTCAAAAAAACAAAATGAGATTTGTTTTTTGAGCTGATGAAATTAGATTTAGATTTAGATGGTGTGACTTTGGACTTTGAGTTGATACAGCAATGAGATAAGACTCGTAGGAACACTGTGAATGTATCATGCACTTAGAAGAAATGTGATACCCTGGCTGGTGTGACTCAGTGGACTGTGTGCCCGCCTGTGAACCAAAGGGTCACTGGTTCAGTTACTTGTCAGGGAACATGCCTGGGGCCTGGGTGGTGGGTTGGGTGCCTAGTTGCAAGTGTGTGAGAGACAAGTGATTGATGTATCTCTTGCATATCAATGTTTCTCTCCCTTTTCTTTCTCCACCCCTTTTCCCTCCTTTCCCCTCTTCCTGAAAATAAATAAATAAAATATTAATAAAAAGAGATCTGTCACTGGAGAGCACAGGGCAGGCTATAGTAGGCAAAATTCTAAAATAGTCTCCAATATTTTCATCCCCTGGTGCATAATCCCTTCCTTTAAATGTGGGCAGAATCTGTGAATATGATGATGTGATATCTGTGCTTAGGTTATGTTGTGTGGTTAAGATGAAGGGACTTCACAATGTACATATAATTAAGATCTCTAATCAGTTTAACTTTGAGTTAATATAAAAGAAGATTATTTTAGATAAATCTGATATAATCAGGGGAGACTTGAAAGGAGAGTGTAGAAATCAGAGTCAGAAGTCTCTCTCCTGCTACCCTTGAAGAAACAAGCTATATGGAAATTAATTCTATCAACAACCACATATAAGCTTGGAAAAGTGCCCTGGCTGGTGTGGCTCAGTGGATTGAGTGGTGGGCCTGCAAACCAAAAGATCACAGGTTTGATTCCCAGTCACGATACATGCCTGGCTTGTGGGCCAGGTACCCAGTAGGGGGTGTACAAGAGGCTTTTCTCCCTCTCTTTCTCTCTTCCTTCCCCTCTAAGAATTAAATAAATGAAATGTTTTTTAAAAAGCTTGGAAGAGGATTCCAAGTTTCACAGGAGGCCACCGCCCTTGTGAGACACTGACTATCCTTTAAGACTCTGAGAAAAGGACACAGGTAAGCCATTTTTAGACTCAACACACAGAACTGTGATATAATAAATGAGTACTGTTTTTAAGCCAGTAAATTTGTGGTAATTTGTTATGCATCTTAGGTAGTTAGTAAATAATGATTTCCTTCTACCACTTACTTGGATACCTGAGTGCTTGATACTTATTGGTCTGGATTCCATGTCATAGGTTTCTTCCTCTGATTTCCAATGGACCTCATCTTCCATGACTTCATAAGTGTCCCTGCTGTCTGTAATCTTGACCTTCTGAACTCTACCTGGAGGTCATAGCATTTCCCTAGCATCTCTGTCCTTATAGCCACAGTCACTCAAGGGGCTGGTGCTACTTATCCTTGGAAGTCTCCTTTCTACATTTCCTTGTTCTTACTTTGGTTGATAACCTTTGGTGAGACCTCACAGTCCCTCTGGCTTTCCTAGCATTAAGCAGCTCCATCTGAATGCCTTGGGGAACATATGTCCTCCTTCACTCAGTGATTTTCAGCTGCCATTGTTGACAGTTTCATAATGAGCCTGTCATGGTAGAGTGACAGTTTTTGAGAGTGCTGTCCTATTATGGCAGTGCCTGCTTCCTGGTGCCTCACAGTATATAATTAGCTAATCTTCCAAATGCTCCTCATGTTTTTCTCTATGCCAAGCAAGCATGGGAGCACTCTGCTTGATCTCAGGCCTATCAACAACATCTAAGGAACATATGTGTGTGTGCATTGGGCCATGGCCTCCCCTTAGTGTCTTCAGTGGCCTGAGTAGCTTTGGACCTTGGTTGGATATTTGCAATCTAATGAAGGAGGCACCACAGTCTGTGGAGAGTACTGTCTCCTTGTCTGACCTCAGAGCTCCGCAAACAGGATTATTATGGTACATAAAGAAACTGAAGTTCACTGGGGTTAATAAACTTGCTTAAGTGGTAGAACCATGTCAGTCAGACTTCAAACCCCAGGTAGTTAACTCTTTAAAGCATCGTAGAGTGCAACTCATTCTCTGGGGTTATGGAAAATTTTGGCTGAAGTATTTGGAGACTTAGTCTCTGGTCCTGACTATGCCATTTATTTAATGTATACATTTGGTAAGTCCTTTCTGTTCCTCTGTGAATCTCAGTTTTTCTATTGAATCCAGAAAAGTCGGCATTCATACCGCCTGTCACTACCAGAACCGATAAGTAGAGACAAGGGTTCAATCTTTATGGGTGCTTTATTCATATGTCAGCAATCTGAGAAGACAGTGGGTTATGTACCCTCAGAAACCATCTTGACATCTCATCTCAAGCCAACCTTTTTATGAGGAGAAGAAAGGGTAGGTAACAGATTTGGGAAAAAGGTTAATCTGTTGATCAATGTAATACAATGGCTCAGATACCATCCCCATCTTTGCAGTTTCCCTGGGGCACAAAGGTTGAATTGCTCATTGACCTAAAGTCAAGTAGGTCATACATTCCAGTTCCTGGAATAACAGCTTTCCAAATGCTTTAACCACTTAAGCCTATCAACTGTGACTGAAACTAAAATCTTTAACTCTTTACGAATTATTCTGTTTATTCTGTTTCCTGTTTACCTGAATATCTCGGAATATCTTGCTTTTTAACTACTTGTCATTTTAACTACTCAGGGATGCAAGGCCACTACTAATTTTAATTGATAAAATATGCTAATGAGACAATAAAAATTGACAGTTTGTGTTCAAGTTATGATGTATCATTTCTTGTTCAGTCAATACATATTTACTTAATGCTTTTTCTGTCCAATGCAGCACATTATATGCTATGGGGAATTTAGAGAAGTAGGAGAAATATCACCTGCCTTCCTGGAACTCAGCACAATTTAAAGATGTGGGAACAAACTGCATGTCTATATTCTAAGACAGCAATGTATAAGAACCAGAGTATAAATAATAAGGTAATCAGTGGAGGCAGTTGTCAATGTCTTTGTTTGAGACATGCATTGCATCTCCCTTGCAGACACTTCTCATTGGGCCCTACTTCAGTGAACAGTGAGAAAGGTGGATTAGACAATGTTTGAGGGAATTTTCAATGTTGGCATTATGGGATTGTATAAGATGAGACAGATCATTTTTGTGGATGTGGGTGAAAAAGCTTATTGATTTCAGTATTGTATGCCTATCATCATTCCTGGGATGAAGGGGGGATGGAGGAAGTGGGGATCAAATTGGGCCATAAGAGGTGGAAAGAATATTAGTAAATGGTAAGAATAAGTGAAATAATTATATTTCAGGTAAAATAAGGAATGTCAGTAGAGAGTTGGCAAATGGAACATTTGGTTGTAATCAAGGGGTTCCTTTGGTGAGAAACAGAATGCAAAGTTTTAAAATAAGGCAGGGATAAGATTGTAGAGGACTTTGATTGGAATGATAAATAATTGATGTTGGGGAACCACAGAAGATGTTTATAGTAGGTAGGTAGGTGGGTTGGTCAGTAAGTTGGCTAGTTGGTTGGTTTTAAATAAGGCAGTGGCACGGTGAGAGAGATGTTTAGATAAGAAAGCTCTCATGGTTGTATGGAGAGTAAAATTAAGGACCAAAGAAGCAGAGGACCAAAGATCCATATAAGATATTATGAGAGGGTATTCTAGGGCAATGACAGTGAGAATAAAGATTTTTAAAAAAGGGATATTTTCAAGAATTATTGTGAGGGGGAAACTCAGCAGGATTTGGTGTATGACTGAATATGGATAATGAGAAAGATGAATGAGGCAAAAATGATGCCAGAATTTCTTTCAGTGGCACCATGAAAATAAATATTTAACAAAAAGAAAGAAGTTGGGGGAGAAAGACTGGCTTGGAGGCATGGTGGAATACACTTTGAAACTGAATTTGAGGGCTGGCAAGACATATACCAACAAGTAATCCAAAGTGTTAATTGATATTATGAGCAAGGTATGAGGTGGAGCTGAAGACGTAAAGTTTGTTAATTAGAGAGATGGGGATTAAAACTGTGAAGATGGCTAAAATAATTGAGAGAGTGTGTGTAGGTACAAAAAAATAAGATTAAAACAGAAATGTGGGAGAACTATCAAGTTTAAAAGCAGAAAGAGACTGTTTTTCTCCTGCTCAATCTTTCAATTATTCTTCCACACATACCCTATCCCTCTCTCTACTAGCTTTTTATCCTCTGCTGACAACCATGCTACAATTATCCCTTATTTTTGAGGTACGGTACTTGACTCCTATTTCTATTTCCTTCTTCTTCTTCCTTTACATTCTTCCTCAACCTCTCCATATATCATTCACTCTCCAGTCTCCTGCATTATGGACTTCATATCTAAGAACCTTCTAGGAAAAATAAATCACCAAAACCTCCCAATGATCTCATGTCTCCACATTTGATATTTTTCTCAATTTCATAGTTTGATGCTGTTGATCCCCTATTCTTTTTTAAGCACCCTATTACCTTGTTTCTTATTTTTCTCAAGATTAATTTAAAGACATGGATGGAACTGGAAAGCATTATGCTGAGCGAAATAAGCCAGGCGGTGAAAGACAAATATCATATGATCTCACCGTTAACAGGATTCTAAACAAACCAAACAAGCAAGCAAAATACGACCAATGACACTCAAATATGGAACAGGCTGACAGGGTCCAGAGGGGAGAGGGGAGAGAATCATAGGGGAAAAGGGAATGGACTCACATGAACAAGTATAAAGGACACATGGACAATAGCTAGGGGTGGGGGGTGGAAAGGGGAGGGAGGCGGGGAGCATGGGGTGGGGGCGGGCAGGGTTGGGAATATAAGACAGAAACCTGTACTTGAACAAGAATTAAATAAAAATTATATTAAAAAAAGATTAATTTAAAGAATGTGCAAATATTAAGTGAGAAAGAGAGTTTGTAATGAGATGTAACCATATGAAGAAATTGCAGATCTAACATAGAATATCAAAATTTGGATAGAAGAGAGATCCTTATTTTTAACATATTTTTGATAGTAGCCTTGAAAACATGGCAATAAACTTTGTGCTTGACTGTACCTAGCAGTACATGGACACATGATTCAATGACACAATCAACTCCTTTTTGTGTTTACCCCTAACAAACCACAAGCAACTCCTTACCCTTTCTTCTTCTGTCTTTCTACCTGGCAGACACAAAGACCTGAAATCACAAGCAAGAGACAGGAACATTCAGTCTCTCAAGGGAGAGCAGGTTTCCTCAGAAATGCTTACACTGATCTGTTAAGAAGTTTGTGTCACTTACTGAGTTGACATTCTCTTCCACACCTTATTTTTGTCTGTTCACTGAGAATACATGCTAAAAAAAGTCTCATCAAGTACTTTTATCATAAGCAAAAGAATAAAGGAAGTCGTTGATCAGTTGGGCTGTTATTGCAAATCTCTAGGAATAGTCTGTTTCCAAACTCATTTAGATTATTGACAAAATCCAGTTTCCTGAGATTATATTATTGAAATCTTCCTTTTCTTGTTAGCTGTCAGCTGGGGATTATTTTCACCTGCTAAGGAATGTCTGCATTCCTTGGCCCATGATTCCCTTCATCCTTAAAGCTAACAAAGGCACATCAAGTCCTTCTTGTGCTGACTCCCCTCTTCTGCCACATCCTCTTATTCTTTCATGTCATTACATGAAAGGTTTCATGTTATTACATTGGACCCACCAGATAATACAGAATATACTTTTTATCTTAAGGTCAACTGATTAGTAATACATCTTCAAAGTCCCTTTTGCCAAGTAACATAACATAACCACAGATGTGAGAACAGAGGGCAAAGTTCATGGGCTCCAGAGAATATACTCTGAACTGGTAAACTCTGATATTAAACAAAACCCTATCAACCTCATATAGCCCTGGCTGGTGTGACTGAGTAGGTTCAGTATTGACCTATGAACTGAAGGGTTGCCAGTTTAATTCCCAGTCAGGGTACATGCCTGGGTTGTAGGCCAGGTCCCCATTTGGGGGACCCAGTATCTCTCACACACTGATGTTTCTCTTCCTCTCTTTTCCCCTCCCTTCCTCTCTGTCTGAAAGTAAGTAAATAAAGTCTTTTTAAAAATTAGCCTCATATAAATAAATTATGGTATGTCCATATAGTAGAATGTTACTCAGCAATAACGATGAACTACTAAGTGCAATAATATGGATAAATCTCAAAATTATTAGCCTGAGAAAAGAAATCAGGTACAAAAGAATTAGATAAAATTGTATTCTATTATTTATATAATGCTTTAGAACAGGCCAAAGTAATCTATAGTGCCAGAAAGCAGATCAGTTGTTGACTGCAGGTGGAGGTAGGGGGAATGAAAGCATTAAAAGAATTTTGATGAAGAAATTATGCTATAGCTTAGGAGTGTGGTGGCTACATGGATATACACACACTCAAAATAACTGCATATTATGATACATAAACAATAGTTAGATAATGACATTTTTAACACATACCAGGAGGTCCAACAGCTGATTAACAAGAATGACAGAATAAGAGAACAGAAAAAATGGAAGGAAGGAAAGCATTTCTTAAAATAATAGATGACAATTTCCCAGAGTGGAAGGACACAAGTGTTCAGATGAAAAGAGTCCATCTAGTGCTCAAAAGTGTAATGAAAAAATGACTTATTTTCTCTCTCTCAGACACACACATTACTGAAAAGTTTCAGAACATGCCCTGACTGGTGTGGCCTAGTGGATTGAGTGCTGGCCTCTGAACTGAAAGGTTGCCAGTTCTATTCCCAGTCAGAGTACATGCCTGGGTTGCAGGAAAAGTCCCCAGTTGGGGATGCCAAAAGACTAATGTATCTCTCACACATAGATGTTTCTCTCTTTTTCTTTCTCCCTTTTTTCCGCTCTCTAAAAATAAAGAATTTTTAAAAAGAGAACTGGAATGTCAGAAAATATATTTAAATAATTCAGAACAGCAAGGATAAAGACTAAATTCTAAAGACTTCCAGAAATTTTAAAAAAAAAGGGTCTTTAGAAGAGTAAGTATTGGCCCTGGCTGGCATAGCTCAGTGGATTGAGCATGGGCCTGTGAACCAGACAATTGCAGTTCAATTCCCAGTCAGGGCACATGCCTGAGTTGCAGGTTAGTACCCCAGCAGGGGATGCACGAGAGGCAACCATACATTGATATTTCTCTCCCTCTCTCCTTCCTTTCCCCTCTAAAGATAAAGAAATAAAATCTTTAAAAAATATAAGAGTAAGAATCGGATTGCCATCAGACTTGGAGTATACAACATCAGTAACTAGAATACACTGAAGAAATATACAGAAAGCTATAAGAAAAACTACAATTTTATCTCACTGACACTATTAGTCATCCTCATAGTAGGATAGATATTTTCAGATGTTAAGGACTCAAAAAGTTCATCTTTTTATTTTTAGATTGTGATTTTTTAAAACTTTACTGTTGTTCTATTATACTTGTCTGAATTTTTAACCCATTGCTCTCCCCTGCCCTGACTACCTGTTGCTCCCTCAGTCAATCCCCACACTGTTGTCCATGTCCATGGGTCATCCATACATGTTCCTTGCCTAGACCCTTCCCCTTCTTTCCTCTCTTCTCCCCCTCCACACTCCCCATGGTCGTTGTCAGTGGGTTCCTTGTTTCCATGCCTCTGGTTCTATTTTGCTCATTCATTGTGTTCATTGGGTTCCAGTTATAGGTGAGATCATATGGTACTTGTGTTTCACCCCTTGCTTATTTCACTTAGCATAATATGCTCCAGTTTAATCCATGCTGTTGTGAAAGGAGCTCCTTCTTTCTTTCTGCTGCATAGTATTCCATTGTGTAATGGTAGCACAGTGTTTTGATCCATTCAATTACTGATGGGCACTTAGGTTGCTTCCAACTCTTGGCTATTGTAAATTGTGCTACTATGAACATTGGGGTGCATAGGTTCTTTTGAATTGGTCTTTCAGGATTTGTAGGGTATAATCCCAGCAGTGGAATCCCTGGATCAAAAGGCTTTTCAATTTTTAGTATTTTGAAGAAATACCATACTATTTCCACAGTGGCTGTACAAGTATGTATTTCTACCAACAGTGCACTAGGGTTCCTTGTTTTTCACATCCTCACCAGGACTTATTGTTTGTTGATTTATTAATGATGGCCATTCTGACTGGTGTAAGGTGGTATCTCATTGTGGTTTTAATTTGCATCTCTCTGATGGCTAGTGATGCTGAGAGACCTTTCATATGTCTATGGGCCATCTGTATGTCCTCTTTGGAGAAATGTTTGTTTAGGTCCTTTGCCCATTTTTAATTGAATTGCTTGTCTTCTTGGTGGTGTTGAACTGTATAAGTTCTTTATATTTTTTGGAGATTAAACCCTCATCTGAGGTATCATTGGCAAATATGTTCTCCCATATGGTAAGATTCCTTTTCATTTTGATGATGGTTTCTTTAGCTGTGCAGAGCTTTTTACTTTGATGTAGTCCCATTTGTTTATTTTTGCCTTTATATCCCTTGCCCTATGGAATGTATAAGTGAAACTATTGCTGTGTGAGATATTTGACATTTTTCTGCTTGTGTGTTCCTCCAGGACTGTTATGGTGGCTGGCTTACATTTATTCATCTTCAGTTTATTCTGGTGTATGGTATAAGTTGGTTGTCTAGTTTCATTTTTTGGCATATACCTCTCCAGGTCTCCCAACACCATTTATTGAAGAGGCTATTTTTATTCCACTTTATGCTCCTGCCCCCTTTGTCAAGTATTAATGGACCATAGAGACCTGGAATTATTTCTAGGCTCTCTATTCTGTTCCAATGATCTATATGTCTGTTTTTATGCCATTACCAGACTCTTTTGATTACAGTGGCCTTGTAATAGAGTTTGATATTAGGTATTGTGATCCTTCTCATTTTGTTCTTCTTTCTCAAGATTGCTGAGGCTATTTGGGGTTGTGTTTGGTTCTACATACATTTTTGAAATATTTGTTCTAGATATGTAGAATATATCATTGATATTTTAATAGAGAGGTCATTGAATTTATAGATTACTTTGGGTAGTATGGACATTTTGATGATGTTAATTATTCTAATCCATGAACACATTATATATACTTCCATTTATTTGTCTCTTTATAAATTTAGTTCTTCAGAGTTCAGTAGTTTTCTGAGTACAGATCGTTTACCTCCTTGGCTAGATTTATTCCTCGGTACTTTATTTGTTGCTATAGCAAATGGGATTTTTTCCCCTGATTTCTGTCTCTGATATTTCATTGTTGATGTACAAGAATGCCTTTGATTTCTTTTTTTAATATATATAGTTTACTGATTGTACCATTACAGTTGTTCTATTCCCCCCTTCATTCCCCTCTACCCTGCACACCTCCTCCCCCACCATTCTCCCCCCATTAGTTTATAACCATGTCTCAAGATCTTTATATTCTATATTCCCCTACTATTCTTGCCCTCCCCCCTATCTATTTTCCACCTACTCTCTATGCTATTTTCTGTACCTTCTCCCCCCTTCTCCTCCTCCCACTCCCCTGTTGCTAACCTTCTATGTGTTCTTCATTTCTATGGTTCCACTCCTGATCCAGCTGTCCTCTTAGTTTGCTTTTGTTTTAGGTGTGGTTGTTAACAACTGTGAGTTTGCTGTCCTTTCACTGTTTATATTTTTCATCTTCTTTTTTTATATAAGTCTCTTTAGCCTTTCATATAATAAGGACTTGGTGATGATGAACTCCTTGAACTTGACCTTATCTGAGAAGCACTTTATCTGTCCTTCCATTCTAAATGAAAGCTTTGCTGGATAAAGCAATCTAGGCTGTAGGTGTTCAGATTTCATGACTTGGAATACTTCTTTCCATCCCCTTCTTGCCTGTAAGGTCTCTTTTGAGAAATCCGCTGACAGTCTGATGGGCACTCCTTTGTAGGTGACTGTACCCTTATCTCTTGGGGCTTCTAGGATTCTCTCCTTCATTTTCATCTTGGCTAATGTAATTATGATGTGCCTTGGTGTGTTCCTTCTTGGGTCCAACTTCTTTGGGACTCTCTGAGCTTCCTGGACTTCCTGGAAGTCTATTTCCTTTGCCAGACTGGGGAAGTTCTCCTATATTATTTGTTCAAATAAGTGTTCCACTCATGGCTGTATCTTTCCCCCTTCTGGTACCCCTATAATTTGGATGTTGGAACGTTTAAAGATGTCCTGGAGGTTCCTAAGCCTCTCCTCATTGTTTTGAATTCTCATTTCTTCATTCTTTTCTGGTTGGATGCTTTGTTCTTCCTTCTGGTCCATTCCAGAAGGAAGAACAAAATATACTTGATTTGAGTCCCAGTTTCCTTTCCATCACTCTTGGTTTCCTGTGCATTTCCCTTCATTTCAATTAGTTTAGCCTTCATATGTTCCTCTAATTTGTGACTATAATTAACCAGTTCTGTGAGCATCTGAGAGGCTGGCTATTTCCTAGTCGCTTAGAGGTATCGGCTCTGGGGCTTTGAGTTCTTCTTGAGCCATCTTTTGGCCTGTTTGTGCCTGTTACATATCAGGATTGGAGCCCTAGGTGTTCACCAGAGCAGGGCAACTGAGTTGCTGGGTTGTGAGGCTGTACGTGGGGGCAGGGTCAAAGAGGAGCAATGGCGGTCCCCTCTGCTGCCTCCTGCCGCTGCGGCCGAAGCTGCCACCATCACCGAAGCCCACGCGTTTCATCCCACTGCATGTGAATGTGCCACCACCGTCAGCCCTCCATCACTGGGTTTGCCAGCTGGGGCCTGTGCAGTCCGTCTCACTGTGCACAAATGTGTGACCACGAATGTGTGACTGCCCCGCACCCCGACTGGGTCCGGGCTGCCTGTGTGCCTGTGTCAGGGGATCTTTCCTGCCTGACCGTGCTCTGCTGCTGGCCCCGGCCCTCTTACCGGTCCCAGTTGAAGGGTTTGTTGTTGTCGGACTTCCGTATAATTCAATTTTCTGTTCTTTGGCTGTGTCTTTGTTCTCCAAGCCTTTGTTGTATTCAAACTTGGTTTTGGGAGAAGGCACAGTGTTTCCACCTATGCCTCCATCTTGGCGGAAGTCCTGCCTTTGATTTCTGAATGTTGACTTTGTATCCCATTGTTTTGCCAAGTTCACTTATTAGGTTGAGGAGTGTTTTGGTGGAGTCTATAGGGTTTTCTATGTACACTATCATGTCATCTGCAAACAATAACAGTTTTACTTCCTCTTTTGCAATTCAGATGCCCTTTATTTATTTTTCTTGTCTGATCACTGTGCCTATAACTTCCAATACTACGTTGAATAGAAGTGGTGAAAGTAGACACCCTTGTCTTGTTCCTGTTCTTAGTGGGAAAGCTTTTTAGTTTTTGTCCATGGAGTATGATGGTGGCTGTAGGATTCTCATATATGGCCTATATTGTGTTGTATGCTCCCTCCCACTTTGCTGAGTGCTTTTATCCTAAACAGGTACCTTATAAAATCTTTTTCCGACATCTTTGGACATGATCATGTGATTTTTGTCTATCCTTTTGTTTACATGATATATTACATTTATTGATTTGCAAATATTGTACCATCCTTGCATCCCTGGGGTGAATCCCACTTGGTCATGGTATGTGATCTTTTTAATGTATTGCTGGATGTGGTTTGCCAATATTTTGTTGAGGATTTTAGTGTCTATGTTCATCAGCGATTTTGGCCTGAAGTTTTCTTTCTTTGTTGTGTTTTTATCTGGTTTTTGGATTAGGGTGATGCTGGCTCCATAAAAAGAGTTTGGGAGTCTTCCCTTTTCTTGGATTTTTAAAATATTATATTTATTTATTTTTAGAGAGGGGAAGGGAGGGATAAAGAGAGGGAGAAATATCAAAGTGTTTTGGCCTCTCAACTGCCCTCTATGGGGGACCCAGCCCACAACCCAGACATGTGCCCTGACTGAAAATTGAACCAGTAATCCTTTGGTTCACAGGCCAGCACTCAACCCACTGAGCCACACCAGCCAGGGCTCTTCTTGGATTTTTTGGAATAGTTTGAGAAGGATCAGGATTAGTTCTTCCTTAAATGTTTTGTAGCATTATTCTGTGAAACTGTCTGGTCCAGGGCTTTTGTGTGATGGGAGTTTTTATTACTGCTTCAATTTCACTATCTTTTATCAGTCTGTTCAGGCTTTCTGCTTCTTCATTCAGTTTTGGAAGATTATACGTTTCTAGAAATTTGTCCATTTCACCCAGGATTTCAAATTTCTTGGCATACAGTTGTCTGTAGTAATTTCTTACAATCCTTTGTACTTCTGTGGTATCAGTTGTTATCTCTCCTCTTTCATTTCTTATTTTGTTTATTTGGGACCTCTCTCTTTTTTTTCTTAATGAGTCTTGTTGAAGGCTTGTCAATTTTATTTATGTTTTCAAAGAACTATCTCCTGGATTCATTGATCCTTTGAATTGTTCTTTTAGTCTCTATGTCAGAGGTGTCAGACTCATTTTTACTGGGGGCCACATCAGCCTTACAGTTGCCATCAAAGGGCTGAATGTTATTTCAACTCCTTAACTGTTAAGGAGTAATTACATTGATACAGTCCTAAATTTATTTCAGTCCTTTGAAGGCAACCTCAAGGCTGTTGTGGCCCCTGATGAAAATGAATTTGAAACCCCTGCTCTATGTCATTTAATTCTGCTTGGATCTTGTTTATTTCCTTTTCCCACTTGCTCTGGGCTTTGTTTGTTGTTGTTCTTTTAGTTCTTGTAGTTGTGAGGTTAGGTTGTTTATTTGAAATATTTCTATCTCTTTTAGGTAGGCCTGTATTGCTATGAACTTCCCCCTCAGGACTGCCTTCACTGTGTCCCATATGTTTTGGGCTGTTGTGTGTTAATTTTCATTTGTTTCCAGAAATCTTCTGATTTCTTTCTTGATCTCATTCTTAACCCATTATGCTATTGTTTAATAGCATAATATGCAGTTTTCCTGAATTTCAATGTTTTGGGGTTTTTCCCTTGAGGTTGGTTCCTAGATTGAGACTCTTGTGGTCTGAGAAAATTCTTTTTATAATATATTTTATTGATCATGCCATTACACATCTCTCATTTCCCCCCTTCATTCCTCTCCACCCTGCACAACCCCTACCATCCACATTCTCCCTCTTTAATTTATGTCTATGTGTCATAAGTTCTTTAGCTTCTACATTTCCCACACTACTCTTGCTGTCTCACTTTCTATTTTCTCCCCACTGTCTATGCTACTTATTCTCTGTACCTTCTCCCCACCTCTCCTCCTCCCACTCCCCTGTTGCAAAAAACCCATGTGATCTCCATTTCTGTGGCTCTGCTCCTGTTTTCGCTGTCTGCTTAATTTGTTTTTGTTTTAGCTGTGGTTGTTAATAACTGTAAGTTTGTTGTGCGTTCACTGCTCATATTTTTTATCATCTTTTTCTTAGATAAGTTCCTTTCACATTTCATATAATAAGGGCTTGGTGATGATGAACTCCTTGACTTGCCCTTATCTGAGAGGTACTTTATCTGTCCTTCCATTCTAAATGAAAGCTTTGCTGGATAAAGCAATCTTGGCTGTAGGTCTTTGGATTTCATGACTTGGAATACTTCTTTCCAGCCCCTTCTTGCCTGTAAGGTCTCTTTTGAGAAATCAGCTGACAGTCTGATGTGAACTCCTTTGTAGGTAACTGTCTCTTTATCTCTTGCTGCTTCTAGGATTCTCTCCTTCATTTTAACCTTGGCTAATGTAATTATGATGTGCCTTGGTGTGTTCCCCCTTGGGTCCACCTTCTTTGGGATTCTCTGAGCTTCCTGGACTTCCTGGAAGTCTATTTCCTTTGCCAGATTGGAGAAGTTCCCCTTTATTATTTGTTCAAATAGGTTTTCCACTTGTTGCTCTTCCTCTTCCCCTTCTGGTACCCCTATAATTTGGATGTTGGAACATTTAAATATGTCCTGGAGGTTCCTAAATCTCTCCTCATTTTTTTTTGAATTCTTGTTCTTCATTCTTTTCTGTTTGGTTGTTTCTTTCTTCCTTCTGCTTCACTACATTAATTTGAGTCCCAGTTTCCTTTCCATCACTATTGGTTCCCTGTGCATTTCCTTCATTTCACTTAGTGTAACCTTTATTTTTAAAATCTAATTTGTGACCAAAATCAACCAGTTTTGTGAGCATCCTGATCACCAGTATTTTGAACTGTGCATCTGATAGGTTGGCTATCTCTTGGTCACTTAGATGTATTGGCTCTGGGGCTTTGATTTGTTCTTGTGTTTGAGCCATAATTTTTTGGTCTGGTTGTCCCCGTTATGTACGAGGGGCAGAGCCTCAGGTGTTCACCCAGGCGGGGCAACACAGTGGCTGGGTTGTGATGCTGTATGTGGGGGCAGGGTCAGAGAGGGAACAGTGGCACTTGCTCTGCTCTCTCTCAGATTTAAGTCCCCTCTGCTGCTTCTCACAAACAAATTAGGCCCTTTTGATGCTTGTTTCTGGGTGGGTGGGCTTGTGTACATTCTAGGACCCTGTAGGTCTCTCCAACAAATCCTCCTCTGAGGCTGGGAGTCTCTAGCTGTGCTTCCACCACCACAAGGTTTTTCAATCAGTACTTTTAGGCTTTATTTTCTGTTGCTGGGGTCCTGGGTTGCACAGTCTGTCTTGCTGCCCATTTTTACCTTGTTCATCTATGTGGGAATGTGTGACCGAAGTCAGCCACCTGCCTTGCATGCCTCACTGGGTCTGTTCACTTTGTCCCCACACCTGGGTCTCCCAGCCACCACCTTTTCCTGCCGTGACCCTTCTTCGCTAGCCACCATCTCTACTTCTCTTACTGGCCTGGATGAATGGTTGTCGGACTTCTGTGCAGTTCAATCTTCTGTCTGTTCTGATTGTGGTTTTGTTTGTAAATCTTTGTTGTCCTTAATTTTGGTTGTGTGAGGAGGCACAGTGTTTCCACCTATGCCTCCATCTTGGCTGGACAGAAAATTCTTGATATGATTTCAAATTTCTTGAATTTATAGAGGCTTGTTTTATGTCCTGTCATAAACCTGTTATGTGGTCTTTGAAAATGTTCCGTGTGCATTTGAAACAATATGTCTTTTGCTTCTTTGGGGTGACAGGTTCTGTATATATCAGTAAAGTTCATTTTATCTAGTGGGTCATTCAGTGCCACAATATCCTTGTCAATTCTTTGTTTGGAAGATCTATTCATCATCGACAGTGGAGTGTCAAAAATCTCCTTGTATAAGTGTCTTGCTGTCTATATTCTTCTTTAAGTCCTCCAAAATTTTTCTTATGTATGTGGGTGCTTCTATGTTGGGTGCATATATGTTTACAAAGTTTATGTCTTCTTAATGGATTCTTCCCTTGAGTATTATGAAGTGTCCTTGTGGGTCTATTTTTTTGGCCTTTATTTTGAAGTCTATTTTGTCTGATGTGAGTATTGCTACCCCAGTTTTTTTTCCTGTCCATTTGCTGGAATATTTTTTCCCAACCCTTCACTCTCAGTCTTTGTAGATCTTTTGTTCTCTATGTTACTTCCTGTTTCTCCCTTGCTGCCTTTAAGTTTCTATCTTTGTCTTTAAATTTTGCTATTTTAAGTAGAATGTATCTTGGAGTGGGCCTCTTTGGGTTCATTTGATTTGGACACTCTGTGCTTCCTGGACTTGTGTGGCTTTTTTTCTCATCACATTCGAGATATTTTCTGTCATAACATTTCAAATAGGTTTTCTATCCCTTACTCCTCCTCTCCTTCTGTTATCCCTATTATACAGATATTATTATGTTTTATGTTGTCCTGCAGCTACCTTAAGCTCTCTTTATTCTTTTTGAGTCTCTTTTTGTTTTCTTGATTTTTCTGCAATTTTTTTCTACCTTATCATCCATCTCACTGATTTGATCCTCTGCTTTATCCAACCTGATTTTAATTCCTTCTACTGTGTTCTTCATTTCATATATTGTATTCTTCATTTCATCCTGGCTCTTATTGATAGTTTCTATGTCCTTTCTCTTGCTGGTGTAGTTCGCTGTAAGTTCTTTGTTGCTTCCCTGAAGTTCTTTGTAGTTCTCACAGAGCTCGTTGAGCATCCTTATAACCATTATTTTGAACTCAGTGTCTGAATGTTTGTTTGTTTGCCTTAATTTCATTTAGCATTATTTCTGGGGATTCCTCTTTTCCTTTTGATTGGGTATTGTTTCTTTTTCTCCCCATTTTAAGTGACTTTTCTTATTTGTTTCTGCGTCTTAGTTTGATTTGCTTTGACTCCCTGTCTTTGTGGTGTCATCTTCTATATTAGGAGACCTTTTGGGCTCAGTGGTACAATCTCCTTGATATCCTGAGTTGGATGCTTTTGGGATGCCCTTTATGCAGTTTGTGTGGGCTCTCTGGTTGTGACAAAGTTCATCTTCATAACTCCTTTTTTAAAGCATTTTCTGCCTATATAATCCAGCACAATAAGAAACTAAATTATAAAAGAAGATGTTGGATCCACCGTAGAAGAATATTGAAGGAAATTCCTAGGATATCACTAAACTGAATGCTCTATTCACCAACTCTCACAGTGAAAGCAGTTGAAACTGTGAGTTCGAGTGGTTGAATAGAGCATTCTCAAGAGATCAAAAAAAAAAAAAGAAAAAAACCCACCAAACTTAAAAACAATGGCTTACATAGATGAAGGACATAACTGTAAAGTAGAAAGGACTATTAAAGAGAGTGAAGGAGTCTAGCCCCAATGGACTCTCAAAATTGATTGGCCATGGCTTCCTTTGAGCCTCATACTGAGTACAAGTTAATGGTAATGTAATAAAAATTAAGTAGGAAAGGGACTGGAGACAAAGCAAAGAAAAATTCTAGAACAATGTAGGGGAGAGTAGAAGGCCCAGGAATCTGACAAATCTGGTCACCATATCTGTGAACACTACACCAAACAACATAAAATTAATTCTCCTTAAAAGTGGACAAAGTGTATTAAGGCCAGATCTCATAAAAAGTTATTATAAGAAAAGAGGGAATAAGAGACATAACATCCTACAGGTGATAAAAGCATGCCAGAAAGGCCTGCCCACAAAATAGACAAAAGTCAAACTTATGTTATCAAAAAAAGCTACACAATATTAGGAACATGCTACAATATGCAAAAGATCAACATATATCGGAATTGAAAACATTCAGGAAGAAGGTAACAGTACTTAGGAAAGAATTATAAATAATAAAGAATCATTTGTAAAACAAAGACTAACTAGAAGGAATAAAGAAGTAAAAGACACAAAAGTCCCTTTTAAAATGTAAGATAGCCCTAACTGGTGTGACTCAGTGGATTGAGTGCTAGCCTCTGAACCAAAGGGTCTCAGGTTCAATTCCCAGTTAGAGCACATTCCTGGGTTCTGGGCTAGGTCAGATCCCTAGTAGGGGGTGTGTGAGAGGCAACCACACATTGATGTTTCTCTCCCTCTATTTCTTCCTCCCCCCTCTTCTGTCTAAAATAAATAAAATCTTTTTAAAAAGAAAAGAAATTTCAATATCTTAGAAAGAAGTGGACATTAAAATGGGTTTGAGGGGGAAATGATAAATTTTAATTATAGGCAAAGAATATTTATATAATAAACTCTTTCTCTCTCTTCATATATATATATATATATATTCAGCAACTATATATATAGTTGCTGAATAAGAAGTCCAAAGGAACAGGATACTGAAATCTGCAATTGAACAAAAGTGCCTTGAATAAATAATTTTTTGAAACTATATATTCGAAGTACACCCCGAATGTCTTAGAATATTGACCCCTAAACCAAAAATACAAAGGCAAATTCTAGTAAAACTACTGGACTTTAAAGAAAAATAAAAATCTACCCTGTCTGGTGTAGCTCAGTGGATTGAGCATTGACCTATGAACTGAAAGGTCATTGCTCAATTCCCTGTTAGGGCACATGCCTGGGTTGCGGGATGGGTCCTGTGTTGTGGGCCGGGTCCCTGTTTGGGGGCAAACAAGAGGCAAGTAATCAATGTTTCTCTCACACATTGATGTTTCTCTCCTTCTCTTTCTTCCTCCCTTCTCCTCTCTCTGAAAATAAATTAATAAAACATTTTTAAAAGAAAAAGAAAAATCCTTTAGATATCTAGAAAAAAAACATTTTATTTATAAAGGAAAGAAAATAGATTGTCATTGGACTTTACATCAGAAAAAAATGTAATGGAATATCCATAACATCTAGGAAAGGTAAGTGGGAGCCAAGGGCTCCATTTTCAGCAAAACTGACTTTCAACTATAAAGGATCACAAATTGTTATCAACATGTAAAAGAAAACAGGGGATATTATTTTCATGAGCTCCTCCTGAGGAATCTAGCAGAATGAGCTTTAGATACTTTGCAACAGCATGGATGGAACTGGAGAGCATTATGCTAAGTGAAGTAAGCCAGGCAGCAAAAAACAAATGGCATATGATCTCACCTATAAGTGGAACCTAATCAAGAAAACAAATAAGCAAGCAAAATATAACCAGAGACACTGAGATTAAGAACAAACTGACAGTGACCCAAGGGGAAGTGGGAGGGAATAACAGCAGGGGGAAGGGTTTTCAGGAACATCTATAAAGGACACATGGATGGAACAAAAGGGGGATAGGATTAAGTGTGGGAAGTGGGGATGGCTGGGGTAGGGGAGAAGTGGTGAGGTAAAAATGGAGACAATTGCACTTGAACAACAATAAAAATATCAATGTATAGAAGAAGCATGGAAAATATAAGCATGGTTACCAAACACAGCATGCATCTTCACAATAGAAAAAGTAAAGGGACAAGCTGATGAAAGCTGGAGAAAGGTGGTGAGGTGATGTTACAGAACACAGGGCCAAGGTGGGCATGATATACTATTACCAAAAGGACTATCCTACTAGGTTCACTTGTCCGCCACCAGAGGAAAGACCTCTCTCAATGCCAGAGATTTGTGAAAAGGACAGGAAATGTTTATTTAAAGCTATACACACTTAAAGTAGTGACCTAATGTCTTCATTAAAATATCAAAGTCCTTTAGGATACCCACAGATGCACACAGTCCTTCCTTTTCCCTATGCCCCAATTTGGGGTATCATAACTAAGGAAAAGAAGTAGATTCAGGCACCTAGCACCATCAGCTGCGTCGTTGGCCAGGACCAAGCTGCGTGTTTCTCCTCTGCAAAGCTGCAGGGATCCCCACTCTGGCAAAGCCGTGTGATTCTCCCCTTAACGGCTGCTGCATCTCAGTTTAAATCCCTGCACCAATCCTGTGCTGCAGCCCCATTTTTGACTCCTCCAACAATTGGCTACACTTGCCAGCACTCTCATATCCTTCCAGCTTTACTGGGCTGCCATAGTGGGTCTGGGCAGACATGGCTGCATGGCGTGGAGCCAATAATGTCCGAGCCCTCACACAGGTGCTGCAACCCAGGGGACCTGCCCCCCAGTTACATCTTGGGTGGAAATCACTTCCAACCCTCCTGGCTCAAGGCATGGCCATAGCTATTTAACATATGTATGAAACCAGTTAAAGGTTATAGATATGTTAAATGACCACACCAGAGGTTAGCTGCAAAGCTGTTGCTATGCAAAACAGCTCTCAATGGCCCTGTTCCATGTGTCCCTTCCCCCAACTCACACCTGTGGCAGTGGAGGGCAAGGGCATTCTATGTATCTTTCTAGTATTTGCTGGACACCTTGAGTTCTGGACCTTATTACAAGTCTCTATTTGGAGCTCCCCTCTTGGCTGCACTCTGTTACAGTGAGATAAAGGGAAAGTGCAACTACATATTTTCAGGCTACAAAGTAGGAAGACAAGAGATTTGTTTGCTGTTAAGTGGATCAGTCAATGGAATAGTTTAATCATGCTATCTGAAGTTTCAGAGGTGATCAGGTGACTTCCCATTATGGAACTCAAAAGGGTTCCTAGAGGCTCCTTCTGCCCTACACCTGTCCCTCAAATCCAAGAGGCCAGCAGGTGACCTAAATGGAGATAATGTGACTCAAAATCCCAGCACTTTCATTCTTAAGCAGAGTGATGCAAGAACAAAATATACATGATTAGGGTTCATCCATGCAAGCAGCAGTACTCTAAGCTCAGATTGTTTCTGCCCTGGTTCCTTTCTGTTTCCTAGGCTTGTTTTTAGCCTCTTGTTGCATTAGCAAGCTTTCCAATATCCTGTCAATAAAACAATTTGTTGCTGTTGTTTAAACTACTATAATATTGTGATTTGTAAGAAATACATATTTAATCATCAGGTGACCAAAAATATATTTCTCATGTACATTTGGTATTTACTCATGGTTCCCAGATCCTAGCTTCCAAAACCCTTGGAATTCCCTGAGCAATGAGAATGATGGGAGCATCTTTTGTTATAATGTTTGGTCTCTTGCCCTTAGTTCCTGAAATTGTTTTAGGGATATAAAGGTGAAATGGGCATTGTGTTCTTTATAACAAACCCCTTTGCACCAAGACTGGGTTTATGTTAATAAGATGACTTTTGGAAAGCACCTATGGGTGGAGGCTGGTCTCCAGAGGAAGTAACCATGAATAGAAGTTTAGAACTTTCAGTCCCACCCCCTGATTTCCATGGAGAGGTTGAATTAATCAGCAATGGCCAATGATTTAATCAACCATGTCTAGTTAATTAATCCTCCATAAAAAAACAAAAGATCTGTGTTTGGAGAGCTTCTGAGATGATGAACACATGGAGGTGCTGGGAGAGTGGTATGCCTTGAGAGGGCATGAAGCTCTGTGCCTCTCCCCCATACCTTGCCATATGCATGTCTTCCATCACACTATTCATGAGTTATATTCTTGTATAATAAATTGAATGAGTAAAATGTTTCTCTGAGTTCTGTGAGCCACTCTGGAAAAGTAATCAAACCCAAGAAAGGGTCATTAGAACTCCCAACTTATAGCTGGTTGGCTCAGAAGCACAGGTGATAGATAATCTGGACTTGAGATTGATGTCTGAAGGGTGGTGGTGGGTAGACTTGTAGTACTGAATTCTAAACTAGAATCCAACACTATCTGTGGGTAGATAATACCAGTATTGAGTTGACTTGTTGGGCACCTAACTGGTGTTTGAGAATTCTTTGGTAGTGTGGGTAATCCCCCACCCAGACACTTTACAATGTATGATTTGCAAATACCAATAAAATTTGCAAACCAATCTTATGTTAAAACCATACTTTGATTAGGGAAGACACACAGGTACAGTGTCTAGGCTTCTCCCTCTCCTGAATACCTACTTTGGAATTAGGTGTAGAACCCCTTTTAATTACCCAGACAGTTTTTTTGGTGTTGGTTGTAGTATTGGGGGTGAGAGTGAAGACAATGAAAAAAGACAAATCCAGTGGATTCCAGAGTTTCTCCTTTAGATTACTCAATTAACAAAGGAGATTGAGACAAAGAGAAGGGAGGAAACTTTCCCAAGTTATACTTTGAATTTGCAGTAGACATACCCACCTAATAAATGAACCAAAGAAGGTCAAAATGGAGGAAAAGATATTGACAGGAAAATGTTTTGGAGTTTTCTGTATAGCAGATCCTGAATGTTAGGTCACTCCTATAGGGTGAAATGAGAAGTGCTTGAGAGTTCTCCCTCCTTCCTGTGTTATTTCTTTTCAGCCTACTGAGAGGCATAAACTCCCAACAGACCAAGGCTTTGGAGTGCTGCCAATCGTTGGCCCAAGCCATTAAGCCAACCTGCTGGACCACTCTGGTGACAAGAGTATGCTAATTACTGGAGATTTGTTTTCATATGGAACATGAAACTTTCTCATTATTAGAAAATTTGAATCAGCTAAATTTTATAGATTCTCAATGATGACAAACATGCTTATTTGATTGAGTTGTACAAATACTGTATGGATGCCTTACCTCCTAATTGGTAGCAAAATGGAGACCAGAACGAAGCAATAAAAACTTGATGGTCGGTCAGGAGACATTCTGGAATTTCCTGGTTACATAAGGGAATAATGAAGTAGAAACCAAACCCAGGCAAAAACAGGGGTAAAAGCCCTGACAAGGAGAGTGCTCTAAGGTTGTCCTTAGGACAAGACAGGGAACATGAAGGAGATAGACAATTATTAGTTGAGTGACTACCATATGTCAAAACCATTAAGTATATTATCTCATTTGCATCTCATCATAATGCTATGGGGAGGGGTATAAGGATTATTATTCCCAGTCCCAATATAAGAAAATTGAGATTCATACAGCTGAAGTGATTTCCTAATGTCAAGAGCAGGTCAGTGGCATGCCCCACTGCAAAGCCAGTACCATTTTTAATGTACTGTTTCTAACCATATCAGATGCCTAATACAAGGAGTGGGAGGTGCCCCAGTATGGACTTTAAACCCCAGGGCTTATTTTCATTTCTGTCCATGGTCTGCAGAGCAAAGGAAGAGCTGAGTGAGGCTGTGTTTTTCATACTCATTTTAATCTAAAATGTTTGTCAGGTATTAGATGCTGTGGAGGATAAAAAGCCATGGCAAGCCCTTTGAAAAATGTGTCTGTATTATCTACTTAGTTGGAGCCTCTCTGAACATCAGAACTGCATTTCATTGAATATGGTATGGGAGAAAAAGTAAGTACAGACTTTCTCTCTAAATTGTTCCTGGGCCTTTAATATTGAGAGAAGATTGTTCTCAAGTTGGGCTAGGGAAGATGGATGGCCATCACTGCTCCCTCTGGCTGCCTTCCTTCCTGGCTGAGGAGATTGCATGTCTGAATATAATGTCTGTCTGTCATTTATTCCCCAAAACATTAAGCCTTGTAAAATTTAACATACAGTAATCTTTCCCCAGTCACAGGTTTATGTTACTGAGAGAGGGAGTGAATTTATAATCTACAAAGAGAGATAGCACATTGTGGCAAAAGAGACCAACTCAAGAAGATTTGGGGAGGGGGTGGTTACAGGGTTCTCTGCCTACTCTAGTGATTTTGAGGGCAAGTGTAATGGCCTAGTAGACCGTGAGCCTCATTAGGGCTGAGAGTCTATAATACATGGATTTACATACCACTCTATGCCCAGCACCTGGCACGTCGGCCTGGCACACAGTTAGCAGTTGGTAAGTATTTGTTTCATAGATGAAGGAATTTCCTGTCATGTTGTGAGATATACTAGATTATGAGCTTCTTGAAGGTAGAGACAGTGCCATATTTGTCTTTGGTTTTCCCATGTCTGGCACAGCATTGGTTCTTAATCAATGCTGGATGAAAAACCTTTTGCCAGAAAATCTGAGGCCAGTCCACACTTCATCCTTGTCTACTATTTTTCTGTTCCTGATCTTCTGACTCCACTTTGCTGTCCAGTGTTCTGTGATGCCCTCTCCCTTTAGTAGTTTCATAAGGGGCCAAACTTTACCCAGGACATTCAGTACATTGACAAGAAATGTAAGTTTTCCAAACTTGTTTTTTTTTTAATCACTGAAAAAACCTTGGACTTGCTGGAAGTCTATATTTGCTATATGCAGTACAGGCTTTTAAATTGGAGAAATTCATATTGGATAAGGAAGTAGCTTTTGTGAACACTGAAGTACACTCCCAACTTGATAGCTCTACAGTATTTGAATTTGAGAGCCTGATTTGTATGTCTGTATGTGCTGTCATGTCCTTCAAAGGGTGGTTGAGCTTAGGCTGCACATAGTTAGAGCCTAGAACCACTAGTAACATTTTTAAGCCACTGGTAACATTCTTCTCCATTCTTCTCTGTGAAAATGGGGAGTTTAAATAAGGATCTTGAATCACTCTGGAGAAGGAGAAATGCATGGGTTCACTCTATAGTCTCAGACATATTACTTAGTCTCTCTGTGCCTCGCTGTTTTGTCTGTTAAATTTTCCAAATAATAATTAACTCTCACAGATCTTTTTTAAAAAGTGAAGTAAAATATGTAACTGTATTAGGTTTCTCCAGAGAAATAGAACCAATAGAAAATGTGTGTGTGTGTTTGTAGCTTGTGCACATGTGTGTATGCAGTGTGCATGTATTTAATTACTAACTTTCTCTAAGGTTCAGATGTAGAAGTCAACTTTAGTAAAACAGAGAGCAGCAGATAACAATATCAGTTGTGGGACTGTGTTTTCCAGAACTGGTAGAACAAATTCAGTGCAATACTTCTAGAAAAGTCATTCCCTTTTTATATCCTTATGAGAACAGGATGGCAGAAACCCTACACATTAGAAAAATACCATTACTTCCTATGGTACCCACTGCTTGGAAGGCAAAAACTGTACTGAGCACTTTCCATAGATTGGTCATTTAATTGCTATAACCCTAAGAGGTAGGTTGTGAAATTGCTCCCGTTTTACAGATGAGATTTTTAGAAAGATTTGATTTATTTTTAGAAAGAGGGGAAGGGAAGGAGAAAGGGAGGGAGAAAGAAAGGGAGAGAAACATCAATGTATGGTTGCCTCTTGTATACCCCCTACTGGGAAACTGGGCCAAAACCCAGGCATGTGCCCTGACTTGGAATCGAACCAGCTACCTTTTGGTGCACAGGCCAGCGCTTAATCCACTCAGCCATACCAGCCAGGGATACAGATGCAATTTTTAAAGCCATAGAAATTAGTGACTTGCTCAGAGTTACACACAGCTAGTAAGGGGTAGAACTGGATATGAAATCAGATCTGTTTATATCCATAGTCTCCCTCTAGGAAAGTTTACTTGTATTTTCTTCCTACTAGGTCAAACTTTTTTAAAAACATATTTAATTATTTTTCAAGTACAGTTTTCTGTCTACCCTGCTCTGCGTTTCCACAACACCCCTGTGCCTCTTTCAATCATAGTACTTCCTGCATGGTAGGATAATTTTCCATGTATATCTCTATCATACTCTACTGTGAACCCCTTAAGAGCAAGGACACTGTTCACCAATTACTCTCCAGAGTTCTTTATGCATGTTTCTTGAATAAATAAATGTGTCCAAGCAGATTATAAGCTACAGTTGTCTGTTTCCAATGTGGAAGATTCTGCAGTTGTGGTAGGGCTTCTGCACTATAGCTTTGTATGATTGTGATTCACAATTCATACTTTTAGCCTCCAATTGCACACTAGCTATAAAGAACTCTCACTGAATGCCTGCTAATTTTACTGTTCACTGCCATAAGTTCCTTTCACATTTCAAAAGTTTCATTGAACCAAGCTGAGCCCATTTTGCTTTATCAGCATTGTCTCCTATCTTTCCATTTTGTAATTTTTATTTGTCCCCTGGAACTCATTTAAGTAATTAGTTTCCATGCTTGTTGTTAGTCATTTATGTTTGGTATGCTGGCTTAATCTGGGTTTGTTCTGAAAATATTCCATATTAATTTAAAAATGTACGACTAGTGTTCGCCACATTTATCAACTGTCAAGTACAAAAATGTTTTCTTCTTGTCAGGGCAGATTAATAACTAGCAAGCTTTCCAACAGGTGTAAAACTGGCCCTACCTCACTGACAATGCACTGTCTTTTGGCCTTTGTTTTGACTTATTTGTTACTCTCAATAAATTAATTATTTGTGATTAAATCTTCACATCCAACCTTTGAGTGATGGATATATACATTCTTTGGCATTTTCTCTGAGCAGAAACTGGTGCCCTAAGTTCAGGAGCTATAAACACCATTTTTATGATGATTTTTCCTTGGGGTGGAGTGGGGTGGGGGAGTGAGATGAGGAAACACTGTTTATTTCTAAGAACTATCGTAGGAGAGGTATGTTGGAAATCTGATACTTAAAATTTTACTTACAATCCCCAAAATCTTATATTTCATAACTTTGGGCAAGATAAAGTTGGAAAAGATTGATCTCTATAAAAGAGAGGGTATATCCTAATTTGGGACAGTAACTTATGTTTGGCAATTAACTTCTTCTCTTCCTCCTGAGAGGACTTGAAATTCTTGAGGAAAGTGTGGACAACATGTTTTGCATTATTTAGTTGGGCGATTACTGATGGCCTGTCAGCCTGAAGGTCATCTAGAATAACAGGTAATAAATCTTCAAAACTTCCTTGGGGTGCAATTCTTGTATCTTTCCTGTAAAAGCAGTGTGTTTGACACTTTTTTCCAAGTCCAAATAGCCCCCTTTTCTCCACCAAACTAGCCAAAGGTGAACTCTATGTCTTAATCTTTTGGCTTTGAATGATGATGAAAGCCTTCAACTTTGTGTTGTTTGCTGAGAGAAAAGTGCTCCATGAGCCACAGAAAGCAACCATTAATAACTCCGGGTATATTATATGCAAGGTGCTTTCTGCAAGCTCTTTCCACTGTTCTTGGATGGAGGAGGCAGCTACTCCAGATGTGGAGTTGTGTGAGCAGACAGGCTGCAGAGGCAATGCTTAGACCAAGTAAAAAAGTTATGTAGTTAACAGCAATCAGAATGTGGAGTCTGGGCTTGCAGCTCTGTGAGGGCAGCTGCTTGAGAAAGCGGATGCTGGGCACACAGCTGTAACAGCACAGTCTTTCTCCTCTCAGAGGTCACAGAAGTAATCCCTACAGCCTTCAAAAGTCAGACTGCCCCCTCTGAGACCCTTTTTCTCCACCAGTGCCAACACCTGAGTTGACTTTCTCCCCCTTCTCATAAGCCTCAGCCTCTGGCAGGGAGCCTGCAAAGGGTCTTGAGCTCAGTTTTGGAGCTTCAGTGACAGCAAGAGGATAGGCTTGCTGTCAAAAATACTGCTCTAACTCTAAATGGGGCATAGAAATTATCACTTTATATTCTGTGAGTGCTAGCTGACCAAATTCAGCTCCACCATTTAGAGCACTAGACCCTGGTTCTCAAACTTATTGCAATTCAGAATCATTGTGGGATGGGGGGACAATACAGATGCCAGTGCCCCCACCTTTGTAAGTTCTAGTTTAGCAGGTCTGTGGTGGGGTGCAAGAATCTAGGTTCTTAACAAACTGCTGCCCAGGTGGTCCTTGGACAATACACTGAAGAAGGCCAAGAATGTTGAATTGAACGAGTTCTCAATGACCATGTCAGGAAAACCACTATTTTATAGATAAGGTAACTGAGGTCAGTGAGAAAGGCCTGTCTGAAGTCACACAATGATGTGATGCCAGAACCAGAACTAGAGCCAAGATCTCAAATCTCACACTCCTCATACTTTCTCCTGAGGAGAAGAAGACAGGTTAAATCACAACTGTGTATTCTTTCATATTTTCGTAAGTGGACACAGCCTGGTATAGCCCTCAGTGGTTTTCAACAGGGCATGTTGGCATTTTGAAGTGCGGGATTGTCTAACACACTGCAGTCCCCTGAGTATTAATTCTAGTAGCACCCCTACTCTGAGTCATTCCAACAATCCAAAAGGTCTGCACACATTTCGAAATGTCTCTTGATGGTGGTAGGAGACAATGCTGCCTCCATTGAGAAATATTGGCATGAAAGGAGCTCTAGTTGATTATTCATCCTAAGAAGTTTGATTTTGAGTTTTTATTTTGCCACTAATTACTATAACCAGAGGCATATCCCTGACCCAACTGCTGATGCTCTACACCCCTGTTTCTTCAACGACACCAATGATTATCAATGTTTTCATCTCATGGCATACATAAACTAATTACTAAAATTCTGTGGCACTCAAAAAATGTGTTATATTTTTTTGCTGATCTGACCAAAAAATAGGTGAATGATTTTGATTCATTCGTACCAGATGGCTTTTATTGTGTTGGCTGTGGCCATTTTAAAAAAAATTTGACAGTCAAAAGGAGAAGAGGTCAGTGTCCCTGACTAAATTATCAGGTATTGCATGTTTTAAAAATTCCTGTGGCAAACCAGTGTGCCTCTTGTAACACACTGGTGTGTAGTGGCACACCAGTTGAAAATCGCTGAACTACACAATTGTAGGGGAGGGTCAGAAAGGTCTCTTGGGGCCTGCCCAGATGACTGTCTAAGTCTGAAAAGGAATTGACTTGTGGCTCATGAGGCACTGGTGTAATGCACAGCCAGGGTGTTTCTTTCTTTTATACTGCTGCCAGGAAATGGGTCTGATTCCAAAGGGGACTAATAGAGGGTCACTTTGGGGGCTTAAGCCAAACATCTGAAGCCACTTATCAAGCAATTTAAAATTTCCTATCTCATACTGTTGGCTTTACACCTCCCACCCTTTGCCTTTAAGAGAGCATGACTTGGACTTCCGGTCAAGATGGAGGTGTAGGTAGACATGCATTGCTTCCTCATGCAACTGCAGAGAGAATTACAAGTATATCTCAAATGACACCCAGAACCATCAGAAAATCAAGCTGTATGGAACTCTGACAACCAAGGATTTAAAGAAGCCACATTCATCCAGATGGGTAGGAGGGATGGAATCACAGAGACAGGTGGAGAAGTGCAGAGATATGGTGTGGCATGCAGAGGTGTCAGCAGTGGCACAAGAGGTGGTCCCACACTCACATGTGGTAGATAAAAATTAAGAAAGGAATCTTGGGAGTGAGTGATTCTAGCCCCAAGACACATTGCACAGCCCAAGGTTCCAGCACCAGAAAGATAGATCCCTGTAACTTCTGGGTATAAAAACGAGTGGGGGTTGAGATGGTGGAAGAAGCTGCTGGATTTTCAGGAGAATCTGTTTAAATGGCCTACACAGACTTAGAATTTTTGCAAACCCACCCACTCTGGGATTTCCCACCAGGGAAGCTGCTGAAAGGTCACCAGTCACATATGGGAAGTGAGTGAAGTGACTGGAAATGTGGCAAGTGCCTGGCAAACCTCCAGAAGCCAGGCTGTGACACTGTCCCCTCTGTGAACCCTCCCCCTACATGGAACCACAAAGCAATGAAGTGGGTTGCCCAGCCCTGGTGATTACCTAATGCCTTGTCTCACACAACTTACAGGTACCTCTTCTAAGACAGGGAGTCAAAGAAGCTCTACCTAATATACAGAAACAAATACAGGAAGGCTGCCGCCAAACCAAGGAGAAAAAGAAACATGGCCCAAATGAAAGAACAGAACAAAACTCCAGAGAAAGACCTAAACAAAAAAGTAGATAACCAACTTCTCAGATGCAGAGTTCAAAATACTGGTGATCAGGATACTCAAACAAATCATTGAATACAGCAAAAATGTAAGGGAAGAAATGAAGGTTACACTAAGTGAAATAATTAAGAATATATAGGGAACCATCCTTCATCTAAAGGATGAAGCCAAAAGTCAAATCAATGATTGGGAACACAAGGAAGAAAAAACATTCAGTCAGAACAACAGAAAGGAAAAAAGAGTTTAAAAGAACAAGGATAGGCTTAGGAACTTCTGGGACAACTTTAAATGTACTAATATCCAAATCATGGGGTGCCAGAAGGAGAAGAGGAAGGGCAAGAAATTGAAAATTTATTTGAAAAAATCATGAAAGAAAACTTCCCTGATTTGGTGAGGTAAATTGACACACAAGTCCAGGAAGCACAGAGTCCCAAACAAGTTGGAAGCAAAGATGACCACACCAAGACACATCATCATTAAAATGCTGAAGTTTAAAGATAAAGAGACAACCTTAAAGGCAGCAAGAGGAAAGCAGTTACTTACAAAGGAGTTCCTGTGAGACTATCAGCTGATTTCTCAAAAGAAACTTTGCAGGCAAGAAGGACTGGCAAGAAGCATTCAAAGCAATAAAAAGCAAGGACCTATGACCTAGATTATTCTATCCTGCAAAGTTATCATTTAGAATGGAAGGACAGTTACAGTGCTTCCTAGACAAGGAAAAGCTAAAGGAGTTCATCATCACCAAGCCCTTATTACATGAAATGTTAAAGGGACTTATTTAAGAAAAAGAAGATCAAAACTATGGACATTAAGAGGGCAACAAGTTGACAACTATTAAGAGCTGAATCTAAAAACAAACAAACAAAGCAAACAATTAGAACAAGAACAGGGCCACAGAAATGGAAATCACATAGAGGGTTATACGTGAGGAGGGGTAGGGGGGAGAACATGGGAAAAGGTGCAGGGAATAATAAGCATAAATGGTAGGTACAAAATAGACAGGGGGGAGATTAATAATAGTATGGGAAATAGAGAAGCCAAAAAACTTGTATGCACAGCCAATGGACATGACCTAATGGGGAGGAGTTGTTGGAGGGAAGGAGGCTACTGGCTGGTGTGGGGCAAAGAGGGAAAAATTGGGACAACTGTAATCAATAAAATATATTTTTGAAAAACATGACTTGCTTGTGCTCATCCCATCGGCTCTGGATTGGCAGTGACAGACAGATTCAGGGTCCAGGAGTGATGTGTACTCCCATCACAATTCTTGCTGAGGTGATTAGTTTTATAATCCCTAGCCAACTTCAGAGGTTTTAGCTACCTCAGCTTCTTTCTTTATGAAATTGGAAAGGCTGTGCTTGCAGCCCCAATTCCCAGTGCATTGTGGAGGCACTCTGTTTTATTCAGGGAGAGGGGGAAATGCACTCAGGGATAGTGTGTGTTATGGGGAGGCTCCATGGCCCTCACCTAACTACTAGTATGGGAACATTTGATTACCTTTATCCCAGTATGCAGTTCTGTGTTAGTGGAGGCCCCCAAACCAGCACTCTTGGGCTAAACTAAAGCCAATTAGTGTTGTCTCAAGTGAACTTAGAACTCTTTACTTCTCTGTACTGCAATTTGGCTCCTTAGGCTAGCTCCTTTGGGAGAAAGGCATCAGATTAATTTGTAGGATAAGAATGTGATTAATGAAAATAATAAGCTGCTTCAATTATCTTTTCATCCACCAGTTACTGCCTATCAAGGAGCTCTGCAGCAAAGCTGTTGACCAGAGTAGTTATTTCTTAGTAGTTTGTAGTAGTTATGTCATAGCAGTTTTTATTCTAGGTTCATTTTCCTGGAACAGCAGAGCTGAAAGAAACAGAGCTCATTAAGTACAACTTCCTCATTTTATAGCTGGGGAAACTGATATCTATTAAAGGGATGGGACTTGCTAAGAGTCACATAGCTAGGTAAAAACAGAGATAAACCTAGAATAGAGGTCTTCTGACTCTCAGGCCAATGCCTCTTCCACACTTGATTCCCTCACTAAGGTTGCCTCAGTACAAAATTCCCCATTTAAAATCTGTTACTAAATTTTCTAGACCATGGTAACAAAAACATACTAACAAAACTCCCAGCCCCCCACACAAATACATACCAAGTATTATGCCATGGCCAAACAGTTTCAATAAAACTAATTTTATTTATCCAAACAAGTAAATCCCCAAAATTATGTCCTAAAGGAAACCAGTGAGAAGTACTTTCCTCTTTTCTCTGGTAATATACTTATTTTTATCTTGCTACTCGATATAATGCTTGGGAATGTGGTTCCATTCTGCCAGAAGTAAATCACCATAATGGTACTAAAAAAGAAATACAATCTCAAAGTTTTAAGGAATCACAGATGAGGTGGGGCTTTCTAGATAAAAGACAAACCCTGTACCTACATCTGTGAGCTGAGATAGAGAACTGACATTAAGTGAAATATTCCCCAAGTAGATATTTTTCTTTTAGCCCTTTGGAGACCTCAGGACATTTCTCAAACTCAAGGCAGACACAGCGTGCTGCACACACATACATGGTTTAACTCTTAATGTATTAGGACTGCAGGCCATTTTCAGCTTCTACTCACTCTTCAAGAAGAACTAAATTCTTTATTTCTGAGGATATGACACACAAACAGATATCCTGTGGCACAAACAAGCTAGAAACATTAAGATTGGCACCACAGTCATCTCCTTTAGCTGCCTCTGGAGCTTCACAGTGAGTTATGCCTTATCAGGCTTCCAATCCTTATTTAGCAGTATCTATACTTGGCTCAATCTCTTGGGTTCTCTCTCTCCTCTCGGTGAATGGAGTCACCACCTACTTAATTGCCCAAGTCAAAGGGCTGAAGATCATCCTCCCTTTTCCCTCTGCCCTTCCCTCCAATCTATCACCAAATGTGGTCTAGTCTACTTTTTTAATATCTTTGCTTTCTCCACTTTGTTCTTTTTCTGAACCATCATCATTTTACAATCTCTTATACCAGGTTATGTACTAAACTAGGAAAACAGCAATGAATGAAGCAGACTAGGACACTCTCCTCATTGAGTTTGGGCATGATTTCTAATTGGCCATTTATTCATTTGCCGCCTTCAATGGACCATGAAATCATTGAGAGAATGGACCAAGTCCATCTCACCTCTGTGTCTCTATCAGAACATCTATTTCTACTTATTTTCTTATTGTTGTTCTAGTCTTTAGAATGGTTTTCGAAATTTTCCCCCATTGCTTTCCCTGCTCTGCCCAACCCCCCACTCCTACAGTCTATCTCCATCCTATTGTCCAGGTCCATGGGTTGTTTATACTTGTTCTTTAACTAGGACCTTCCCCTTCTTTCCTCCCTTATTTCCTTCGCCCCTCTGGTCCCTGTCAGTCTGTTCCTTGTTTTCATGCCTCTGGTTCTATTTTGCTCATTGTTTGTTTTGATCATTAGGTTCCACTTGTAGGTGAGATCATATGGTATTTGTCTTTTTCTGACTCTCTTATTTCATTTAGGCTGATACTCTCTAGTTCCATCCAGGTTGTTGTGAAGGGTAGGGGTTCCTTTTTTCTTTCTTCTGCAGAATATTCTATTGTTTAAATGTACCAGTTTTTTAATCTACTCACTTACTGATGGGCACTTAGGCTGTTACCAGCACTTGGCTATTGTAAATAATGCTGCTATGAACATAGGGGTGTATAAGTTGTTTTGAATTGGTGTTTCAGGATCTTAGGATATAAACCCAGCAGTGAAATCACTGGGCAACATTGCTTAGTAAAATTATTAACATAATTCAGGTGTACAAGTCTATAATACATCATTTGAATATTGTATTGTGTGTTCATACCCCCAAAATCTGTTTCTAGGTCAGGTCAGTATTATCTGAAGACTTGAGTAAAATGTTTTCTGTTCAAAAGGATGGGCCCTGTCTGGTGTGGCTCAATGGATTGGGTGCTAGCCTGAGAACCAAAGGGTCACTGGTTCAATTCCCAGTCAAGACACATGCCTGGGCTGTGGGCCAGGTCCCCAGTAGGAGGCACATGAGAGGGAACCACACATTGTTTTTCTCCCTGTCTTTCTTTCTCTCTTCCCTCCTCTAAAAATAAATAAAATCTTTTTAAAAAAAGATGGGCTAAAATAGCAATTGATCAATTGTAGCCCTTCTGTTTCTCAGATTCAGGAGAGGGAGGAGAGAGATTATCTCTACTGCATAGGATACAAGAGGTGAATGCTCTGAGTCTGTGTTTGTTTATCATTGTACTCCCGGTGACTAGCTCATAGAAGTATCTCAAGAAGTGTTTCCTGAATAAATGAATGATGAGCATCATGGTGACTGAGAAAAAGAAACTTAGAGTACATCAAATTAAATTAAATCTCTTTATTCTATAAATGAGAAGACATAGGTCAAGAGAGATTGAGGTACAACAAAAATATCAAAGTTAGTGACAGAGCCTGGACTTAAATTAGGATTCTCAATCCCACTGCTCTTTCCCCTACACGAAATCTCCTACCCAATGCTTAAACCCAAATACGAGTTCCCTATACGGATTGATTAAAGTCTGACTTCTTAGTACACATTCTGATTCTATATGTTTTGATGAATTTTTAAAAAGCACTGACATTTAAACATGTCAGTCAGAGTTGCTCTGACTTTACTCCCATTCATGTTTCTTTATACAGCCTTTTTTTGCAATAAAATCAAACTTTTTAAGTGCTCTGTGTTTTTAACACATAAATGAAGACTATCAAAGCCAGGCACAACTGACAACCAAAGATAAATAAATTACTTGCTTTAGTGTCAGAGAATTCTGATTGTTTGGTGCTGATTTAATGGATTTGGGGAAAAACAAACAAGGGAATTCAATAATGAGCACCTGCTCTTTCCAATAAACGTTCTGGGAAACAACCCAAAATGAAAGGAATCAATTTAGATATAAGTGACACAACAACCAGCCAGTCTAATGGGAAGGCTTAACATTCCCTGAATTCATGTGTAGCACTTTGCCTTCTACTGTCCTGGTCCCTGTACATCATGAGGTCTCAGTGTTCTATTTTAGTTATAACATTTCCATGTGTGCAGAAAAGCATCCTTTTCATATGTCTGACTTCCTTGGAGAAATAGATCTGTGACAGTATAACTTTTTACAAAATTATTTCACATCTCTTGGTCATTTTAGTTTCTTCTCATGACAGTCCCCTAAAGTAGCCAGGGAAGGAGTTGTCACCCCAGAGAGATGAAATGACTTGTCAGGGGCAGAGACAGGGACAGAAAGCCAGGGCTCCAGATATAGAGTCTAGTCCTCTTCTATCAATGCCATTTCATCACTGAAGGAGACACTCTGTAAGGCAACTTCTTCTTTGTTCTTTACCGCAAAATTTATGCATTGATATATTTTAGGGGGAGCAATTAAAGGGACACAGGTTGGCATCACTTTAGTTCAATGTTGGCAATATGGAGCCCTAAGAGGAATGAGATTGATTTATTCATTTTTCCCTTCTGTTTCATTATGGGAATGCAAAAGAATGTGGGCCCTGAGATGACATTTCACAGGAAATATCTGAACACCAAAGCTTTAAAAATAGGAATATTATATTCACGGACAGCAAAGTTCTAGTCTTTTAATGTTACACACCAGCGGCCAGCAAACTATGGCCTATGGACCAAACCTGGCCACTGCCTCATTTCTAAATAAAGGTTTATTGGCACACAGGCACAACCATTCATATATGTATAGTCTATGGTGACTTTCACAAAACAGTTACATGACTGAGCAGTTGCAAAAGAGGTAGACCTCAAAGCCTAAGTTATTTATAATGTGATCTTTTATAGAAAAATGTGTTAATTCTTGTGTTAGAGAAATCAAACATTCACTCCATTCATGAGGAAGCTTTTGTCGTGACTGGGAAGCTTTGTCCAGAACAGAAATTGCTGGGACTTGGAAGGAGACTACACATTGCTAAAGTCCCTTGAGTAGGTTTGTTAGGATGGATATTTGGCCTGTGATAGGCATAAATATTTTTTTGCCATTCTTTATGAAATCAATCATGAGCACTCATTATTTTTACTGTGAAAAGATCTATTATAGTGACTTCCAACCATTTAATTCCTGGCAAGATTCTCTCTTCATTACCAGTAATATGATATCAACCTTGTGCCAGAGGGTTAAAGGACAATGGAATCAATATCCTGCAGCAGACACTGACTGCAGAGATTATGGATGTCTTCCCCTTAAGTGCCCTATGTCTAACTTTTTCCATCAAACAGGACCACCAGCATATGATGTGTGAGGTATTTGGCTTTGTGGGATATTTTAAGTTTATCTACATGTAAATACTGTGGGTAGTTCAGGGCCACATTGGTCATGGAGAGGACACAGAGTCTGTGAAATAGCTGCAGGTTTCTTTGTAAGTGACAATTGTCTCTAAATAGCTGTTCTAAGCACTACAATCCATTTTGTGGGTCTGGATATCAGCATTAACAAGAAGAATCAGGAAACTCTCTTTTCTCTCCTACAGGGAAAGTTTTGACAGGGCTTTGCAAGAAAGAAGTTATGTCTTCAAAATGCCAGATTGCATTGTGAGTAAAGGTAGAGGAGTCTAGGATGGAATACCAGCAAGAATGGCACTTAGGCTGTTACCAGCACTTGGCTATTGTAAATAATGCTGCTATGAACATAAGGGTGTATAGGTTCTTTTGAATTGGTGTTTCAGGATCTTAGGATATAAACCCAGCAGTGAAATCACTGGGCAACATTGCTTAGTAAAATTATTAACATAATTCAGGTGTACAAGTCTATAATACATCATTTGAATATTGTATTGTGTGTTCATACCCCCAAAATCTGTTTCTAGGTCAGGTCAGTATTATCTGATGACTTGAGTAAAATGTGTTCTGTTCAAAAGGATGGGTCCTGTCTGGTGTGGCTCATTGGATTGGGTGCTAGCCTGAGAACCAAAGGGTCACTGGTTCAATTCCCAGTCAAGACACATGCCTGGGCTGTGGGCCAGGTCCCCAGTAGGAGGCATGTGAGAGGCAACCACACATTGTTTCTCTACCTGTCTTTCTTTCTCCTTTCCCTTCTCTAAAAATAAATAAAATCTTTTTAAAAAAAGATGGGCTAAAATAGCAATTGATCAATTGTAGCCCTTCTGTTTCTCTGATTCAGGAGAGGGAGAATCTGTAAGGATTTTAGCTCTCTTCCTCAGCTCTCTCCTTGCCTACTCTTACTGTATTAATTTGCTAGGGCTGCCATAACAAAATACCATGGACTGGGTGGCTTAAACAACTGAAATGTATTGTTTCACAGTTCTGGAAGCCAGGCATCTGAGATCAAGGTGTTAGCAGGATTGGTACTTTCTTAGGGCTATGAGAGAAGGATCTGTTCCATGCCTCCCTCCTAACTTGTGGCAGTTTGTTGGCAATTACTGCAATCTCTGTCTTCATCTTAACATAATATTTCCCTTGTGTGAGTGTCTCCAAATTGTCCCTTTTTGTAAGAACAGAAGTCACATTGGAGGTAGGTTCCACCTTACTCTAGTGTGACTTCATCGTAAGTAATTACATCTGCAATTTACAGACTCTATTTACACATAAAGTCACATTTTGAAGTACTGCAGTTTGGACTTCAATATATGGGGGGAGGCAGGGCACAATTCAACCCATAACCCCTACCCACCAACTTTCTCATCCTCCACTCCCATATTTTAGGGTCCTTCTCTGCCTCAAATTCTGGGCATGTGCCAATGTCACTAGAGGTTGTCAAAAGACTAAAGTCAGAAAGCATAAAGTATTGGACGTCACTTGCTGCTTAAGTATGTGAACCTGGACACATTATATAATGTCTCTAGGCCTCATTTGCTGTTTGTAGTGGTATGCTGAGAACAACATTCTTGACTCTACAAGATGGTTGGTTGTCTGTACTATATTACATGGCCTGGCCCATAGCAAAGGTCAATAAGCAGTAGCTATTATAATTAGCAGTAGCAGCTAACTATGGCTTCAGTACTGGGGACAGTTTTGGCATTAGAACAAAAGAAAAACCAGAAGAGAACATGTCTGCAAGGGTTCATTCCTTCTTTCAAAAGAATATTGAGCTCAGGCACACTTATGGGGAATGGGGACTTAGCAGTGAAGACAACAAAGTTTTCCTGCCATCAAGAAACTGACAATCTAGTGAGAGGTGTGCCAGATACAAAAGGAGGAAATACAAGACCCAGCACAAATAATGCCCCTTTTTATTACAAAATCATAAGCATACCATTCTGTAACATAACAATATCACACTAAAGCACACCATAGAACATTTTTTGTGAAATGTTCAAATTAAAATTATAAATTATTACACCCATATTATTACCCTAGCAACCATACTGAGGAAGGTATTACTTCTGCTGGACCTATATATATATGATCAAGTCATATATTGATAAATACCTTGAAGAAAAAGAACACGGGATAAGAGGATAAATTCTGAAAGTGATTGGGTAAAAAACAGTCCTGAGAAGGAATAGGGAATTGCTGAGAAAGACAGAGAACTCACTAGGTGACATTTTCCCCCATGCCCACTGGGCTGGGCTGACTCTGGCTTTAATGAACAGTCAAACAGGCAACTGTGCTGCATACTTTAGGAGAAAATATTCTTATCAATTAACTCAGATGTGAATATTGTTTCCTATTCCCCTCTTTTCTGTCTGCTGAACTGTTATGTATCTTCAAATAAGTACCATACCACTGAACATTTAATTATGTACTGCCCAGCATTCCTCATTGTTACTGCTCCCATGCTGGTCTCTTGCACTGTTGACTTCTTGAAAGCAGGACTCTTATATCATACTTTTTGTAATGATCTCACTCTTAGAACAATGCTGAAACAGGTAGTAGTTTCTCCATAATACTTACAGATGAAACGATTTACAGAGAAAAATTAAGTTTCCCTATTTTCATAGGAGACAAAGAATGAGTGAGCAGAACTCCTAAGTTTATTATGGTGATCGTGAGAGGAAAATGTCATCTCTGCCTACTGGGGTAACCACTGTTTGATAGGCTTGCATCATCTGGATACTGTTTCACAGAATACTGTTTCCCCATGGCACATTCTGATTTATGTAATAGTACTAGCCATTATGTACTCAGCACTTCCCGTGTGCCAGGAGTGCTCTAAAGGCACTTTACATACGTAACTCATTTAATCCTTGTCATTACCTCTGAGGTAGGTAATGTTATCCCCAGTTTACAGGTGAGGACACTGAGGCCCAGGGACTTGAAATAACCTGCTTGAAGTCTGATTGTCTGAAGTATGAACTAGGTTGAGGTGCTAGGATCTGTATACAATTTAGATGATAATAACAAATGGCCTGAGAAACAGTTAGCATGGTGGCCAAGAAATTGGCTTTGGAGTCAAACTGATCTGGGATCAAATCCCAGCCCTGCAACATAAGAGATATATGACCATGAAGAAGTAATTTCCCTTTCCAAATCTCAGCATCCTAATCTAGAAAATTAAGAATAAAAGTAGAACATAAATAATAGAATTTTAATATTTCATTTTTAAGTATTTTCATTGATTATGATATTACAGTTTTTCCAATTTCCCCCCTTTATCCCCCCTCTGCCCTGCCCCCCCCAACCCTCCAGCATTCCCCCCCTCAATTCATGTCCATGGGTTATACATATAAGTTCTTTGAGTCCTCTGTTTCCTACACCATTTTTATATCTATTTTATGCCTACTAATTATGCTTCTTCTTCCCTGTACCTTGTCCCCCCATTCCTCCCTCCCCCTCCCCACTGAAATCCCACCATGTGATGTCATTTCTCTGATTGTGTTCCTTTTCTGGTTGCTTGCTTAGTTTTTGTTTTTGTTGTTTTTCTTTCTTTTCTTTTTTAGGCTCATTTGTTGATACTTGTGAGTTTGTTTTCATTTTACTGTTATTGTTTTTGATCTTCCTTTTCTTAGATAAGTCCCTTTAACATTTCATGTAATAAGAGCTTGGTGGTGATGAACTCCTTTAACTTGACCTTATCTGAGGAGCAATTTATTTGCCCTTCCATTCTAAATGATAACTTTGCTGGATAGAGTAATCTTGGATGTAGGTTCTTGCCGTTCATGACTTCAAATACTTCTTTCCAACCCCTTCTTGCCTGCAAGGTTTCTATTGAGAAATCTGCTGATAGCCTTACGGGAACTCCTTTGTAGGTAACTCTCTCCTTTTCTCTTCTTGAAGATTCTCTCTTTATATTTAATCTTGAATAATGTAATTGTGATGTACTTTGGTGTGTTCCTCCTTGGGTCCAACTTCTTTGGGACTCTCTGGGCTTCCTGGACTTCCTGGAAGTCTATTTCCTTCACCGGATTGAGGTAGTTTTCCTTCATTATTTTTTCAAATAAGTTTTGAATTTCTAGCTGTTGTTCTTCTCCTTCTGGCACCCCTATAATTTGGATATTGAAACATTTCAGGTTGTTCCAAAGGTTTGTAAGACTCTCTTCACTTTTATGAATTCTTATTTCTTCATTTTGTTCCAGTTGGATGTTTATTTTTCCCTTTTGTTCCAAATCGTTGATTTGAGTCCTGGTTTCCTTCCTATCACTCTTGGTTCCCTGAATATTTTGCTTTATTTCACTTTGGGTATCCTTCATTTATTTTTTTACTTTTTTTTTTAACCAAGCTCAATCAGTTCTGTGAGTATTTTGATTACCAGGTTTTAAATTCTCCATCAGATAGGTTGGCTATCTCCTTATCACTTAGTTCTCTTTCTGAGGTTTTGCTCAGTTCTTTCATTTAGGCCATATTTCTTTGTCTTGGCACACCTGATAAGTTATAAGTGAGTGGGGCCTTAGGTATTCACCTGAGCAGGACAACCCTCTTCATTTCGCTGTGGTGCTGCCTGTTGGGGAGGGTCTTAGAGGGAACAGTGCAGCTCCCTGCTTGTCTCTATTGCACTTTCCAACCAACTCTTGTGTGAGACTGGGAGTTTCTCCCACTGAGGCAACTGCTGTAGTCCACAATCAACTCTGAGTCTTAGTTTCTCCTTAAGTCAGCCCCACCTGTGCAGCCTGTTCCCTCACCACAGCCAGCCCTGCCTGCGCAGTCCACCACTTCCAAAACTGCAGTTTTTCTTCATCTACTGCTTTACTGGTCTGATTATTCTGTTTGACTGTTTATTTAATTCTGTGGTTGTTGGAATTCCATGCAGTTTCATTTTCTGGCACTTCTGGTTGTTTATTGACTTTAGATTGGTTGTTATCCTCCTTTTGGTTGCGTGAGGAAGTGAAGGGTTTCTACCTATGCCTCCATCTTGGTTGGAACTTCACATCCAATTTGGACTATTTCAAACTCTCAATTTATGCAAAAAATTGATGTTTTCTAATAAAAGGGCCCAGCATATGCCTTACTTTTAATATTTCCTGTAGTGACTGGATATTGCATTGAATGTTGGACATAGACAGGATGTTTGAGATTACTAAACATTTTCAACTCTCTTTTTAGTGGCAGAAAAAATTACATGAAACCTCAATTTATATAACATACAAAAATTAACTAGATTTTATTGAAATTGTGGGTTGAGTTATATACCCTGTCAATAACTTGAGGGTGCCAGAGGCATCTTCATGGACTCCCAGGGTTCTTCTGGGAATTATCTGAAACCTTTAGTTTCTCTGAGTCTCAGCTTCTTCCTCTGTAAAATGGGAATAGTGCTAGTGTCTACCTCCTAGGGTAATTGCAGAGACAAAATGTGATAATATAGTAAAGCATTTGCATAATATCCAATACATGGGAAGCTTTCATTAAAAGGACCTCCTTCTCTTCCCATACCCCCGAGCCTATCTCTTTGTAAATAGGAGAATTACAGCCTAGAAAGTAATTACTCTCAGTCACAGAGGAAGTTATACTACTGCCTAAGCAGCTTCTTCAAGTTCCACTCCAGAGTGCCTTTCAGTATCCCACAGTTGTTCCCCTGCTCCCTCTCTTGAAACTTATAGAATAAAAAAGTGTCTGGCCCTGCCCTGGCTGGTATAGCTCTGTGGATTGAGTGAAGGCCTGTGAACCAAATGGTCACCTGTTCAATTCCCAGTCAGGGCAAATGCCTGGTTTGCAGGTCATGTCCCCAGTTGTGGCAACCACATATTGATGTTTTTCTCCCTCTTTGTCTCCCTCCCTTTCCCCTCTCTAAAAATAAATAAAATAAAATAAAAGTGTCTGGTCCCCATTGTGTCTGAGATACTATCTGATTGAATCATGAGAACAGAATAAAGAAGATCACCTTCTAAGCACCACATAAATAAATAAAGAAGGAGCCTCAGTGTTTTTGAAGCACAGTGAATCACAGTTCTATTATCTGTAAGTCATCTCAAATCCATAGATTACTAATTTCATAGAGTCTTAAATGACAGTGATGGTCTCCCTGAGAGCCTATTGTACCTACACAAGAAACAACCTAACAGAGGTGCTGCTTATGAAATCACATAAAGCATTCTTTACCACTTCTACATAGTAGCAAAACCATTAATTAGGCCATTAATGTTGAGATCCTTCCAAAAATGCAGAGCCCTGCATATGCAATCTGACTGCATTGGTCTTTGAACATGGCTTTGGTTGAATTTCTAAACTGAATAATCTTTGCTCATAAGCATTTGATGAAGTCATGCAAACAAAAATCAGCTGAATCCACAATGCACCCTATTTTAATATTATATATTTTTATCACTGAACAAGTGTATTTAAAGTAGCCTGAGAACCTCTTTCGCAGTCTTTCCATATCTTCAGTCATTTTTTCAAAAGACAGTAATTAATACGTCATCATTATTCAACATGTGAAGTGTTCCCACTCTTCCCACACAAAAGTGGAATGTGATTCACAGTCAAATAAGATTTTAATTTCTATACCCTAGCTGAGATTTGTAGTGTAGAGCTAGGCAGTTCGAAGGGAGGCTTTGGCTTTACTCTCAGCCAGGCCTCCCTGCAACCGCATGATAAAGCCATCTTGTCCATAAATGGAGATGCTTTGCATATTGGTTGGAAACTCCTCAGGTACACCAATAAGCACAGATAATCTATTCCATCACTTTTTTTGTGAAGCTGGAGCCAATATTTTCTGTATCTTTACAAAAATGTATGATGGATGATAGACAATATTATTTTTTATTTACACACCCCAAAACCCATGAAATGAAATGAAATTACAGATAAAATTTAAATGATAGATTTAAATGTATATGAAAAGAATTGGCTTTGTGGGCAGGATTCACATGTTGGGAGGTATAGGTTATATTGCTTGAATAATGGATCCCAGATTTCTAGGGCCCATGGATTTACCACGATGTTATAACTTTGTTGATACCAGTTGTCTTATAGGCTGTCATAAATAACTTATGATTGTCACCTCTGATTAGACAATTATAAAAATTATGATAGCCCTGGCTGGTGTAGCTCAGTGGGTTGAGCACTGGCTGTGAACCAAAGAGAAGCGTGCACTGGCCTGCAGTGCCCTTGGCGTTATGGATGGAAAATCAAGACAAATTCACACAGACTACCGAGTTCTGTGAAGGAAAAGGTATGGCACAGCTACTCCCTCAAGGGGGGAGTGCCTTGGAGAGGCCTGGCCACTCTCTCAAGGGGAGAACGTGCTGACCCTTGCCTAGACAGGCTTTTATTGGGTTTAATTTGTGAAGGAACACAGGTACAGCTCATTAATCATTGTCAGGCAGTAAGGGTCAAACAGTAGATAGCATACAAAGAACTATTAGGGCTTTTTCTCTGAGTCAGGGTCTATTAGCTAAAGGGCTACGAGACTTTGGGAAACAAACTCATTTCCTTCTCGGACATTTATCATTTAACTAAGAGCATTCTTAGTAAAGCAGGCTTCACAGGATTTTACATATCCTTTTTTAGGCCTGATCACCCTGGGAGCCTGCCCTTTCCAGCACAGGTATGCACCACCCTCCGTCATTGTTTCAGGCTTAAGTCAGGCAGAGGAGGCAGATAGCCAAGGAATTCTCGGAGACTTCTCAAGGACTCAGGAGCAGTCAGGCTTCATCAAAGCCAAAGGGTGAGGGTCCATCACCCCCTTTCTCCATAGCTCCCCAAGTCCTTCCCTGGGGCCTCCACATGATCATGCCTGTCTTAGGTGGTTCTCCCCTTGGGGAATCTTACCCATCATTGGATAACTGATCAAGCATTGGAGGCCAGTTATGGAAAAAGGAGGAAAAGCTGTGCTCCTGCCAGAAAGATTAGCCTTGTCTCCTTAGTGGCTTATGGTCCAAATGTTGCTCACTCAGCCTTAGCCATGGTGGGGTTACAGCTCCTGAAACCAGAAAGGGTGGTTCCCAGCACCAAAGGGTCACTGGTTCAATTCCCAGTCAGGGCACATGCCTGGATTGCTGGCCAGGTCCCCAGTGAAGAACCCTTGAGAGGCAACTACACATTGATGTTTCTCTCCCTGTCTTATTCCCTCCCTTTCCTTTTCTCTAAAAACAAAAAATAAATAAAATATTTTAAAAATTATGGTAAAAATTCTATTTACTCAATCTACAAGGAAAACATGTCTTGGATTTATGAAGGTTCAGAATCAGATGTAACTTTTTATTATTGAACAAAAATGGGTAAAAATGAATTACTAAAGTGAGACATAATTTAGAAATTTTATAATTTAGAACACTATGCTTAGAGGGACTTTCAAGGTAAAATGGTCTAGTGGTTTTCCAATCTCAAGTCCAGGGGTTCCTATAGGTTTTCTAAGCCAATAGTTGGATATCTGGATTTATTTTCCATTGGAAGCCCTAGCTTCTCAAAAGAAAGCTCCGTAGGCTACACTAGTACATCAAGAGCCTGTGCTTTAAGCTGGAGTTTTATGACCTTAGTGTGGTTTAACAGGTTACCTCATATCATCAGAAACTCTTATTGACAGATCCTTGTATATTTAAATATTTAATATAAGAAAATAAATTATTGCCCTGGCTGGTGTAGCTCAGTGGATTGAGCGTGGGCTTGCAAACCAAAGGATCACAGTTTGATTCCCAGTCAGGGCACAGGCCTGGGTTGCAGGCCAGTTCCCAGCAGGGGATGCATGAGAGGCAACTATACATTGATATTCTTCTCCTTCTCTCCTTCCTTTCCCCTCTAAAGATAAATAAATTAAATCTTAAAAAAAAAGAAAATAAATTATTACTTAATAAAATGTAGTTTTTATAGTGGGGTTAATATTCCAAATAATGATATCATTAGGGGGTGGGGATAGAAATTTTTTAAAGTTGTGAGAAAGTTGTAACTCATTGAATTTGTCAAAAGCCCATGTTTTAAAAAATAATCAAGTACAGATTGGTAGCTACAAAATAGTCACAGGATATGAACTACAGCATAGGAAATACAGTTAATTGTATTATAATAAGTATGTATGGTATGAGTTTGGTATTGGAAATATCAGGGGGAACACTTTGTAAAGTATATGATTGTCTAATCACCAAGCTATATGCCTGAAACTAATACAAAGCAATATTGACCATAAAATGTAACAGAATAAAATTTTAAAAATCAAAAATAATATAAAAAAGAAAGGAGATTAAATAATGTAATAAAAACTTCAAAAATAGAAATAAATAAAAATGACCAAACTTAGGCACAAAGCATTCCTGCCCCTCATTGGTCATCCTGGATCACTTCTAAATGCAAGAATAATAGCTTATGTATTAATCAATAATGCCTGTCTCGGCACCTGCACTAATACACTCATATTCTCTGTACATTGGCCATTTATTTAATCACTCATTCTACTGAGGGAAGAAGTTTCAGATTTATGAGTCACATAAGTCTTTAGTTGTTATTCTTAAATTCCCCAGTCCAATTTTATTCACTTTTCTTTGGCTGTTATCTACACAGTTGAGTGGGTCTACGATCTTAACTGGATCAACTGATTCAGTTAAAATATCATATGGTATTACATCATCCCAATGGAGTCACACTAGATGAGGCAAAGTATATATAGATCAGAAACCCACTCTGTACTGGCAAAATCTCAGCAACTCTGAGGGTGAAAGTGGAAGAGCAGGAATATATTAGTTTATCACTAACCCAGAGGAAAGGAGGAACATCCAACTCTTTAGAGACCATCTACTATTGCTAGCTAGTGACATCTCTGCTTTCCCCCTCAGTCTTAGGCCAACTGTCCTAAGCAACAGACTTTGAGATGAAAATCTGTGTGCAGGCATTTTGTTAGATAGGGCTGTCAGAAAAGCACTGTAAAGGAGGGGAGTCAGCAAGAGTTGGCAAAGAAGGTTCTACTGACAAGCCATTGCAACAGAGCTCATTTGATCCTGTGGAGAGTTTTACAACTGGAGTAGGCCTTTTCAGTCATCAAAGCAGCGGAAGAGGCCTTGGCCTTCTACACCCACAGTGCCAGGCATTGGATGTGGGCTGTCTATGAGGAGTAAGAGTAATCTTGGGTGATGCAGTTCCCTTTAGTTGATGGTGATTCTTGGAGCAAACACTAACCAACACTATAGTTAAGATAATGAGTACCTCATTCCTAATTTGGGAATCTGAGGACACACCAAACATCTATTACAACTTCCTCCTCTTAACCCCCCTCAAGTACGTCCTCTGTAGACAATGTCCCCTCTGCATTAGTCCAATATAAAGAAGAATTTGGAAAGCAGGCCTAGATTATCACTACTTGCCCCCAACAAATCCTTCTTAGAACTGGTACAGCATTTTTGAAAAATATGTTTTTTAAATTTAATTGCTGTTCAAGTACAGTTTTCCATCCCCCACTCCCATCTCAGCCCACCCCCCGTTGCTCCCCACCTCCCTCCCATTTCCACCCACCTTAGTTGTTCTCAATGTGTCCTTTATAGTAGTTTCTGTGAATCCTTCCCCCTTTCCCCTGGAATTCTCTCCCCTCTCCCCTCTGGTACCTGTCAGGCGGTTCTAAATTTCAGTGTGTTTGGCCATATATTGCTTCCTTATTTGTTTTTTTGTTTAGGTTCCTGTTAAAGATGAGATCATACGGTATTTGTCTTTCACTGCCTGGCTTATTTCGCTCAGCATAATGTTCTCCAGTTCCATCCATGATGTTGCAAAAGGTAGGAGCTCCTTCTTCCTTTCTGCACCATAGAATTCCATTGTGTAAATGTACCATAGCATTTGGATCCATTCATTTGCTGATGGGCACCTAGGTTGCTGCCAACTCTTGGCTATTCTAAATTGTGCTGCTATGAACATTGGTGTGCATAGGTTCCTTTGGATTGGTGTTTCAGGGTTCTTAGGATATAATACCAGCAGTGGAATTGCTGGGTCAAAAGGCAGGTCCATTTTTAGTTTTCTGAGAAAATTCCATACTGTTTTCCATAGTGGTTGTACCAGTCTGTAATCCCACCAACAGTGAACTAGGGTCCCCTTTTCCCCACAACCTCTCCAGCACTTGTTGTTTGTTTCTTTGTTTGTGATAGCCATTCTGACTGGAGTAAAATGGTATCTCATTGTGGTTTTAATTTGCATCTCTCTGATAGCTAGTGATATCAAGCATCTTTTCATGTGTCTCTGGATCCTCTGCATGTCCTCCTTGGAGAAATGTCTGTTCAAGTCCTTTCCCCATTTTTTAATTGGGTTGCTCGTCTTCTTTGAGTGGAATCAAGTGAGTTCTTTGTATATTTTGGAGATTAAACCTTTGTCTGAGGTATCATTGGCAAATATGTTTTCCCAAACAGTTGGTTCTCTTTTTATCTTAATACTGTTTTCTTTAGCTGTGAAGAAGCTTTTTATTTTGATGAGATCCCATTTTTTTATTCTTTCCTTTATATTCCTTGTGCTAGGGGACATATCAGTAAAAATGTTGCTGCGTGAAATATCTGAGATTTTCCTGCCAATGTTCTCCTCTAAAACTTTAATGGTTTCACAGCTTATGTTTAAGTCATTTATCCACATTGAATTAATTTTGGTGTATGGTGTAAGTCGGTACTCAAGTTTCATTTTTTAACAAGTAGCTGTCCCGTTCTCTCAGCACCATTTGTTGAAGAGGCTATTTTTACTCCATTTTATGTTACTGCCCCGTTTGTCAAATATTAATTGACTGTAAAGACTTGGGATAACTTCTTGTATCTCTGTTCTGTTCTGCTGGTCTATGTGCCTGTTTTTTATGCCAGTACCAGGCTATTTTGATTACACTGGCTTTGTAATATAGTTTGATGTCAGGTATTGTGATCCCTCCTACTTTGTTCTTCTTTCTCAAAATTGTGGCTGCTATTCAGGGTTGTTTATGGTTCCATATAAATTTTTGAAGTGTTTGTTCTATGTCTGCGAAATATGCCATTGGTACTTTAATGGTTATTGCATTAAATCTGTAAATTGCTTTGGGTAGTATGGATATTTTGGTGATGTTAATTCTTCCAATACATGAACATAGCATTTGTTTCTATTCGTTTGTGTACTCCTTAATTTCTTTCTTAAGTGTTGTGTAGTTTTCTGCATACAGGTCTTTAACCTCCTTGGTTAGGTTTATTCCCAGATATTTTATTTTTGTTTTTCCTCTATCCAATGGGATTTTTTTCTTGATTTCTGCTTCTGCTGTTTCATTGTTGGCATACAAAAATGCCTTTGATTTCTGATTATTGACTTTGTATCCTGCTCTTTTGCCAAATTCATTTATTAGGTCGAGCAGTTTTTGGGTAGAGTCTATAGGATTTTCGAGGTACACTATCATATCATCTGCAAACAATGACAGTTTTGCTTCCTCATTTCTGATTTGGATTTCTTTTATTTCCTTTTCTTATCTGATTGCTGTGGCTAACACTTCCAGTACTATATTGAATAGGAGTGGTGAAAGTGGACAACCTTGATCTTAGTGGAAAAGATTTTAGATTTTCTCCATTGAGTAAGATGTTGGCTGTAGGTCTCTCATATATGGCCTTTATTATATTGAGGAATGCTCCCTCTGTTCCCACTTTGCTGAGTGTTTTTATCATAAATGGGTGTTGTATCTTATCAAAAGCTTTTTCTGTGTCTATTGATATGATAATGTGATTTTTGAGTTTGCTTTTGTTTAAGTGATGTGTTACATTTACTGATTTGCGAATATTGATCCATCCTTGCATCCCTGGGATGAATCCCACTTGGTCATGGTGTATGATCTTTATAATGTGCTGCTGGGTGCGATTTGCCAATATTTTATTGAGGATTTTAGCGTCTATGATCATCAGCGATATTAGCCTGAACTTTTTTTCTTTGTTGTGTCTCTATCTGGTTTTGGAATTAGGATGATGCTGGCTTCATAAAAAGAGTTTGGGAGTTTCCCATCATTGTGTATTTTTTGGAATAGTCTGTGAAGAATACAGGTTAGCTCTTCCTTAAATGCTTTGTAGAATTCTCCTGTGAAACCATCTGGTCCAGGGCTTTTGTGTGACAGGAGGTTTTTGATTACTTCTTCAATTTCATTTGCTGTTATTGGTCTGTTCAGGCTTTCTACTTCTTCTTCATTGAGTTTTGGAAGATTCTATTTTTCTAGAAATTTGTCCATGTTCCCTAAGTTTTCAAATTTCTTGGCATACAGTTCTTCATAGGAATTTCTTACAATCCCTTCTATTTGTGTGGTATCAGTTGTAATCTCTCCTCTTTCATTTCTGATTCTGTTTATTTGGATCATCCCTTTTCTTTTCTTAATGAGCCTACTTAAAGGCTTGTCTATTTTGTTTATCTTTTCAAAAAACCAACTCTTGCATTCATTGATCCTCAGAATTGTGCTTTTAGTCTCTATGTAATTTAATTCTGCTCTGATCTTTGTTATTTCCTTTCTTCTACTTGCTCTGGGCTGTCTTTGTTGTTTATGTTCGAGTTCTTGCAGGGATCGTGTTAGGCTGTTTGTTTGAAATGTTTCTATCTTCTTCAGGTAAGCCTGTATTGCTATGAACTTCCCTCTCAGGACTGCCTTCGCTGTGTCCCATAAGTTTTGGGCTGTTGTGAGTTCATTTTCATTTGTTTCCAGAAACTTTTTGATTTCTTTTCTAATTTCAATCTTGACCCATTCAGTGTGTAACAGCATACCATTCAGTCTCCATGGTTTTGGGTGTTTGGGGTTTTTTTTCTTTGGGGTTGGTTTCTAATTTCAGTCCCTTGTGGTCAGAGAAAATGGTTGGTATGATTTCAATTTTCTTGAATTTGTTGATGTTCGTTTTGTGTCCCATCATGTGATCTACCTTTGAAAATGTTCCATGTGCATTTGAAAAGAATGTGTATTTAGCTTCTTTGGGATGGAGGGCTCTATATATGTCAATTAGGTACATTTCATCTAGGGTGTCGTTTAATGCTGCAATGTCTTTGTTGATATTTTGTTTGGAAGATCTGTCCATTTTTGAGAGTGGGGTGTTAAAATCGTTTACTATAATTGTGTTGCTGTCAATATCTTTTTTGAGGTCCTCTAGAATTTTCTTTATATATTTGGGTGCTCCTATGTTGGGTGCATAAATATTTACGATGTTAATGTCTTCTTGGTGGATTCTCCCTTGAGTATTATGAAGTGACCTTCTGGGTCTCTCTTTATGGCCCTTTGTTTCGAAGTCTATTTTGTCAGATATTAGAATTGCTATCCTAGCTTTTTTTTCTTGTATGTTTGCTTGGAAAATTTGTTTCCATCCTTTCACCTTTAGTCTGTGGTGGTCTATTGACCTGAGGTGGGTCTCTTGTAGGCAGCATATATGTGGGTCATGCTTTCTTAACCATTCAGCTACTCTATGTCTTTTAATTGGTACATTTAATCCATTTATGTTTAAGGTTATTATTGAAAGGTACTTATTCATTGCCATTTATGTACCTGTGTTCCTCTCCATCTCTCTTCCTTCCTTTCCTTAAAGGAGCCCTTTTAATAATCTTGTAGAGCTGGTGGAGGTGTATTCGTTTAGACTTCTTTTGTCTTGGAAGCTCTTTATTTGGCTTTCCATCTTGATTGAGAGCCTTGCTGGGTAAAGTAGCCTTGGTTGTAGGCCTCTGTTTCTCATTACTTGGAATATTTCTTGCCATTCTCTTCTTGCTTGGAGTGTTTCCATTGAGAAGTCAGTAGCCAACGTTATTGGGACCCCCTTGTATGTTACTTCCTTTTTCTCCCTTGCTGCCTTTAGGATTCTGTCTTTGTCTTGGAGTTTTGCCATTTTAATGATGACATGTCTTGCAGTTGGACTCTTTGGGTTCCACCTGATTGGGACTCTGCAATTCCTGGATTCGTGTGACTTTATCTCTCCTCAACTTAGGAAAATTTTTTGTTATTACTCTTTCAAGTGGCTTTTCCATTCCTTGTTTTTCTTCTTTTTCTTTTGGTATTCCTATTATTCAGATATTATTATGTTTCATATTGTCTTGCATTTCTCTTAAGCTCTCCTCCTTTTTTTCTGATTCTCTTTTCCAATATGTGGTCCGTTTGGGAGATTCTTTCTACCCTGTCTTCGATCTCGCTTATGTGGTCTTCTGCCTCATCAATCCTACTCCTCATGTTTTCTACTGTGTTCTTCAGTTCAGAAATTGTATTCTTCATTTCCTCTTGGCCTTTGCTGATGGTTTATATATTTTTTTTATGTTGGTATAGTTTGCAGAGAGTTCACTGTAGCTCCCCTGTAGTTTCTTGTAGCTCATTGTAAGCTCTTTGAATTTCCTTATAACCAGTGCTTTGAATTCAATATCTGATAGTTGACTTGCCTTTATTGCATCTAACATTATTTCTGAGGCTTCCTCCTTTTCTTTCATTTGGGGATTGTTTCTTTATCATCCCATTGTTTTGTTGCTCTTCTTGTTGGCCTCAGCCTCTTAAATTGATCTGTTCTGGTTCCCTGTGTTTATGGTGTGAACCTCTGTGGTAGGATGCCTGTGAAATTCACTGGTGCAGTCTTCTGCAGTTATCTTGGTTTTCTCTGCTTTTGCCTACTCCTCTTGTTGGTTTCCAGGTGGTCAAACCTTTTCTTTCTTGTCTCACTAGCTGCAGCAGCCTGAGGGGCTATTAGTGTGGCCTTTTTCACCTCTCAGTGACCTCAACTGGTCTTGCCAGAGCCCTCCCAAGATCCAGACTGGTGCCCCTCTCCCATGCCCCACTGAGAGCACATTTTTCACCAGGCTTCCCAGCCCTGGCCTGGCGTGAGGGCGCGCACTCCCAGCCAGGCTTTCCTGGTCTCTCAGGCTTAGGCTTGGACCTTTTCCAGTGCTGTGGCTGAACTTACAGGGAAACTCACAATTCTTCCAATTGAAAGCCTCAGTCTGCGCCTGTCTGGGTAGGGATAGAGCTGCTGGCTAGCTCTTTTCCAGAGGCCTTGCTAGTAGCCTAAGACTGTCAGGGTCTGTGGCAGACCAGGCTCTGACCCTGCACTACAGGGAATGCACGGGAGGCTCTCAGTTCTCCCAAGTCGGCAACTGCTGCCTGACTCCACAGGTTATCAGAGCTCTCTGGTTTGCTTCCCAATGCCCACTCCTCTCTCTGCCACTACAGGCAAAGTGATCTCTCCTGGTGTTTTCCATTCTGCACCCTGCCAGATAGGGAGGGTGCTGGTGACTAGTTCTCTTCCAGGGTTTTTGTTGCCCACCCTCGGCTCTCAGAGCCCGGGGCAGCCCAGCCAGGGCCCTGGCGCTGCCCGGTGGAAGGCCTACAGCCTCTGCGCTATTCCCTCATACCTTGTTGATCTGTGGTCGTTTCCTCTCCTCAAACTCTGGTCATTCAGTGTCTGCCACACTTTCTGGAGTCCTGCCTTCCTATATGCTGGGTCGCTGTTGGCTATCCACTGCAATCCTCTGCAGATCAGCCCGGTTTTTCTCCGGAGCGTGGAGGGAAGCAAAATCCTTTGTCTGACTCTGCCACCATCTTCCCGTCTCTCCAGTTTTATTGAATTTGTGGAGGCTCATTTTGTGCCCTATCATGTGGTGTATCTTTGAAAATGTTCCATGTGCATTTGAAAAGAATGTGTATTTCACTTTTTGGGGATGGAGAGCTCTCTCTCTCTATATATATATCAATTAGGTCCATTTCATCTAGGGTGTTGTTTAATGCTGCAATATCTTTATTGATATTTTGTTTGGAAGATCTGTCCACTTTTGAGAGTAGGGTATTAAAATCCCCTACTATAATCGTGTTAGTGTCAATATCTTTCTTGAAATCCTCTAAGATTTTCTGTATATATTGGGGTGCTCCTATGTTGGGTGCATATATATTTATGATGTTAATGTCTTCTTGGTGGATTCTTCCCTTGAGTATTATGAAATGACCTTCTGGCTCTCTCTTTATGGACCTTTTTTTTTAGTCTATTTTGTCTGATGTGAGTATTGTTACGCCAGCTTTTTTTTCTTGTCTGCTTGGAAAATTTGTTTCCAGCCCCTCACTTTTAGTTTGTGTAGGTCTTTTGTCCTGAGGTGGGTCTCCTGTAGGCAGCATATGTGTGGGTCATGCTTCTTATCCATTCAGCTATTCTATATCTTTTGATTGGAGCATTAATCCACTCACGTTTAATGTTATTATTGATAAGTACTTATTCATTGCCATTTTTGTACCTGTGTTCCTCTCTGTTTCTCTCTTTTCCTTCCTTTCCTTAGAGCAGTCTCTTTAGCATCTCTTGCAGAGGTGGTTTGGTGGAGGCGTATTCTTTTGGACTTCTTTTGTCTTGAAAGCTCTTTATTTGGTCTTCCATCTTGATTGAGAGCCTTGCTGGGTAAAGTAGCCTTGGTTGTAGGCATCTGGTTCTCATTACTTGGAATATTTCTTGCCATTCTCTTCTTTCTCGGAGCGTTTCCATTGAGAAGTCAGCAGCTAACCTTATTGTGGCTCCCTTGTATATTACTTCCTTTTCCTCCCTTGCTGCCTTTAAGATTCTCTCTTTATCTTGGGATTTTGCCATTTTAATGATGTGTCTTGAAGTCGGCCTCTTTTGGTCCCTGTTTTTTAAAAATATTTTATTTATTTATTTTCAGACAGAGGGGAAGGGAAGGAGAAAGCAAGAGAAATATCAATGGGTGGTTGCCGCTCATGTGTCCCCCACTGGGGACTGGCCTGCAACCCAGTTGTGTGCCCTGACTGGGAATCGAAGTGCAGTCCTTTTCTTCACAGAGCTGTGCTCAATCCACTGAGCTACACCAGGCGGGGGGGTGGGGGGTGGTGGTTCCTCTTGATTTGGACTCTCTGTGATTCCTGGATTTGTGTGACTTTTCCTCTCATCAAATTAGGGAAATTTTCCCTCATTATTTTTTCAAATAGGTTTTCTATCTCTTGTTCTTCTTCTTCTCCTTCTGGTATCCCTATTATTTGGATATTATTACATTTTATATTGTCTTGCATTTCTATTAATTCCTCTTCATTCTTTTGGAGCCGCTTTTCATTTTCTTGCTCTTTCTGTGAGTTTTTTTCTACTTTGTCCTCCAACTAATTGATCTGATCTTCTGCTTCATCGATTCTATTTTTGATACCTTCTACTGTGTTCTTCAATTCAGAAATTGTATTCTTCATTTCCTCTTTTCCCTTATTGATAGTTTGTATATCCTTTTTCATGTTGATATCATTTGTGGTGAGTTCATTGTACTTCCCCTGTAATTTCTGGTATCTTATTGTGAGCTCTTTGAACTTCCTGATAACCAGTGCTTTGATTCAATATCTGATAGTTGACTTGCCTCTATTTAATCTAACATTCTTTTGGGGGCTCCCTCCTTTCCTTTCATTTGGAGGTTGTTTTTTTGTCTCCCCATTGTTTGTGAGCCTCTTCTTGTTGGCCTCAGCTTCTTAGATTGATCTGTTCTGACTCCTTGGGTTTACGGTGTGAACTTATGTGGTGGAATGCCTGTGAAATTCAGTGGTGCAGACTCCTTCGGTTATCCTGGTGTTCTCTGCTTCCACCTACTCTTTTTTTGTGTGTGTGTGTGTAATCAGTTGGAGGGGGAGGCAAAGTGGTTTATGACAGCAGGAGAGTATTCTGTGATATTGACAGTAATAGCTGGTAGAGAAGAGATAGGTGATCCCCTGATTATGTACAGAGATAACCGTAACCTTCAACCCAACTAGCCACTTTTTAGAAAGGATGGAAGGAAGATAAGGCTCTTGTTGTGGAGGGAAGGTTTGTGATTTGGATCTAGAAAAGAGTGAGGTTGAGGGAGGTGAGATTCTGAGGTAAGGCGAGAATAAAGGATGATAAATAGGTGTAGTGTGAGGGAGAATAGTTAATCACTATAGTATTATAGTTCAGGCAACAATGAAGTGGGCTAAGATCTGGGGGGGGTGTTATGTAGCATTTACAATAGTATGTAATAGCTATTATTTACAATAATATTAGAGCAACAATCATATGTCAGAATCCATGATATACGAGGATTAGGGAGTATTGGACCTTCAATAGTGTGCTAACTGGGCAAGGGAAATTAAAGGACAGTAAATTAGCAATATACTATGATTGAGGGGACAGGGAAATCTGTCAAGTGATACAATATATCTGTCCAAAGAAAAGAAGACTATGCAGAAAGAGGGAGAATACAGAGATATTATTAAAATAAAAGATGTAAGAACAATGGAAAATAATGAAACAAATACAAATATGCAGTAACTTTTAGTTTTTCTGTTATAGCAAAGTGAATTTTGTCTCTCTGTTTCTACTGTTGGAATGCCCCCTCTTTGAGTCCAACTCTGGTCTTTTTGCCTTTCCAAGTCTTTTGTCTCACTGCGGGGGGGGGGGGGGTGAAAAGAAAAAAAAAGAAAAAAAGTAAGGGCATCAGATGGGAGGAAAAAGTGATAGGTTTGGGAAGAAAGGAAGAAGAAATAAAACAAGAAAGAAGAAGAGAGAGGGTAAAATTATTGAAAGCTAAAAGAATAATAAAGTTAAAAGAATAAAAGATGATTTAAAAACAAAGAAAGAAACAAATAAAGCAAACACCTCTTGTTGGTTTTCAGCTGGTGAAACCTTTTCTCTGATCACAGTAGCTGCAGCAGCCTGAGGGGCTATTAGTGTGGCCTTCCTCCCTTCTAGGTGAACTCAGCTGATCTCACCAGTGCCCTTCCAAGATCCAGACTGGCGCCACTCTCCAGAGCCACAATGAGAGCAGATTTTCCCCAGGATTCACAGTCCTGGCCTGGGGTGTGGGCTCATGCTTCTGGCCAGGCTTCCCTGGTCTCGCAGGCTTGGGTGTGGTCCTTTCCCAGTGCTATGGAGCAACACCCAGGGCAACTCTCAATTCTCTGAAGCCAGCAACCACAGACTGACTCCCCGGGTTATCAGAGCTCTCTGGCGTGCTTCCTAGTGCCCACTCCTCTCTCTGCTATTCCAAGCAAACTGACCTCTCCTGGTGTTTTTCAATCTGCCCCTGGCCGGGTAGGGAGGCAGCTGATGACTGGCTGTCTCCCAGGGTCCTTGTTGCCAGCCCTGGGCTCCCAGAGACCAAGGCAGACCGGCCAGGGCCCTGGTGTGGCCCACCCCCAGAGGGCCTGCAGCCTCTTCGCTGTTCCCTCTGGCCTTTTGGCCTGCATTTGTCTTCTCTCTTCACTGTCTGCTCATTCAGTGTGGGCTACAATTTCCAGAGTCCTAACTTCCTATATGCTGGGTCCCTGTTGGCTATCTGCTGTGCTCCTCCCCAGATCAGCCCAGTTTTTCTCTGGTGAGTAGGGGGAAGCGAAATCCTTTGTTCTACTGGGCCGCCGTCTTCCAAGCTAAATGTCTCGCATTTTTTAAAAATATGTTTTATTGGTTATGCCATTACTGCTGTCCCATTTTTCCCCCTTCATTCCTCTCCACCTTGCACACCCACTCCCTCCATTTCCCCCATTTAGTTCATGTCTATGTGTCACAAGTTTTTTAGATTCTATATTTCCAATAATATTCTTGCCCTCCCCCTGTCTATTTTCTACCTACTGTCTCTGCTACGTAATCTCTGTACCTCCTCCCCTCTCCTCCTCTCACTCGCCTGTTGCTAACCCTCCATGTGATCTCCATTTCTATGGTTCCACTCCTGATCTAGCTGTCCTCTTAGTTTGCTTTTGTTTTAGGTGTGGTTGTTAATAACTGTGAATTTGCTGTCCTTTCAATGTTCATATTTTTTATCTATTTCTTAGGTATGTCCTTTTAACATTTCATATAATAAGGGCTTGGTGATGATGAACTCCTTGAATGTGACTTTATCTGAGAAGCACTTTATCTGCCCTCCCATGCTAAATGAGAGCTTTACTGGATAGAGCAATCTTGGCTGTAGGTCTTTGGATTTCATGACTTGGAATACTTCTTTCCAGCCCCTTCTTCCCTGCAAGGTCTCTTTTGAGAAATCACCTGACAGTCTGATGGGAAGTCCTTTGTAGGTGACTGTCCCCTTATCTCTTGCTGCTTCTAGAATTCTCTCCTTCATTTTAATCTTGGCTAATGTAATTATGATGTACCTTGGTGTGTTCTTCCTTGGGTCCAACTTCTTTGGGACTCTCTGAGCTTCCTGGATTTCCTGGAAGTCTATTTCCTTTGCCAGATTGGAGAAGTTCTCCTTCAGTATTTGTTCAAATAAGTTTTCCACTTGTTGCTCTTCCTTTTTGCCCTTCTGGTACCCATATAATTTGGATGTTGGAATTTTTAAAGATGTCCTTGAGGTTCCTCAGCCTCTCCACATTTTTTAAATTCTTGTTTTTCATTCTTTTCTGTTTGTTCATTTTTGTCTTCCTTCTGGTCCTCTCTATTTATTTGAGTCCCAGTTTCCTTCCCATCACTATTGGTTTCCTGTGCATTTCCCTTCATTTCAATTAGTTTAGCCTTCATTTGTTCCTCTAATTTGTGACTAAAATCAACCAGTTCTGTGAGCATCCTGATCTCCAGTGTTTTGAACTTTGCATCTGATGGGGTAGGTCTCTCTTGGTCACTTAAGAGTATTTGCTCTGGGGCTTTGAGCTGTTCTTTTTCCATAATGTTTTGGTCTGTTTTTGCTTGTTACCTGTGAGGTGCGGAGCCTTAGGTGTTCACAAGGGCAGGGCGACCCAGTTGCTTCATTGTGATGCTGTATGTGGGAGCGGGGACAGAGAGGTGGAATGGCATTTTTTTATGCTCTCTCTTGCATTTTGTTCCCCTCTGCTGCTTTCCACAAGGAAATTGGGCCCTTCTGGTACTAGCTCCCAGATATGTGGCCTTGTGCATCCTCCAGAACCCTGTGTATCTCTCCAGTAAACGATCTGTGAGTCTGGGATCCTCTCCTGGCACCTGGACCCCTGAAAGTTTTTCCAATTGTTGCTTTTAGGCTTTATTTCCTGGTGCTGGGGCCCTAGGTTATGTGGTCTGTGTTACTGTTCGGTTTTTTACCTGGTTTATCTGCATGCAAATGTGTGACCGTGGTCAGCCAGCCACCTTACACCCTCTCGGGGTCTGCCTGTAGCCACCCCGCATCTGGGATCTGCCAACTGCCAACTCTGTGCCTGGGTCGGTCGGGCCCCTTTTTCCTGCATGACCCTGCTCTATCAGCCGCTAACTCCGCCCCTCTTATCAGTTTGGATAAATGGTTCGTTGTTTGTGGGGGCCCGCCAGGCCATAAAGGGACCAGAAACCAAGTTCATCCACCATTCTCACAGTGGAGAACTCTGTCCTTGGTCCCTTTATGGCCTGGCGGGCCCCCACAGTTGTTGTCCGACTTCGGTACAGTTTAATATTCTCTATTTTTTTTGTTGCATCCTGGTTTTTAAATATTTGTTGTTCATAAACTTGGTTGTGCGAGAAGGTACAGTGTTTCCACCTACACCTCCATCTTGGCCGGAAGTCTGGTACAGCATTTTTGAGAGCTGGCTACCTATGATTAATGTGAAGTTTATAGCTGAAAGACAGAGAAAAACAAATAGTGCCTGAGTGTGTTTGAAGTTCCTTTTATTATATAAAAAGCATTCTTTTGCTTTTCAGTTATATAAGGATTAGAAGATAAACCAGAGTCAACAAAATAAATTAATCATTTGAATAGAATGATCGGCATTCTATAGTGATCTGAAAAATCCAATATTGCCTTTTAAATCAGATTCACTTTCATCTATAGAAAGGGACTTAACCTTTTCCAGTGGCCACATAAGTGGAAGATCAGACCAACTAAGAAAATACTTCAACCTTCTCTAGTTTTCCTTTTATTTTTTTAGCTTTCCTTTGTTCCCATTTATTCTGCATCTTTAACTTTTTTTGCATTGAAAATCCTTTATAAGATCATGTCTACAAGAAGCCAAAGTATCTGAAAACAAAAATTCCATTAGTTTATTTAGTTAAATCAGTGTCCATTCCTTTTACTCTTGCAAGCATTGGCTGGATTCAAATAAGCATGTTTGTAGGGTCACAACCATTAAAGTTATGGGAAGATTTTTGTATACCATATTTTATTAACATCTTTATGTAAGGTATTGATGCTTGAGCCAGAAATTATAGCCTATGAAGCTAAAGAAGCAAATTTGGGTTGCAATATTCTTCACCTATTTTCTGCATTTTCATACACAGTGTCCAAGACCATTGGTCCACACAGTCTGGTTCATAACTTAGGAACCATTTACAAAAATTTTATGGCACCTTGAAAATCCAAATAGTATGGTTAACCATTTGAGGGAAAAGAAGAAGGCAAGAGAGCTTCCATTTTCAAGGTGAATTTCTTCTTAATTTGGTTTTTACTAATTGGTCCACCAGAGGAAAAAGAACCCAGTTTATATCTTCACAATCCTGGGTTCTGATCCTAGCAGGAGCATGTAACTAGAAGTTAAATATTTAGCCTCAACTGAGGCATTTTTTGAATCCTAACCAAATGCTGCTGAGCGAGAGTTTTTCTACTAAAGAGAAGTGCCTCTTGTTTGAGGTGGAAGAAGAGATTGTTAGAACAGAAGATTCTTCTTTCTTCTTGTGAAATAAGTCAATAATTTTACTTTTGAGACACCAAATATACTTTTAAAAGAAATTATCTGGTGATTTGCCCCAAAATCTTCTGGCTGTGGAAATGTTGACACATCTTTAGGATTTGACTACATCAAAGATTTGTCTTCAATACCTGTCAACACATCATGTTTCTGCATCTCAGTTTGCATATATTTCAAGAAAATTGTAAACAATTATTTTGTTACATAGTACATTTGAAGGACTAATGAGAAAGAAAATTAAAACTGCACTGATGTAGGTCACAGTAATTTCCTCTTTTGGTTTTATCTCACATTCCCATTCACACATTCCTTGAAATTCCTCCCACATTTAGGCTCCAGGACACTGTAGGTTAATTCTCCTCTTATTTTCTTCTTGTTTTCATTTGATGGTTTCTGAAACCATGAGCATCTTCTAAGGTTCAATCATCAGCCACTGCATTTCTTAAGCCCTAGTCACTCCTATGGGGGAGGTGGTCTATCTAAGAACATAGTTGCAAACATATTCTGATCTCTCCCTTGCAATCCCATCCTGTATTTTCACCTCAAGGTCTTCTGTGACATATCAGAATTGCCAGCATCACTCCTCTTGTGCTTTGGGGGTTATTATTGAGTAAAATAAGGATTACTTTTACACAAGCACTAGGATATCGTGACAGTTGATCTGATAACAAAGATAGCTACTGTGTCTAATGAGCAGGTAGCACATATAGTGTGGATATACTGGACAAAGGGATGATTCATGCTCCAGGGGGCATAGAGTGGGAAGGTATGAGAGTTCATCATTCCACGGAGAATAGCATGCAATTTAAAACTTATGAAGTGTTTATTTCTGGAATTTTTAATGTAGTATTTTCAGACTGTGGTTGACCACAGGTAACTGAAACCATGAAAAGTGAAACTGCAGATAAGGGGGGAACTATGTAAAGAAGACCTAAATAAATGGGAACCAATCCAATGTTCATAGATCAGAAGAGTTACTATTGTTAAACAAGACTTAATATTGTTAAGATTACAGCATTCCCCAAGTTGACCTAAAGACTCAATGCAACATCTGTCAAAATTCCAACCATCTTTTTTTTTCAGAAATTGCCAAGTTAATTCTAATATTCCTACAGAAACTGAAGGGATCCTGAATAACCATACAATCTTGAAAAAATGAATAAAGTTAATGATTCATATTTCCTGATCTCAAAATTACTGCAAAGCTACAATAATCAAAACTCTCTCATACTAGCATAAGGATAGATGAATAAATCAATGGAGTAAAACTTAAAGTCCAGAAATAAACCCATTCACTTATTGAATATTGGCAAGGATACTAAGACCATGCTGGAACAACTGGATATCGATATACAAAAGAGTGAATTTGGAATCCTACCTTATAATATACAAAATTAGCTAAAAATAGATCAAGGACCTAAATGTAAGAGATAAAATTATAAAACTCTTAGAATAAAACATATGGGTTGATTTTTTAACCTCAAATTTGCTGATAGTTTCTTAGGCACATCACCAAAAGGAAAAGCAACAAAAGAAAAAAACAGGTGAATTGGACTTTGTCAAACTTTTAAAAAACATGTTTCAAGGAACAGCATTTAGCAAAGTTAAAAGTCAACCTGTAACAGGTTGCAGCCAGGAGGGGGGCCCCAGAAAAGAATTTGGAATGGGATCTAGAGCTCAGGGTGTCCAGGAAATATTAAGATGTCCTCACCCCTCCGGGGGAAGGGACAAATGGAGCAGGGCTATTGAGAGTTGTTTTTCATAGCAACAGTTTTGCAGCTAACCTCTGGAATGGTCATTTAACGTATCTATAACCTTTAACTGGTTTCATAGGTGTGTTAAATAGCTGTGGCCATGCTTTGAGCCAGGGAGAAGGGAGTGGCTTCTACCCAGGATGTAACTGGGGGCTGGTACCCAGAGTTACAGTGCCTGCATGAGAGCGTGGAGTTGATTGGCTCCACACCATGGGGCCACACTTGCACAGACTCACGATGGCAGCCCAGTAAATTTGTAATAATACAGGAGTACTGGCAGTTGTAACTGATTGTGGGAGGAGTCAGAAATGGGGCTGCAAAGCAGGACTGGCATGGGGATTTAAACCCAGACACAGCAGCCATTGGAGGTTCAGCCATGCGGCTTCAGCAGAGTAAGGGCCCCCTCTTGCTCAGGTGAAGGAGAGAGCCACGTGGTTTTTGGAGAGTGCAGACCCCTGAAGCCAGGTGAAAGGGAAAACCATGCACTTTACCAGAATGGGGACCTCTGCAGCCAGTTGAAGAAGAAAGCCACACGCTTTTGGTCAGAGTGCTGACCCCTGCAGCTTTGGTAGAAGAGGCCCACATGGCTTTGGGGCACTCCCTTTAGCCATGTGGCATGGGAAGCAGGAGAGACTTTGCCTGGAAAAATGGGTATGGAGAACTCTTGCCAGTGGACCCTGAGAAGGTGCCACATGACTTTGGATTAACTGGAGATCCTGCCTGGATGGCAACACAGCTGATGATACCAGTGGCCTGGAAAAACAGATGTGTGCTTCTTTTCCTGAGATATGGTACCCCGAACTAGGTCAAGAGGAGAAGGAAGTGCTGTGGGCATCTGTGGTTATCCTAAAGTACTTTGATATTTTTATGGGGACATCAGGTCACTACTTTAAGTCTGTACATCTTTAAATAAAGCTTTTGTTTCCTTTTCACAAATCTCTGGCTTTGAAAGATACTTTCCAATTGGCGGTGGACAGAAGAGCCCAGTAGGTATTAGTATACTGTCCTTGGGAGGGTCCCCTGTTTTCTGTAGCAGTTTTTGGCATCCCTCAGTGGGCCAAGTATTGCCCTCCTTGGACCTGTTTGGTAACAAACCTCCAGAATGGGAGAAATATTTTCAACATATCTGACAAAGGTCTCGTATTCAGTATATAAAAATAACTCATAACTGAGTAATAAAAAGGCAAATAAACTTATGAAGAGTGGAAAAAATTGAGTAGACATTTAAAAATTATCTCTGGTTATATTTCAACCAGAGACATTAAAAGTAAGAACAAATTGACAGTAATGAGACAGTAAAGAGCAGGGAAATAATGGGGGAAAAAAGGAAAGGGTCATCAATGAACATGTGTAAAGGACCCATGGACAAAGCCAAAGGGGGGTAGGATTGAGGGTGGGAAATGGGAGTGGGTGAGGCAGGGTAAAGTGGTGATGGGAAAGTTGAGACAACTGTATCTGAACATTACTTTAAAAAATTACCCATTATTTTATTTGCATTTATTTTGTTTTTTATTATATTTATCGGGGTGACATTGGATAATAAAAATTTTGAACATATATTTTATTGATTATGCTATTACAGTTGTCCCATTTCTCCCCCTTCATTCTCCTCCACCCTACACACACTCTCCCACCCACATTCCCACCCTTTAGTTCATGTCCATGTGTCATAAGTACTTTGGCTTCTACATTTCCCACACTGTTTTTGCCCTCCCCTTGTCTATTTTCTACCTACCATCTATGCCACTTATTCTCTTTACATTTTCCCCCTCCGTCTTCCTCCCAATCCCCTGTTGCTAATCCTCCACATGATCTCCATTTCTGTGGTTCTGTTCCTGTTCTACTTGTTTGCTTAGTTTGCTTTTGCTTTTGTTTTAGGTGTGGTTATTAATAACTGTGAGTTTGCTATCCTTTCACTGTTCATATTTTTATCTTCTTTTTCTTAGATAAGTAAGTCCCTTTAACATTTCATATAATAAGGGCTTGGTGATGATGAACTACTTTAACTTGACCTTATCTGAGAAGCACTTTATCTGCCCTTCCATTCTAAATGAAAGCTTTGCTGGATAGAGCCATCTCGGATGTAGGTCCTTGTGTTTCATGACTCAGAATACTTCTTTCCAGCCCCTTCTCGACTGCGAGGTCTCAAGAGAAATCAGCTGACAGTCTGATGGGAACTCCTTTGTAGGTAACTGTCTCTCTATTTCTTGCTGCTTCTAGGATTCTCTCCTTCATTTTAATCTTGGCTAATGTAATTATTATGGGCCTTGGTGTGTTCCTCCTTGGGTACACCTTCTTTGGGGGTCTCTGAGCTTCCTGGACTTCCTGGAAGTCTATTTCCTTTGCCAGATTGGGGAAGTTCTCCTTTATTATTTGTTCAAATAAGTTTTGCACTTGTTGTTCTTCCTCTTTCCCTTCTGGTACCCCTATAATTCAGATGTTGGAACATTTAAAGATGTCCTGGAGGTTCCTAAGCCTCTCCTCATTTTTTTTTTTTGAATTCTTATTTCTTCCTTCTTTTCTGTTTGGTTGTTTCTTTCTTCCTTCTGGTCCACTGCATTGTTCTGAGTCCCAGTTTCCTTCCCATCACTGTTGGTTCCCTGTACATTTTCCTTCATTTCACTTAGTGTAGACTTCATTTTTTAATGTAATTTGTGACCAAATTTAACCAATTCTGTGAGCATCCTGATCACCAGTGCTTTGAACTGTGCGTCTGATAGGTTGGCTATCTTTTCACTGCTAAGTTGTATTTGTTCTGGAGCTTTGATCAGTTCTTCTGTTTCGGCCATTTTCTTTTGTCTTGTTGGACCAGTTATGTACAAGAAGTGGAGCCTTATGTGTTCACCAGGGCAGATCAACCCATATCACTAGGTTGTGATGCTGTATGTGGGGGAGGGCTCAGAGAAGGAACAATGACACTTGCCCCTCTCTCTGACAAATTTCAGTCCCTTCTACCACTTCTCTCAAGCAAACTGGGCCCTTCTGGTGCTGATTCCATTTGGGTGGGTTTGTGTATGTTCTAGAACACTGTAGGTCTCTCTGACAAACTCTCCTGTGAGGCTGGTAATCTCTCCTGGCACCTCAACCACCACAGGTGTTTTCAATTGGTGTCTTGAGGCTTTATTTCTCTGTGCTGGAGCCCTGGATTTCATGGTCTGTCTCGCTCCCCAGTGTCACCTGGTCTATCTGAGTGTGAGTGTGTGACCACCTGGTCAGCCAGCTGTTTTGCATGCCTCACTGGGTCTACCCACTGCCACCCTGTGCCCGTGGTCTGCCAGCTTCCTTCTTGTATGCCTAGGGTCCACCAGCTGCTGCTTTGCACCTCCAGGGTCCACAAGCCAGCACTTTTTTTTTTGCTGCAACCCCTCTCCACCAGGCCACCTGACTCCGCCCTTCCTACTGGTCTGGATGGATATGTCTATTTTAACTCCTTGGTTGTCGGACTTCCATACAGTTCAATTTTCTGTGCGTTCTGGGGTTTTTTTTTGTTGTTTCTAAATTTTTGTTGTCCTTAATTTGGTTTTGCGAGGAAGCACAGTGTGTGTACCTATGCCTCCATCTTGGCCGGAAGTTGAATAATAAAATTATATGTCTCAAGTATTCTATTCTATAATATATCATCTGTATATTGCACATTTTGCACATTTCATACTTTATACATGTCGCATATGTAAATTATGACTGTTACAGTTATTTTGGGGCAGTGAATGTTTTCGTTTTTAAAAATTGTTGTTCAAATACAGTTGTTTCCATTTCCCCACCGCACTCCCCCCCTTCTGACCCCATCCATCCTCACTTCCCAGCCTTGATCCTACCCCCCCTGGTTTTGTCCATGTGTCCTTTACACATGTTCCTAAAAACCCTTCCCTCTGTCTCCCTGTTATCCCCTCCCACCTCCCCTCTGGTTACTGTCAGTTCATTCTTAATTTCAATATCTATGGTTATATTCTGCTTGCTTGTTTGTTTTGTTGATTAGGTTCCTAATTTTTATTTTTAAACTTTTTTTATTGTTCGAGTACAGTTGTCTCCATTTTCCCACCACCATTCTCCACTGCTCCACCCACCCCCACCTCCCACCCTCAATTCTACCCCACTTTGCCTTAGTCTGTGGGTCCTTTATACATGCTCCTTGATGACCTTCACCTTCTTTCTAGCCATTATCCCCCTCTCCCTTCCCCTCTGGTTACTTTGAGTTTGTTTTTTATTTCATTGTCTCTTGTTCTATTTTTCTTGTTTGTTTTGTTGATTAGGTTCCATTTACAGGTGAGATCATACATGTATATATATAATCAGTATTTGTCTTTCATCAGCTGGTTTATTTTACTTAGCATGATGTTCTACAATTCCATCCATGCTATTGTGAAGGGAAGGAGCTCCTTCTTTCTTTCTGCTCTGTAGTATTTCACTGTAAAAATGTACCATAATTTTCTTAACCACTCATTTACTGATGGGCACTTAGGCTGTTTCCAGCACGACTATTATAAATAACATTGCTATGAACATAGGACTGCATAAGTTCTTTTAAATTCGTGTTTCAGGTTTCTTAGGGTGTAATCCCAGCAGTGGAATTGCTGGGTTAAAAGGCAGGGCCATTTTTAGTTTTCTGGGTAAATTCCATACTGTTTTCCACAGTGACTGCACCAGTCTCCATTCCCACCAACAGTGTACTAGAGTTCCCTTTTCTCTACAACTTCACCAGCACTTGTTGTTTGTTGATTAGTTTTGCCTGGCAAGGTGGTATGCTTATAGTCCCAGCTATTTGGGAGGCTGAGGCTGGAAGACTGCTTGAGCCCAGGAGTTCTGGTCTGTAGTACACTATGCTGACAGGGTGTCTGCACTAAGTTTGGCATCAATATGGTGATCTTCCAGGAGCAGGAGGCCACCAGGTTGCCTAAGGAGGGTTGGACAGGACCAGGTTGGAAGTGGAGCAGGTGAATAGGAATTATTTTAAAATGTTTATTTATTTATTTTGAGAGGGGAAGGGAGGGAGAAAAAGAAGGAGAGAAACATCAATTTGTGGTTGCCTCTCCCGCACCCCTATTGGGGACTTGGCCTGCAATCCAGGCATGTGCACTGACTGGGAATTGAACCAGCGACCCTTTATTTCACAGGCTGGCACTAAATCCATTGACCCACACTAGCCAGGGCTGAATAAACATTTTCAAAAAGAGAATATAAAAATGACCAATAAGCACAAGAAGAAATGTTCAGTATCATTAGTCATCAGGTAACTGCAAATCAAAATCACAAAGAGATTCCACTGTACACCCACTATGATGGTTATATAAATGTTTTATTAAATATTTAATTGTGATTCTATTGCAATTTTCCCAATTTTTCCCCTTTGTCCTCCTCTACCTAGCCTCTACCCCCACTCCTTTTTATCCATGTTGATGGCTTATTCACGCATGTTGCTTGACTAGTCCCTTCCCCTTCTTTCCACCCTTATCCCCCTCACCTCTGGTTGCTGTCAGTATGTTCCTTTTTTTACCTGCCTCCAAATAATTTTATAAATCAAAAAAAGCAAGTTTGGTGAGGATGTGGAGTAACTGGAGCCCTCATATATTGCTGGTAGGAATGTTAAATGGTGCAGGAGCTATGTGAAACAGTTTGGCACTTCCTCAGAAAGATCAACATAGAGTTATTGTATGAGTCATCAGTTTCACTCCTAGTATTATACCCAAGAGAACTATAAAAATGTGTTCATACAAGAACTCGTGCATGAATGTCCCTAACAATCTTAATAGCTACCAAGTAAAAACAAACAAAATGTTTATTAACTGATGAGTGGATAAACAAAATGTGCTATATCCATACAATGGAATATTATTTGGTCATAAAAGGAATGTTCTTATACATGCTACAACATGGAAAATCCTTGAAAACATTATGCTAAATATATAGTTTCAGAATAGGCCAATTCATAGACACAGGAAACAACTGCCAAAGATGGGATTAGAGGGAAGTTGAAAATGATTGTTTTAGGTACTGTGTGTCTTTTTGAGGTGATGAAAATATTCTGAAATTAAGAAATGTACTACTGAATATACAAATTAGTATTGTACTAAAACCCACTGAATTATAAACTTTAAAAAGTGAACTTTATGATATGCGAATATTGCTTCAATAATACAGGTTAAAAACAAACAAAAAAGAGACAATACACAGAAGAAAAGCTGGCCATGCAGACAAATTAAGGTTTTAACAACAGAGAACTTACCCAGACAAATTATATCCAATAAGGAACACAGGACAATGCGGGCTCGAAAATGTCATGGAATCCATTTAAAATAAACTTATTTATTACCTATTGTTCCCCATGTGTATTTTAGGGCCTGGAATTATGGACAGGGACAGAAATATGGTCTCTGCCTCCAAGGATAACACTGTTTAGAAACAGACGAGAAAATAGACAATTTCAATATAATACGATAAACGCTATGAATGCAGAGAAGCAGCACCTGCCCTAGACAATCAAAAGCTTTCTGAAGGATACTTAATATGAGCTGAACTTTGAAAAATAAACAGAACTTAGCTAAGGTGGTAGCAGTAGTGGCTGGGGGAAGATGGTAGAGATGGGCATTACAGCAAAACAAAATAGCATGTACTCAAAACACTCTAGTGTGAGAAAGAAAGAAGATAGGGAACTGAAAAGGCTTCAAGATGACTGGGGTACAGGGTGAATATAAAGACATGGTGAGAGATAGGACTGGAGAGCTTGTGGGTGCCTGTTCATGAAGACCCCTGTGTCCTAAGCTAAAAAGCATGAGCCAAAATATGTACATCACAAGACATGATTCCCAAATGGGAAAAGTCCAAAAGACTTTTAAAACTGTTGTTAGATTTCTTCCTCCCCAGAAACATAACTTTTCAAACATCTGTTTATGTATTTTCTCTAGTATATTATATAATATACTAGAAATAATATAATTTCATTTTGGTACTAGACAGCTTGATTTTTCTCAGACATGGTGACTCTTCCACATTTTTAATATGGAGACAAAGACAAAGGTCAATTTGTGGAGTCTCATGGCAACAGTAAAGACACTGAGACTGGAATTCTGAGAAATAACCACAGCTCTTGACCTTTGCCAGAGGCATCTCTCTTGATGCCAGGAAAAGAACAGTTCTGCCTTAGTTTTTGTGTCTCTTTATGTACCGAGAATAATGCTGCTTTCCTGCCCAGCATTTCACTGATCTCTGCTGTGGTCTCCTATCCCCTCTTCTCATTTATTCAAGAGATTGAAGCATCAAATATTCCAGTGCTTAGGTTTTTAAATAAGGCTTTGTGTCATTTTATTTCAGGTTAGACGTGGTAACAGAAAACTGAGAAGGAGGCTGGATAAGATGGAGTCAGTTTTATGAAATAAACAGCACTGTTCATTCTCTAATTAAGAGCACTGCCTTGTCATTGGGGGAACAAATGCAGAAGCAATTAGGAGGCTTAAAATAGATCATTACAGTTTGAATGTACAATACAGCTTCTCAAGTGTTAAAATTGATAATTCCTTTTTAAAAGTAGAGTGATGATTTGTATACATTTTTCCACTTACGAGGCACAATAGGTCATGTCCTCTGGTTTCAGCTTCCCTGCTAGTTACATGATTGACCAGTAACTGAGTCTGACCTCTCTAGTTGGAATACTTTTTCATTTATCTTCCAGGTAGTGCTTACTCTCCTGGATTTTCTTGTATCTCATTGGCCACTCCTTTTTAGTCTCTTTTGCTGGTTTTTTTCCTCTGTTCAACCTTCAAATTTTGAGGGCCTCATATTTTGGCAGTAGTCTCCCTTCTCTTCTTTGACACATGCTTTCTAGTTGAGTTAATCCAATTATATGGCTCTGATATTGTCTATTAACTAATGACTCCCAAATTATACCTTTACATTTAACCTGTGCTCCAGGTTGCAGTCTTATACATTCAATTGTCTCTTTCAATGTCTGTTAGGAAGCTAAAACTTTCTTATATTCAGAACAAAACTTTTGATTTCTCTCTTTCTTGTGCCAAATCCTGCTTCCCTCTTAATCTCTTCTAACTCAGCTAATAACATCACCATCTACCAGTGGCTCAAGCAAAAACTCTAGATTCCCCCCTTTTTCTTTCTCATCCATCAACAATTTCTGTTGATTCTAACCTCCAAAACACATGCTGAATCCATCCATTGCTGCCCATTTCCACTGTTATTACTCCAATCAAAGCTGCTGTTTCCTCCACTTGGACTAGCTAATAACTAACTAGTCTTCCACTTCTACTCTTCCTCCCTACAATCTACTTAACACACAGAAGCTGGAGTTTATTTTTCAAAATACACATCAGATCATGCTTAAAATTCTCTGATATCATCACCTTATATTTAGAATAAAATTCAAATTCCTTACCGTGGCCTATAAGGCCCTCTGTGATCTGACCACTGTTTACCTCTGTCACTTAAGCTGGGATAACTCTTGCATTGGACCTTTTGTTCTTATAAAACATCAAACTCATCCATGCTTTAGGACTTTTGATTTTGCTGTTCCCTTTGCCTAGAAGACTCATCCCACTTTTGGGGTCTGTTTATGTAAATAAAGTTTTATTGTAACACAGCCATACCCATTTGTTTACTACTGACTATGGCAACTTTTGTGCTACAATGGCAAAGTCTAGTAGTTGAGACAGATATCATATGACCCATGCTCCCATTAAGCAAATTTGCCAAACCTGTCAGGATCTTTGCGTGACTGTCTCCTTACTGAGTTTTTTTTTGTGTGTTACTATCACTCCCTCAGAGAGACATGCTCTCTTTCTCACCCCAGTCACTCTTTCACATTATCCTCTTCATTTCTCCACAGCATGTCTCTATAATTATCCTATTTATTTGATTGGGTATTGCCTGTTAACTCCATTAGACTATAAGTTTTTCTGTCATATTTTTAGTGGGTCCCTAGGTCCTAGCACTGTACATGGCATTCCATAGGTCCTCAATAAATATGTTAGATAAATTAATACATTAATGTAGGTGGGATATCAAGTTGTTCCCATAATAATGGTTCAAGTTAAGACTCCATATACATATAGCTATAAAATTTATTTAGATCTAGCTTATGAATAAATGTATGTCCAATAAAGACCTCACAAAGTAAAGGTACCTGAGCATTAAAAGATGGATTAAAAGATCACTGTGTAGTAAAACCAACTTCAAATTAATTTGTAATTAATTAATTGGATCCTGTAAGAGTAAATATTTTAACATTTTTTGAGCAACAGTTAAAGAAATCAAGTAAAGTTTCCAAAATTGCTTAGGTACTCCTTCCACTCATTTTAAAAGGATGCTAATATTACCTTGTTGAATTCATTTTAATCAGCAGATGGCAGGAAGTGGGAGGGATAAAAGTGGGCATTGAAAAATGACCCTTTTAATAGATTCCCAGACTTGGCTTTATTTATGTCATCTCTGCACTTTTTCGGCAATTATTTTTGCTGCTGTCTTTCTTTCCAGTGATGTACATCCTTGCACATCCTCCACCCCCCTCCCGCAAAAGCCCTCATTCTCTTGGATGTTTCTGTGGCTTCTCAAGTCATCTTTAAGCTCCCTCTGCTGGCACTAAGAAGACTGCACAGTTGGTTTCTTCTGGAATCTATAACATAAGCTAGAGAGTATATAGGACTAAAATAACTTAAAAGAGCAATCTTTTTTTCCCTTCACTTAAAGAAAATTAAATGTTGTCTTCCTTCATACATTTTAGTGAATTTAGCAGTTGGAGCCTTTATTAGGCACAGTCTGAATGGCTGATTCAATAAAAATCCATGTTAACAAAAGAGCAATATTGTTACTTTAATCTTCTATACTAAATATTAGATCTGTGTGAAAGTACAGGTAGCCTATGCAGATTCTCTTGATTTCTCACTTGGGTACAATGAGATGTGTACACAGGTGTTTACAAAGTAGCAAAAAAATGGGTGATACATACCCATTGTACCTACCCCTTTCACCTTCTTTTCTTTTAGACTCCTTTAAAAGTGAGTTTGAGGGTGTTAACATTTACCATATTGAACACAACAAATGGCATAATTTAATTGGACGTTCAATAGAAAAGATTGATCAAGGACTGATTTTCCAGATAAATTTAGATATAACTGATTTGAAGGGGAGAATGAGAGTTACAGGTTTCCCCACAGATAACTTTAAAAGCTGTAAGCACTCTCCTCTTTGTTCTGAACTGCAACTGAACTGGCTATATGCCCTTGGGAAAGAAGCTTAACTTTTATGGATTTATTTAATTAATTACAAAATGAAGAAATTATATGAGGACATCACTAATGATTTGACATTAATGATTTGACATTAATTAATGATTGCTCTTTTAAGTTATTTGACATTAATGATTTGACATGATTTGACACTAATGATTTGACATATATTATCCACATAAAGGCTTTTCTAACAAAATTGTCTGGAAAAGATGTGAATATTTAAACTTCTGTATAAGTATATTTCATTGATTATGCTATTATAGTTGTCCCATTTTTTTCTCCCCTTTAACCACCTCCATCCTATACCACACCAACCTCCATCATCCCCTCCTTAGTTCATGTCCATGGGTAATACATATAAGGTTTTTGGCTACTCTATTTCCTATACTCTTCTTAACTTCCCCCTGTCTATTTTGTCCCTACCTACAATGCTTGTTATTCCCTGTGCTGTGGGGGCGACTTTGCCCTCAAGTCCCCCTGTCCACCACAGATTAAAGTAAACACTACCAAGACATGATCTGCTTGGGGAGGAGAGGTAGCCAGTTTCTCAGAGGAAAAAGGCCAGGAGCCCCTCCCTCCAGGGGCTTTTATTGGGTTGTAATACACAGGAATACAGGGTGGCAAGGATCAAACAGTAGATAACATTTCAAAGAAATCTGAGGGCTTAGTCTGAGTCAGTGTCCGTAAGGAAAAGGGGTTGCAGAAACTTTAGGAGACATACTCATTTCCTGCTTGGACCCTTAACATATGAATGAAAGCACTCCTAGCAAAGCAGGTTTCACAGAATTTTTAGGAATTCTTTCTGATGCCAGATTTCTCTCAGATACTGCTCTAGCAAAGCAAGGAGCTGCACCCCTCCCCATTAGGTTTTCAGGCTTAAGTGAATTAGAACCAGGAAGCGCTTCTCCCAGAAAACATGGGGATTCAGGCTATGTCACATAGCCAGGAGGCAAGGGTTCATAGTCCCCTCTTTGTCACAGACCCCTGAGTCCTTCTATGATGGCCTCCCAAGTGATCAAGTCGTCTTAGGTTGCCTCTCTCTGTGAGGAGTCTTACCCATCATTGACTTCCGACCATGCTTTGGGGGCAGGGAGAGGAAAGTGAGGCAGTGTTCACTACCAGAGACAAATTTTGTCTCCTGTGGCTCTAATTCCAGAGGTCACTCACTCATCCTTAGCCATGGGGGGTAGAGTTACAATTCCTAGAACCAGGCAGAGTGGTCCCCACTGTGCCTTTTCCCCATTGTCCCCCTCCCCCTCCCCACTGATAACCCTCTATGTGATCTCCATTCCTGTGATTCTGTTCCTGTTCTAGTTGTTTGTTTAGTTTGTTTTTGTTTTTTTAGGTTCAGTTGTTGATAGTTGTGATTTGTTGTCACTTTACTGTTCATAGTTTTGATCTTCTATTTTTAGGTAAGTCCCTTTAACATTTTATATATAAAAAGGGCTTGGTGATGATGAACTCCTTTAACTTGACCTTATCTAGGAAGCACTTTATCTGCCCTTCCATTCTAAATGATAGCTTTGCTGGATAGAGTAATCTTGGATGTAGGTCCTTGCCTTTCATGACTTGGAATATTTTTTTCCAGCTTCTTCTTGCCTGCAAGGTTTCTTTGGAGAAATCAGCTGATAGTCTTAAGGGAACTCCTTTGTAAGTAACTCTCTCCTTTTCTCTTCCTGGTTTTAAGATTCTCTCTTTATCTTTAATTTTGGGCAGTGTAATTATTATGTGTCTTGGTGTGTTTCTACTTGGATCCAACTTCTTTGGGAACTCTCTGAGCGTCCTGTACTTGCATGTCTAGTTCCTTCACCAAATTGGGGAAGTTTTTCTTCATTATTTTTTCAGAGAAGTTTTCAATTTCTTGTTTTTCCTCTTCTCCTTCTGGTACTCCTATGATTGGAATGTTGGAAAATTTAAAGTTGTCCCAGAAGTTCCTCAGCATGTCATCATTTTTTTTTTTTTTTGGATTCTTGTTTCTTCATTCTGTTCTGGTTGGATGTTTATTTCTTCATTTTCTTTCAAATCATTGATTTGCATCCTGGTTTCCTCCCCTTCACTGTTGGTTTTCTGTATATTTTCCTTCATTTTACTTTGTATAGCCTTTACTTCTTCCTTTATTCTGTGGCCATACTCAGTCATTTTTGTGAATATTTTGATTACCAGTGTTTTGAACTCTGCATCTAACAGGTTGTCCACCTCTTCATTGCTTAGTTCTTTTTCTGGAGTTTCAATCTGTTCTTTCATTTGGGCCATATTTCTTTGTCTCAGTGCAGCTGTTAGGTTATAAGTGATGGAGTCTTAGGTATTTGTCAGGGTAGGGCAACCCATGTTGCTGCATTGTGGCACTATCTGTGGGGGAGGGGTCAGATAGAGAACAATGCCATTTGCTAACTTGCTTACCTTTTCCCCTGCTTTCAGCTACTTCCCTCACCTCCTGCAAGCAGATTGTGCCCTTTCAGGTCCTGATTCCTGGGTGGGTGGGCTTATGTACATTCTAGGATCCTGTGGGTCTCTCCAATGGACTCCCCTGTGAGACTGGGAGTTACTCTCACCACTGCAACTCCCACAGATTTTTACAGCCAGAGGCTTTGAAACTTTATTTCCCCAGGCTGGAACCCTGGGTTGTGCAGTTTGTCTTGCTCCCCAGTTGTTCCTTTCAGCTTATCTACATGCAAATATGGGATATTCTGGTCTTTTGACAGTCACCACCTTGCTGCGTGTCTTCCCACAGTTCCCCAGGCTGCCCATCTCTGCCCCTCCTAGCAGTCTAGATGAATGTTTCTTCTTTAACTCCTTGGTTGTTGGATTTACATGCACTTTGATTTTCTGGAAGTTCTGGTTGTTTTTTTGTTTTTAAATTGGTTGTTATCCTTCTTTTGGTTGTGCAAGGAAATGAAGCATATATACCTACACCCCCATCTTGGCCAGACTCTGGAACATTTACATTTCTTTATTTTACATTTTTAAACTTGGGGACTTCCGGCCAAGATGGAGGTATAGGTAGACACACTGTGCCTCCTCGCACAACCAAAATTAAGAAAAACAAAAATATAGAAACAAAAAGACAACCAGATCTGACAGAAAATTGAACTGTACGGAAGTCCAACAGCCATTCATCCAGACCAGTACGAGGGGCAGAGTCAGCAGCTGGCAGAAAGAGGTTGCATCAGGAAAAAGCAGTGCTTGGTGGTCTTGGGCATGCAGGTGGTGGCTGGCAGATCCTGGGCACAGGGTGGCAACAAACAGACCCAGTGAGGTGCGCAAGGCCACTGGCTGACTGTGGACACACATTTGCGTGCAGATAAACCAGGCAAAAACAAGGGGCAAGACAGACCACGCTACCCAGGAACCCAACACCAGTAAATAAAGCCTAAAAGCACTGATTGAAAATGCTTGTGGGGTTGAAGTGCCATGAGAGACTCCCAGCCTCACAGGAGAATTCATTGGAGAGACCCACAGTGTTCTAGAACATACACAAACCCACCCACCTTGGAATCAACACCAGAAGGGCTCAGTTTGCTTGTGGGAAGTGGCAGAAGTGACTAAAGTCTGAGAGAGAGTGGAGCAAATACCATTGTTCCCTCTCTGACCCTGCCCCCACATACGACATCACAACCCAGCAACTGGGTTGCCCCACCCTGGTGAACACCTAAGGCTCCACCTCTCACTTCATATCAGACGTGACTAGATGCTCCCCCCCAAAAATGGTTCAAATGAAAGAACAGATCAAAGCCCCAGAGCCAATACATCTAAGCAACCAAGAGATAGCCAACCTATCAGATGCACAGTTCAAAACACTGGTGATCAGGATGCTTACAGAATTGGTTAAATTTGGTCACAAATTAGATGAAAAAAATGAAGGCTATGCTAAGTGAAATGAAAGAAAATGCACAAGGAACCAAGAGTGATGGAAAGGAAACTTGGACTCAAGTCAATGGACTGGAGCAAAAGGAAGAAAGAAACAACCAAACAGAAAAACACAAACAAGAATTCAAAAAAAATGAGGAGAGGCTTAGGAACCTCCAGGACATCTTTAAATGTTCCAACATCCGAATTATAGGGGTATCAGAAGGGGAAGAGAAAGAGCAACAAGTGGAAAACTTATTTGAGTAAATAATAAAGAAGAATTTCCCCAATCTGGCAAAGGAAATAGACTTCCAGGAAATCCAGGAAGATCAGAGAGTGTCAAAGAAGGTGGACTCAAGGAGAAACATACCAAGGCCCATCATAATTACATTAACCAAGATTAAAATGAAGAAGAGAATTCTAGAAGCAGCAAGAAATAGAGAGACAGTTACCTACAAAGGAGTTCCCATCAGACTGTCAGCGGATTTCTCAAAAGAGACCTTACAGGCAAGAAGGGGCTGGAAAGAAGTATTCCAAGTCATGAAAGACAAGGACCTACATCTAAGATTGCTCTATCCAGCAAAGCTTTCATTTAGAATGGAAGGGCAGATACAGTGCTTCTCAGATAAAGTCAGGTTCAAGGAGTTCATCATCACCAAGACCTTATTATATGAACTGTTGAAGGGACTTACTTATCTAAGAAAAAGAAGATAAAAAATATGAACAGTGAAAGGACAGCAAACTCACAGTTATTAACAACCATGCCTAAAACAAAAGCAAACTAAGCAAACAAGTAGAACAGGAACAATACCACAGAAATATGGATCACATGGAGGGTTAGCAACAGAGGAGTGGGAGGTGGAGGGAGGGGGGAAAGTTACAGAGAATAAGTAGCATAGATGGTAGGTAGAAAATAGACAGGGGGATGGCAAGAATAGTATGGGAAATGTAGAAGCTAAAGAACTTAAGACATGTGGACATGAACTAAAGGGAGAGGGTGTGCGGGGTGGAGGGGAATGGAGGGTGAGAAATGGGACAAATGTAATAGCATAATCAATAAACTATTTTTAAAAAAATGGGTGTTTTAAGTTTGGCATGTGAAAGAAATATGCAAACAATGACTTTTATGGAACACTTAAAACATCATTAGTGGTATAAACTCTACTTTTGTACATTAGTGGTGTACATTCTAGTTATATACATTTGATTGGTTTGTGAACAGTCTTCAGGAGGTTAAAAACAGCTAAGATAATGTGGAACTAAAGTGGACATGCAAAGTAAAATGGATGAAACAGGAAAACATCCAAAAAGGAACTTTTTCTTCTTGAAATTTGCCTGTGAGTAGAAGCAGCTTGCTATTGCCAACCTTACCTGAAATTTCCCATCCAGAAGAATGACATGTTATTAATAATATTCAAGTTTCTTCTTAGGAAACAGCCAACCTCAAAGACAATAAGTATAAAATAAGTGATCTACTTGGAAGTCATAAAAAGTACTACAAATTTATTAAAGTGGGAAGGATGATGTAATGACAGGTACTAATTTTAGGGCAATTATGTTAAAGTCCAGAAAAAGGATAATTGGAGTGGATCTTTGTCAGTATGTGCAGCTATGCTCAGGGATATAGTGTCTTGACCACCTAATACCTGTTTGAGAGCAATTGCAGTAGAGGGAGTACTCCTTTATCACCAGAGACTATGAATTTTCTGGATCCCCCTTCAACCAGGACATCATCCTTATCAAGCCACATATAGATCTTGTGATCTCTCTTCTGGAAAGAGATTTGGCTTATTTGGCCAACAGAGATATTTCAGATTTTTTGTAACTATTTATTACTCTAAATTGATAGATTCAATGTTGATTTATCAACAAGTCTAATGAGAATTTAGGCAACATGAGCTGGATCATTCCATCTTGAGATGATCATCACTATATATCAGAAATATAGGGCTCAAAGGTGAAAGATCAGACCTTCTCCAAAAAGCAAGCATCTCTTATTGCCTACCTTATTTCCAACTCCCTCAATCCTCAAAGACTCCTATATTATCAATATTGAGTGTGTAAGACCACAACATGGACTTTTGTAACTACTAAGAAATGTGTTATCTCTTAAATCTCAAATGTTAATACCACTCTCAGATTTACCCTTTCTATGGCTCTCTCACTCCTTTTCGCTCTAACAAAAATACCAATTCCTTGACTCCTTCATTTGCTTCCTATTTAGCAGCCCCACAGAGACTCACTGTCTTTCCAATGTTGCCCGGAGCCCATGGTCAATAACATACATTTCTGTTTCATCAGCCCTCTCAACTCCCTCCCACCCTTGTTTTTCAGTTTTCTTTTGTGTTTAGCTAATATTGATTGAAAGCTTACTAAGTGTCAGGCAATTTACATAGATTTTTTTTCTATCTAATTTTACCAATCCTATAAGGGTTCTATCCCCATTTTATAAATGAAGATCTTAAGTATTTGAGAGGATAAAGAGATTGTGAAAGCTCACACACTTAGCAAATAGCAAAACCAGGACTCAAAGCCCTGTTTGTGACAAAAACCTTCAATTCTCAACCACAATGCAATACTGCCCCCTGCTGCTGCACCTGCCCTACAAATTCTTAGTACACTATCTGCCTTCCTCATACTTAGAACTAGAGAGCTGGTAAAGAAAATCTCATAAACAATAGATATGAATGCCTCTAAAAATCTTTGATTTCTTACCTCAATGAAGTCCTTTATAGTGCATATCCATCCCTTTACTTATTGTTAGTCATTCCTATTTCTCAAAATAAGAATTCCAAATCTTTGCCTTTCTACTCAAATTTTCTACCCAACTTCCAGCTCTCTCACTCTCAAAGATTCCTATATCATCCATATTAAGTCCACTGGACTGAAATCCTTCATCTTCCCAGTATTCTACCTATAAATTTTTAAAAAGGTTTTATTTATTTATCTTTAGAGCGGAAGGGAAGGAGAGAGGGAGAGAAATATCAGTGTATGGTTGTCTCTCATGCATCCCCTGCCAGGAACCAGGAACTGGCCTGCAACCCAGGCATGTGCCCTGACTGGGAATCGAACCGCAATCATGTGGTTCACAGGCCTGTGCTCAATCCACTGAGCTACACCAGCCAGGGCTCTACCTATACATTTTTATCTACACCCATCCATTATTCTTTCCAATTGTATGAGCCTGAATGTCTCTCTTCCTATTGAAAGTCAGCCTCTACACTTGTGCCATCTGTTGTTTCTTCCTAAAATTTACTCTTTCAAGTTTTCTTCAGTACTGGATTTTCAATTTTAATCTATTATCCCCTCACCCTCAGCATATAAATGTATTTAAATAACTTCTAGTCCTAAAGAAAAGTCACTCGATTGTTGCTGCATCCAGTCCTACTGCCTGAGTTACTGTCTGCCTTCCTCCTTGCACAGAAAACCTTTCAAGAGTAGCCAGCCTACTTTGGATATTTATTTCTATATCTCTCGTTCATTTCTGAAATTAAGCCTCCAACACTCTACTTAAACTTTCTCTATTTGCTTTCATAATGTCATACATATTTATACCATCTATCTTTGTTTTGCCTGGCCAATGCTAGGTTATTTGGTCTCTATTTAAAAAAAAAACACTCATATTTCCCTTAGTTTACCTGACACCACATTCTCCTAGTTGTTTTTCTTATCTCTGTTCATCTCTTTTTAGTCTTTGTTCATCATGCACCTCCTCTCTGTCTTTCTGTCCCTTAAATATCACTCTCCCCCAAAGCTTCACCCTTGGTTTTCTTCCCTTCACTTCTCTTCACTTAGGAGGGTACATAAAATGAGAGACCATCAACTTCCATGATTTTAAATTTCATCTATGTACTGCTTTCAGTTAATGGAATTACCTCTTTCTTTAATGAAAAAATAGAAACTATCAGACTCAAAATTAAATTTATCTTCCCATTGCAAAATCTGAACCCACAACCTCTCCAACCCAAATAAAGAAGATATTTCAACATAAATATGCTACAGATCCTCCAGGTCAACATGACCTGAATTCAATTTTGTCTTTATACCAAATTCATTTGTCCTACTAATAATTTTATTCAACAAATATTTATTCCATTCCTGTCCATTCACTAAGACCTGAAATAAAAAGGCAAACTCTTGTTCATCATATTGTCCATATAACTATTACATACAATTAACACATGTTAACATCAAGACATTTGTTTTTGCATACTTTATTTATTGAAGTATTTTAAAGTATAGATATCTTTACATTTTATCCCCAAATATTTCAGTATACATTCCTTTCAAAAACAAAGCATTTTCCTGCATACTCACTATATGCATTATCATATCTACCAAAATTCATAATTGTAATCACCAGCCGATAATTATATTTCCTCAAAATTTCTTTTATAGTGTTTATGTTTAGAGTTAAATTAAGGACTATGCATTGCATTTGATTGTTAGGTTTTTTACATTCTTTTAAAAATATTTTTATTTCACTTATAATCTCAGTGACTTACTAATGGGGTGTGTGTCTGTTGGACTGAGCAAAGGGTTTTCTTCTTTTTTTAAAAATTTTTAGACAAGAGGGGAAGGGAGGGAGAAAGAGAGGGAGAGAAAATATTAATGTGTGAGAGTAATGTCAATCAGTTTCCTCTCTCACACACCTGAACTGTGGACCTAAAGTACAACCCAGGCATGTGCCCAGACCGGAAATTAAACTGGTGACCCATCACTTTACAGGACGATGCTCAACCAACTAAGCCACACTGGTCTATGTAGAATAGCTCTCCAACCCCCATTCTTTTTTCCTATCATATTGATTTATTGAACAGCTTGAGCCAGTTATCCTGAAGGGCTTTGTCTGATCATTTTCTTGAATCATTTAACTTATTCCTTTATCTCCTGTATTTTTAAAAACTGGAAATTAAAAATAATGACTTAATACAATTGACTTATATTTAAATGAATCACTCTGGGTGAGTCACTAATCACCCTGGAGAATATGCTCTGGAGTGGAAGTAGGGACAAGGAAACTAGTTAGGATGTTATTGCAATAGTCCAGGTAAGAGAAGATGATGACTTGATTAGGATAGAAATTGAGATTAGGAGTTGTTGAGAAATGGTCAAATTCTGTATATGTCTTGAAGACAGTACAAACAAAATTTATCGTGCCCTGGCTGGTGTAGCTCAGTGGATTGACCACAGACCTGTGAACCAAACAACCGTGGTTTGATTCCCAGTCAGGGCACATGCCTGGGTTGCAGGCCAGTTCCCAGCAGGGGACATACAAGAGGCAACCATACATTGATATTTCTCTCCTTCTCTCCTTCCCTTCCCCTCTAAAGATAAACAAATAAAATCTTTTTAAAAAAATTATTGCTGGATGGGTTGTGGCAAATTAGAGGAAAGAGATAAAAATTATTTCATGGTTTGAAATTAAGACAGGGTAGACTGAGGAAGAAGATATAGGGGTAAGATATACAATTGATATTTGGACATGGTACTTACTGAATTACTTTGATACTTTGACAGTCCTCTTTTCCTCACCTCTCCATATTCAATCATCAATATTTTCTGATTTTACTTACTAAGCACAACATATTCATTCTTTCCTGTTGATCTCCATTGTTACTGCCATAGCCCAAGTCATCATCTCTCCACTGGATTATTACCATAAACTGCAAACTTGACCTCCCTTCATTCCCCCATCTATAGGTCACCTGAGTAGTCTTTCTACAAAAGAAAAGTCAGTTCATATCACTTTCTATCATATATCATATCTCTTCTTAGTGAAGGTCATTTACCTTCAGGTCTGTGTGCCTCTGCAAAACCCATGTCTCTCCATCATCTGCCCCTAATCTCATTTGTTACTCCTTCACTCCCTCCACCCCCTTTTACTCTTTGATCTTCTCACAGTGAAATCTCATATTATGTCAGATAAAGCATGCTGCTTTATATCCCTGGGCCTCTGTATGTGCTATTCTTTGTACTCTCTCAAAAGCATGGATAATGTCTCATTGAAATTTTTTTATTGTCAGTTTATTACAGTTGTCCCAGTTTTCCCCCATTGCTCTTCCCTGCCTCACCCACCCTCATTGAAATTTGATTCTTCAGAATTTAGCACATGTGACAACCCACTAGGAGGAAGTCAGTTACAGCTGACTGTTGACCTGCTGTATTCCTGGCAAAAACACAAGTTACTTTTAATCTTTATACAACAATTCACAAAGCTACACATTACCTTTTCTCATCTAGCATTACCCTAGAGACCCATTTAAAATTCTGGACTCAGCCCTGGCTGGTGTGGCTCAGTGGATTGAGCACTGGCCTATGAACCAAAGGGTCACCGTTTCCATTCCCAGTCAGGGCACATGCCTGGGTTGCAGGCCAGGTCTCCAGTAGGGGTCTTGCAAGAGGCAACCACACATTTATGTTTCTCTCCCTCTCTTTCTCCCTCCCTTTCCCTCTATCTAAAGGTAAATAAATAAAAAAATCTTTTAAAAAATTTTGGATTCAGCCTTTACTGGTATGACTCAGTGGATTGAGAGCCAGCCTGTGAAATGAAAGGCCATTGGTTCAATTGCCAGTCAAGGGCACATGCCTGGGTTGTGGGTGTGCCAGAGATTGATGTTTCTCCCTCTCTTCACTCTTTCCACCTCTCTCTAAAAATAAATAAATAAACTCTTTAAAAAATTCTGGATTCAGATAAGTATTACTCATACTGATTAAACGTAATCACTCTAGCCTAGGCACTCTTGGGATTATCTTGAAATTTCATTTTGGATCAATTTTGAAAAGTCATTCATTCATTTCCCTCTGAACTTAGAGAAAATTATGAGAAGTACATAAGAAAGCATTATAAAAAGTAAAATTGTATGGTGGTGTTTTTGTTAATATAAGAGTAAATTGCCTTCAAATAAAAAATTCTATCAAATGCAAAGTGTACAAATTAGTGATTGATGTTTTAATTTTTTTCATCACGGTCAATTTTCTCTGAACAGAACAGGGCTTTAGCATTCATGTCTCTGATTCATGTGGGCACTCAGCTTGCAGATTCTGTCTTTAATTTAGCACTAAATGTGTTATATTTCATTTTTTTAAACCATGACTCAACTTGGCCTTGGATTGCTTCCTTCCAGGAAGCCAATTACCCAGAGAAAGGGCACTTAGTTGATGATCATCAGAGTGAGTTATTTTATTTCTCCTTTATTGCTGAAAAACTTTGATTGGAAAGTTGAAGGACTCATTCTCCTGGCACCTAGAAGAACACCAAGACTGCTTCTGGTTCTTCAGTAGTCCAGAGGAATGTCAAGAAATTTATAATTGGATTTTTCTTGTGAATAACCATGGCAGGAGAGACTGAGAACATATTTCTCAGGTGTTTATATTTCCCCTGTGACAAATTTCCAATGCTATAATTCAAAGTAAAAGAAGATGTTTTTCTTTCAAAGACTGAGATTGTTCCCTTTCACTCTTCTCTGGCATTTACCCATTCCAATTACTTCCTAACCTAGAACACAGTGTACCAGTCATTCCAAATGTAAAAATGACTACTGTTTGGGGAGTTCATAAAGAATAAATACTATACAGACATGATAAATCATAGGTTCATGGTTTCATTTCTCCCACAAGCCAGAAGAGCTCTCAGCATGCTGGTCAGATTTACCTGGATTTTACCACTGTGGCTGCTGTGAGTTGAGTAAGAGAATGGTGGAATAGGAGTCAGAAACTCAGTTTCTAACCCAACTCTCCTACAAGTTAACTTGCTGGATTGTCTCATACAAGTTTTTTTCCCCCTTGGATCTCAATGTGTTAAACTGTGAAAAGAAGTAAGGAAAATGAGCTTTAAATGCCCTTCTACAATCTAAGGTTCTTTACTCTTTTGTAGCATGGATGTATCATAGGCCCCTTTTAGATTCTCATCTCCAAGGTCCAGTTCGACAAGCTCTTCTTGATAAGATATATGACAGATAGCTATTAGAATAATTATCTGTGAACTTTAAATGCTTCCTTCTCAGAAAGGAATTGGAAGTTGTTAAAAGAAAAAAAAAACTACTTGAGAATTTTCTTTTTTCTATTAAAGAGACCTGTGGTTTTTTCTCTTCTTTATCTATTTGAAAAACATAATAATAAATGCAAACTCAGATATGTCACTTAACATTGCAAAGGGCCAAAAAGGAAATTAACTTTTCTAGTATGTAGTGCCTAGCAGAATGCCATGCTCACAAGTAGGCTCTAAATAAAGTTTGTTAGGTCACCTGGAGAATATCCTTATTTCTATATATAATTTCAGCATTTCAACAGAGAAATCACACTTTTACAATAATTAAAATAAAACAAACAAAACATTTCAGCACGAAACAAGCTTCTCATTGAAATAGGATATTTATGTATTGAATGTGTTTTCCAGAAATTATCAGAAACTTTTAGACTCTAATTTTATGCCATATAATCTGGTTAAAAAACAAAACAAAACAGGCCTATTCCTGTTGTTTGGAATGTAAAAGAACAAACTAAAGAACAATTAATTTCAGTACTTTGAAAGAAAAATTATACTTTCACAAAAAGTAAAATCAAATATAACAATGCATTTCGGCACCAAACTTCTCATTGAGATAGGATATTTATGTATTACATATGCTTTCTGGAAATTATCAGAAACTTTGACTAATTTTATACCATGTACTCTAGTGAAAAAGGCTTATTCTTGTTGTTTTTAATATAAAAAAGCCAACTAAATAACCAGAAGGGGAAAAAACATAAAGAACCAGAAGGGAAGTACACCATTTCTATACCAATTAGATGACTTTCACTCATGGTGTTTGTGATTTTAAGTCAATACATTGCACTCAGTTATTTCAAAACTAACCAGTTAACAGTTAACTGATGGAATACAACTGGCAGTATGTAAACCATTTTGCTTTTTGTCAAGATTCAGTCTTCTTGCTCTTCTTTTACATGGCTTGTTTAACTAAATTCAAGCCAGAGCTTTTTATTCCTCTCCCTACTACAAAACTTATGTAGACAGAGACAGAGCAGTGCTTGGCACACAATAGGTTCTCAATAAACATTTGAAATATAAACCGGAATTATCAGTTGGCCTAGTCTTTAAATTCAGGTGAACATCTGTATACAATTGTGATGACTGTCTATTTTATTCTTGAAAATTTTGACACTATTGACTATAGCCATTAAGCTAAGACAATTATAATTAAGTTAATTGCTCACTGCCAAACTTGATTTTAAATTCTCAACCTCAGGAGGATTAATGAATTACAGAATTAAAAGGTGTCATGCAGGATAATTGGTTCTTACAGAAAGACTTACCTCGTTACTTCCACAGTTAACACAAAAGTAGGTATAATGAAGACTTAAGTAGTTTTGTGAAGTTAAGTAATTAACAATGGACTAGGAATAGAATCCAATTTCCTCCTCTAGCTGTGATATATTAGGCATCACTATCATCCTTTCAATAATGAGGAAAAGAGTGTTATATTTTGTTTCCTTTGTCAGTAACATCCTGATGACTAAGTGAATATTTTGAGAGAGGACCAAGACCAAATTTTAATCTAGGGATGAATTTAAAGAATACAACACTCCTATGTTCTCCTCTAGGACTTTAATGGTGTCATGACTTATATTTAAATCTTTTATCCACCTTGAATTTATTTTTGTATATGGTGTAAGTTGGTGCTCGAGTTTCATTCTTTTGCATGTAGCTGTCCAGCTCTCCCAACACCATTTGTTGAAGAGGCTATTTTTAGTCCATTTTATTTTGCTGCCCCCTTTGTCGAATATTAATTGACTATAGAGACTTGGGTTTATTTCTGGGCTCTCTATTCTGTTGCATTGGTCCATGTGTCTGTTCTTATACTAGTACCATGCTGTTTGATTACAGTGGCCTTGTAATACTGTTTGATATCAGGTATTCTGATCCTTCCTACTTTGTTTTTATTTCTCAGAATTACTGCAGCAATTCAGGGTCACATATGGTTTCATATAAATCTTTGAAGTGTTTGTTCTATATCTGTGAAATATGCCATTAGTACTTTAATAGATATTGCATTGAATCTATAAATTGCTTTGGATGGTATGGAAATTTTGAAGGTGTTAATTTTTCTGATCCACGAACACAATATATGTTTCCATTTGTTTGTATCTTCATTAATTTCTTTCTTCAGTGTTGTGTAGGTTTCTGAGTACAGGTCTTTTACCTCCTTGGTTAGGTTTATTCCTAGGTATTTTAATTTTCTTATTGATATATCAAATGGGATTTTTTCCTGAGTTCTGCTTCTGTTGTTTCATTGTTGATATACAAAAATGCCTTTGATTTCTGAATGTTCACTTTGTATCCTGCTGTTTTGCCAAATTCATCTAAGTGCCCATCAGTAAATGAATGGATCAAAAAACTATGGTACATTTACACAATGGAATTCTATGCAACAGAAAGAAAGAAGGAGCTACTACCCTTTGCCACAATATGGATGGAACTGGAGAGCATTATGCTAAGTGAAATAATCCAGTTGGTGAAAGACAAATACCATATGATATCACCGTTAACAGGAACCTAATCAACAAAATGAACAAGCAAGCAAAATATGACACTGAAGACACTGAAATTGAGAACAGGCTGACAGTGATTAGAGGAGAGAGGGGAGGGGATTATAGAGAAAAAGGGGGAAGGGTTTGCAGGAATAATTATAAATGACACCTGGACAATAACAAGGGGGGTGAAAATAGGGGAGGGAGGGGGGAGGGCTGGGAAAGGATGTGGGGAAAAGGCAGAAAACTGTACTTGAACAGCAATAAAAATGTTTTTAAAAATATAGCATTCCTAAGAAACAGAAGCTTGTTTATCTACTGCCAAAACCAGTCAAGACAAACATTGACTATATAGCTAAAATAGGATTTAATTGTGTTCCTTCCCCCATCTACTCCATAATATTAAAGTTCAAATTCGGAATCCAGTTGTTGATTAATCCCATGCTCAAGATAATCAACCTACATTTCACAATGTCCTTTGCTGAATACATTTCACCCACTCCAATCAGCTACCATTAGTTTTCATTAATTCTATTGCAGCTCTTCAGAACCCTATCCCTATCCACACCAGCTGAAAACTAAATAACAAGGGGGTTTGTCCTGTCTATCCAGATTAACAGTAGATAATCACTAAGAGTGCTCCTAGAAACTGTCTCTTCCCTGGCAGTGACATATGATGTTCCAAAATTCTGTGAACCAGAGATTCAATGCCATGAGCTGGAATTGTCATGTACTAGCTGTTAACACTCCAATGGGAATTCAGGTTGAACTGCAAATAGGAAAATAAATATTTAAAAGCAGAGTCATCTCTTTGGAAAAATTTAATCGTTTCTTCAAGAGAATTTTATATTAATTTATTATTCTCTTTACTTAAAACTCTCTTACCCAAACTAAAAATTTGCTCTAGAGAAACATTCATTTCATTGGCAAAGTTTTTCACTCTGTCTAAAATCATGATAAATGACATTAAAATGTGGAAAACAAGTGCATGTCCTAGATAAGTTTATTCAATTTCTGCATCATTCTTGCTCCAATCATTCTGAATATACCAGGGCCAGAAAAATGATGAACTTTTAATTTTGAATAGCATTTAGCAATTGACTTAATATCTCATTAATGAAGCAAGGGTCTAAAAAATATTCCAAAGAGTAAATGGCTAGCAAATGCTTTGCTTAGAAAGTATTTAATTTTTTTCTTTTTAATATATTTTATTGATTATGCCATTACAGTTGTCCCATTTTCCCCCTTCATTCTCCTCCACCCTGCATACCCCCTCTCCCACCATTCCCCCCCTTTAGTTTATGTCCATATATCACAAATTCTTTAGATTCTATATTTCCCATACTATTCTTGCCCTCCCCTGTGTCTATTTTCTCCCTACCATCTATGCTTCTTATTCTCTGTAACTTCTCCCCACTTCTCCTCTTCCCACTCCCCTGTTGCTAACCCTCCATGTGATCTCCATTTCTATGGTTCTGCTCCTGATCTAGCTGTCCTCTTGGTTTGCTTTTGTTTTAGGTGTGGTTGTTAATAACTGTGAGTTTGCTGTCCTTTCAATGTTCATATTTTTTATCTTCTTTTTCTTACATAAGTCCCTTTCACATTTCATATAATAGGGGCTTGGTGGTGATGAACTCCTTGAATTTGACCTTATCTGAGAAGCACTTTATCTGTCCTTCCATTCTAAATGACAGCTTTGCTGGATAAAGCAATCTTGGCTGTAGGTCTTTGGATTTCATGACTTGGAATACTTCTTTCCAGCCCCTTCTTGCCTGTAAGGTCTCTTTTGAGAAATCAGCTGACAGTCTGAAGGGAACTCCTTTGTAGGTGACTGTCCCCTTATCTCATGCTGCTTCTAGGATTCTCTCCTTCATTTTAATCTTAGGTAATGTAATTATGATGTACCTTGGTGTGTTCCTTCTTGGGTCCTACTTCTTTGGGACTCTGTGAGCTTCCTGGACTTCCTGGAAGTCTATTTCCTTGCCAGATTGGGGAAGTTCTCCTTTATCATTTGTTCAAATAAGTTTTCCACTTGTTGTTCTTCCTCTTCCCCTTTGGATACCCCTATAATTCAGATGTTGGAACGTTTAAAGATGTCCTGGAGGTTCCTAAGCCTCTCCTCCTTTTTTGAATTCTTGTTTCTTCCTTTTTTTCTGTTTGGTCATTTTTTTCTGCCTTCTGGTCCACTCCCTTGATTTGAGTCCCAGTTTCTTTTCTGTAACTATTGGTTCTCTGTGCATTTCCCCTCATTTCAATTAGTTTAGCCTTCATTTGTTCCTCTAATTTGTGACTAAAATCAACCAGTTCTGTGAGCATCCTGATCACCAATATTTTGAACTGTGCATCTGATAGATTGGTTATCTCTTGGTCACTTAGAAGTATTGGCTCTGGGGCTTTGAGTTGTTCTTGAGCCATAATGTTTTGGTCTGTTTGTGCCTATTAAGTATGAGGGATGGAGCCTTAGGTGTTCACCAGGGCAGGGTGACCCAGTTGCTGGGTTGTGATGCTGTATGTGGGGGTGGGGTCAGAAAGGGGCAATGGTGTTTTTTTCTGCTCTCTCTTGGATTTCAGTCCCCTCTGCCACTTCCCGCAAGAAAACTGCCCCCACCTTGTGCCAGCTCCTGGGTGTGTGGGCATGTGTACCCTCCAGGACCCTGTGGATCTCTCCAATAAATTCTCTGTGAGCCTGGGAGCTTCTCCCAGCACCTTGACCCAGAAAGCCAATTGGTGCTTTTAGGCTTTAATTCCCATCACTGGCGCCCTAGCCTGTGTGGTCTGTCTCACTGCTCGCTCCTTCACCTGGTTAATCTGAGTGTGAATGTGTGACTGTGTTCAGCCAGCCGCCTTGTGCCCCCACTGGGTCTGCCTGTTGCCACCCCACACCTGGGATCTGCCAACGGCTGCCTGTGTGCCTGGGTCAGTCTGGGCACTTTTTCCTGTGCAACCCCACTCCTCCAGCCACTGACTCCACCCCTCTTATTGGTCTGGCTGAATAGTTCATTGTTGTCAGACTTCGATACAGTTCAATTTTTCTGTCTTTTGTTTGCATTTTTGTTACTAAAACTTTGTTGTCTTTAAACTTGGTTGTGTGAGGAGGCACAGTGTTTCCACCTATGCCTCCATCTTGGCTGAAAGTCTGAAGTATTTAATTTTTATTGAATGAGTCCTCTAATGAGAAAAGGAGATTTTAAATAAGGGAAAAATAAGCTGCAATTAACCAACATCAAAGTCTATAATTGTCAAATGGAGCTAAGAGTGAGGATGTGTTTATTAAATATGTTATTTTTCTTATCCTGCAACCTAAAACAGAATAGAACAATTGGAAATTAAGTAGAAAGAAAACAGCTGGGTTCTTATTTGGATTCTGCCCCCCACAAGCTATATAACCCAGAGCAAATGGTAACTTCTTTTTTTTTTTAAATTTAATTCTTGTTCAAGTACAGTTTTTCTGTCTTATATTCCCAGCCCTGCCTGTCCCCCACCCAATGCTCCCCGCCTCCCTCCCATTTCCGCCTCCCACCCTTAGTTATTGTCCATGTGTCCTTTATACTTGTTCATGTTAGTCCATCCTCTTTTCCCCTATGATTCTCTCCCCTCTCCCCTCTGGACCCTGTCAGCCTGTTCCATATTTGAGTGTCATTGGTCATATTTTGCTTGCTTGTTTGTTTTGTTGTTCAGGTTCCTGTTAAAGGTGAGATCATATGGTATTTGTCTTTCACCGCCTGGCTTATTTCGCTCAGCATAATGCTTTCTAGTTCCATCCATGATGTTGCAAAGGGTAGTAGTTCGGTAACTTCTTAATGTGTGCATCTGTGTTATGCTTTTCCTTTGAACTGTTATAGGAACCCAATGAGATAAGGAAGCAAATATAAAAAGGCTTTGTGAACTGTGGACTGCTACACAAATGAAGAGTCATACCTAAGAGTTTTACAAACTGTAAAGTGCTATGGACACAAAGACTTAGAAATCACCTATGATCTTTCTTCATTACCAATGAGCAGAGCCAATCAGAGGCAGATTCCTGAAATACTTCATTTTCATTCTTTATATTTGAGGTTCTGCATATATTAAAAATTAAGAAGTACCAAACTCTATTTATAAGAATTGGTGTTTTTGATATTTATAACCTATATATAACATACCTGTATATGTAATCTTTTTTGGAACTATGTCAAAAGTCTAAATTTGAGGCCATTTCCAAGTTTCACACCTTGGCCAACAGCTTTTCTAGATTGCACCTTTTGATAGGAACTTCTAATGAGTTATTATATAGGCGACATGCTTGGAGCTTTTATACTAATTACTTTATTTGCTCAAGGTCAAGTTTCAAGATAGAAGAAATGGAAATCAGATTAAATTTTTCCTTTTTGCCACTGAACAAAGACACCATGCACACATTCTAAGTTTGTGGCAAGGGCTAGAAATGTGGAATGAATGAAAAAAGTTAAGGGCCTTGAGTGTCTAAATAAATATAAAAAACTATGTTGCTTTCTGTACTATGATACTGAAGAAGAAGGAGGAGGAGAAGAAGCAGAAGAGGAGGAGGAAGAAGAAAAAGGAGAAGGATAAGAAGGGGGAGATGGAGGGGAGAAGGAAGAGGAAGAGGAGGGGAAGAAAAAGACCATACCAGAAACAATACTGAGGGAGCCTCATTCTGTCTGGAGAGGCAAGAAAAAAATTACATTCAAAATTGTGATTCACCTGAGAAAAAATTAATGAAGCCAGAGGTATCACACTACCTGTCTTCAAATCATACTACAGAGCTATGATAATCAAACAAGCATGTTATTGCTCTGACTGGTGAGGCTCAGTTGGTTAGGCATCATCTCATAAAGCAAAAGGTTGCTGGTTCAATTCCTGGTCAGAGGACATGCCTAGGTTGCGGATTCAGCCCCCACTCAAGGCCTGTGTGAGAAGCAATGATGGATGTTCCTCACATTGATGTTTCTCTCCCTCCCTTTCTCCTCCCTTTCTCTCTCCCTTCCCCTCTTTCAAATACATACATACAAACATACATACATACTTTAAAATAACAGCACAGTATTGGCAGAAGAACAGACACAGACAAATAAAACACAATTGAGAGCTGAGAAATAAAACCACATGTTTATAGACAAATAATTTTTTACAAAGGAGCCAAAAGCACACAACGGAGAAAAGAAATCCTCTTCAATAGATGGGGCTGAGAAAGTTGGAAAGCCACATCAAAAAGAACAAAATTAGATTACAGTTAGTCCCCATGTACAAAAACTAATTTAAAATGGATCAAAGAAGTGAATATAAGGTCTGAAACAATAAATTAATTACATAGAAGGAAACACAGGTACTAAAGTAATGGTCCTTGGTTGTAGAGAACATTTTATGAATTCAACCCCAAAGACAAGGGAAGTAAAAGCAAAAATAAATGAATGGGGCTATATCAAACAAAAAAGCTCCTGCACAATGAAAGAAAACTGCCAACAATACAAAACATCAACCAACCAACTGGGAGATAACATTGGCGAACATCTCCAACAATTGATCAATATTCCAAATATATAAAGAAGTCATACAATTCAACCCCAAACAAACAAACAATTAAATTTAAAAATGGACAGCCCTACCTGGCATGGCTCAGTTGGTTGGAGCATCATCCCATAAACCAAAAGTTTGTGGGTTTGATCCCCAGTCAGGGCACATACCCAGGTTGCAGGTCCAATCCCTGATCGGGGCATGTATGGGAGGCAACCAATCGATTTTTCTTTTTCTCTTTCTCTCCCTTCCTCTCTCTCTAGAATCAATAAACACAACCGTGGGTGAGGATTTAAAAAAGGGGCAGAGTCCTGGCTGGTGTGGCTCAGTAGATTGAGCACAGGCCTGCAAACCAAAGGGTCACTGGTTCAATTCCCAATCAGGGCACACGCCTGAGTTGTAGGCTGGGTCCCCAGTTGGGGTTGTGTGAGAGGCAACCAGACATTGATGTTTCTCTCTCTCCCTTTCTCCCTCCCTTCTCTTCTGTCTAAAAATAAATTAATTAAATCTTTTTTTAAAAATAAAATTTTTAAAAAAGGGCAGAGGACCTGAACATACATTTCTCCCAAGAAGACATACAAATGGCCCAAAAGATACATGAAAATATGCTCAACTTCACTAGCTATTAGGAAAATGGAGATCAAAACCACAATGAGATACCACCTCATACCTGTTACAATGGCAGCTATCACCTAGACAGGTAATAACAAGTGTTGGAGAGCTTGTGGAGAAAAATGAACCCTCATTCACTGTTGCTGGGAATGTAAACTGGAACAGCTACTATGGGAAACAGTGTGAAGGTTAAGAATAGAGTTACAATATGACTCAGTAATCCCTCTTCTGGGTACCTACCCAAAAAGCTGAAAAACATTTATTGGCAAAAATATATACACCCATATGCTTATTGCTGCACTATTCATGGTGGCCAACACATGGAGACAACAAATGTGTCCTTCGATAGAGAATTGGATAAATAAGATGTGGTACACACAATGGAATACTACTCAGCCATAAGAAAAGATGAAGTACTGCCACTTGCAACTTGAGAATATTATACTAAATTAAATAAGTCAGTCAGAAAAAGCTAAGAGGCATAGGATTTCACCCACATGTGGGATATAAAACTGAAATTCGTGGACACAAACAATAGTATGGTGGTTACTAGAGGAAAGGGAGTAGGGGTCATAAATATAAAAAAGGACCAAATCTATAGTGACAGAAGATGATTTGACTTTGGGTGGTGGGCACACAGTGTGATGTGCAGATCATGTGATATAGAAATGTACACTTGAATCCTATATACACTTACTAACCAATGTCACACCAACTAATTTAACTGAAAAAGATAAAACATATACAAACATGAAAATTGTTCATGTATAAAAAAGAAATAGGCTTAATTTGAATATATGATAAAAGCAAACAAACATATGTTGATTTTTAATGATAAATGATCTATTGCCAACACTTTCCTTTGGATGAATTAGTACAAACAAGTTCTTCTGGGCTTAATTCTCATTAAAAAGTATTATTTTTAATGTTTCTTTAAAAGTAAAATATAAAAATATTTGCTTATGTATGATTATGTGAAACTAATTTGCATTTATGATAAAGCACTCTAAACATTGTGGTAGAATTTCATTAAAATTAATAGTTACAAAATAAAATTGTGATTTTTTTCAGAGTTGTTATATTCAAAGAAACATACCTAAGGAAGCAAACTCATTTCAAAAAATAATTCTGAATTTCACACAAATATATCAAAAAGGACTAAAATGGCTACAATTCATAACCTCCAAAACATCTTTAAAAAATTCTGTTCACTCCATTTCTCCCATGACCTCTGGCTTCTACAAGCACTCTTAACTTTGTAAGAAGCCATAGCCTCTTGAGCTCCTCTAGTTATTTCTTGCCCTTTGCTAAATTTATGTTGCTATCTATTTTAGGGTTGCAACATAAAATATATGACAGAGTTGAACTGGAATTTCAAATAAACAATGACTATTTATTGGTTTACATATGTCTTATGCAATTTGGGGGCAAATGTATACTCACATTTTTCTTATTTATCTTAAATTCAAATTTAATTGGGTGTTCTGTGTTTTTGCTATATCTGGTAACCCTAACTGGTACCCTAGAATGGCCACTGATGCTATGCTTCCACCTACTGGTCCCACAGTACCATCACATGTCCAGAGATCCTGAAGGCTCCATGTCTCCTGGTTTGTTCTTGATCACAGTGGAGGCAAAGACACAAATCCTCTTGGGAAGCACAATTTCCTTCTCCATGTGTTTTTTTTCCACAAAGAATCCTCATGGAGAATTTTATCATTCAACATCTGAGCTAAACTCATAAAGGTTAGAGAAAATCCCCAAAGTAACCTGCAGTAGAAATGAGGATAAGGAAAACCATGATCAAGTTTATACAGATATGAACACTACCTGGGTAGTAGGTGATATGAAACAATTATCATTACATTTTAAAGCAAGATAACATTCTTGTGGCTGTGTTTTACAAAAGAAAAACTTGCCTTTTAGAGATACATACTGAAGTTATTATAGATAAAATGGTTTGGTGTCTAGGATTTGTCTTAAAATATAGCAGTAGAGGGAGAGAGTGAGTATGTAGGAGTTTTGTTATATTATTTTCTATACTTCTGTATAGGCTTGAATTTTCTATAATAAAAAAACTTTTATTAATTAAGGCAGCTTATCATCTATATAGGATCCTCTTAGAAGAGGATGCTGGAAAGAGATCTACATCATTCCAAAACACCAGGCAGAAGAGGCTACTGTGAAGAAAACAGTGGCTGATGTAAAGCTAACCAGGCCCCAAATTAGCACTTCCCTTTGACCATTTCAGTTCTTCAGGGCTCTAGTTTATTTGACAACAATCTCTCCTCTACCCACGAGTGCTCTCACAGAAAGCAAGGTTTGGATGAAATGCTTGGTGGGTAGAACCTGTTAATGTGAGAGCCCCTGGGTACCACTGCATTTCTCCCTAAGGGTCTGTGTAGTGCTATATAGAAACAGTTTCTCATCAAAACATGGTATTAGGCTGGAATCATAAATTACATTGCTGTAACTTTAGTCCTCTATTTTTAAAAGGGAAAAGCTTATTGCCACAATGGACATCCAGGGGAGAAGCCAAATCCTAACAGCCACAGAGACAATTGTTTTAGTGAATAAAATGTACCTAGGAATGTTACATGAGTTACATATGGAAACTTCTGTCCTCAACTGCATAGACAAACAATTTTATCTGGCTGTAGCCTCCATTCATCAATAATTAGCCCTCACACTCCTCCAACACACACAGAGTTTTGGAAGTTTTTACAGAATGATAGAAGCACAAACTAAAGGTGGTTTTTTAACATTAAATATAAAATTAAAAAATGCAAACAAATTCAAAATACTGTTGTGTGTAGACATAGTGATGATAGGCAGAAATTTGTTTTCATTCAATTTAACTATAATATTTATTGAATGACATCTAAGTGCCAGGCACTTAGTTGTGGAATTTTTTTTGGAAACAAGTCATGTATATAAAATAATGAGATATTTAATGGTGACTTACAAATTCCCAGGCATCTTACATAGATTATGTGAAAAGTAAGGGTCCTTAGACTTTACTCATTTTTCTGAATGTTGCTTAATTAGGATGGACTTGGAATTCTTGTTAGCACCCGGGTATGTCTGTCAGATTCATGGGAAACTTGGCTTTTTAAATAATGGCTACAAAATGTCAAAACTCTGTGTCAAAATTAAAATGTTGATACATTTGATTTGGGGGTCTATTAACCAGAAATTATATCTGGAAGACATACACTGTAATAAGAGCAAAGGCCTTAGAGTTCAACATCTGAGTAGGAATTCATGTTCCACCAACTCACTAGATACTCGACCTCAGAAGATGTTACTAACCTCGATGAATCTCTGTTCCCTTATTAGCACATGAGGGGTTGTAAGGTTGTTGGGAGGACCAAATAGCTGTACAAATGTTGGTTCTTCTTCTTAGAATCCCTCTCTTACTCTTGTATCTCTCATAGTAACATCTATGTGCTACTTCACCAGTTTAGGATAAAATAATTTTACCTTTAAAAATAATGACTCTGAGCACTCATTTTGTCACCATGAGAACCTCCTTCTTTATACCACAGGATTATTCCTACTGGAATAATCCCACTCATTTCTGGTAGCTCTCACTTGGCCTCCTCACTTGGAAATCTGGTATTCCTCCTTGACACTAGAGAATGCTATCACTGCCACAAGAACTTGCTTGCTATAGGGGGGTATAGTAGACTATGCCATCATGGCAAGGGTTATTATATAATACTCAGGAATTCTAAAGAGATTTGCCATCAGTATTACTATTGTGGTCCCTGGTGACCACTGCCAAAATATTAGCACTGCTACCATGAGTATATCTTCTGACAGGCCAACGCCAGTTCTTCTAAGTACCACATAGAATAAGCAAATGTGCTGTCATAGATACATTGTTAAAAGCAAACCATTTTGCATACCAATTTTTTTATTCATCACTGTTATGGCTTCACTGCTACTCTTGCAGTAACTTTCCATGGTTTGGAGAAGAAAAAGAGAACTACAAAGTCTGTTCCTTAGAGTTATAATCAGCTATGCTGTTCATCACCTTCACCCATGGCCTGGGCTTTCTGTTTTATACTCACACACTCTCAAATAGCCTATAATCCAAAAGCATACCCACAGTGCATGGACAGCAAGGCCAGCAGCACTTTTCAGCTTCCAAACATGTTGTGCTAGAAGAAACCTCTCCCCTCAGAGGAGAATGCAGGCTCACTTGCTGAGCTTCAATTGTCAGTCCATATTCCATATTCCCCTAAGATGAATTACTCCTTTAGGGACTGTTTATTTCTTTCTGCTAACTAATTTTATCAGAGACCATCTCATCTCAAACACCCAAGATGTCCTAATAACATTTAACCTCAAAGGGGAAAGGCATTGAGGTCTCCATCTCTTCTTTTACTCTTTTTTATTGTGGGAAAATAACAGAAAATGTAGTTTTTTAAGTGTGCAGTTTAGTGGCATTAAGTTCACATTGTTTTACAACCTCACCACCATTCATCTCCAGAACGTTTTTATCTTCCCAAACTGAAACTCTGTACCCATTAAAAAATAATTCACCATTTTTCCTCATCTCAGCCCCTGGTGACCACTATTCTACTTTTTGTCTCTAGAAATTTGACTACACTAGGTAACTCATATAAAAGGAATCATACAACATTTGTCTTTTTTTGTGACTGGCTTATTTTACTTAGCACTATGTCTTGAATTTCCATCCATATTGTAGCATGTGTCAGATATTTTTCCTTCATAAAGCTGAATAATATTCTATTATATGTATACATTACATTTTGTTCATCCATTCATCTGTATATGGATACTTGGATTGTTTCCACCTTTCTAGCTATTGTAAATAATGCTGCTATGAACATATATGTACAATATCTCTTTGAGTCCTTGCTTGCAATTCCTTTGGATATATACCCAGAAGTGGAATTATTGAATCACATTGTAATTCCATCTTTAATTTTTTTTTAGTTTCATAACTGCTTTATTACAGGTTTTCTTACTTACAATGTAAATTTTGACTCCCTAACTATTTATCCTTTAAAACTTAGTTCAAGGCTTCTCCATGAAGCCTTCCCTTGCCACCCCCCAGCCTTTCAGGCTTGTTAGGTGTTCTCCTTTGTATGCTTCCATAGAATACTTAGAATTCCTCTATGTTATTACTTACCAGATTGAACTGCAGAATTGCTTACTTTCTTATCTTCTTCTTCATTTGACTATGAGCTCTAGCAGGGCAAACATTTTCCTTATGTAGTACTGCATTCTCAGCTTAAAGCATTTCCCCTGGTACTAGTGGGCCCTTAAACCATAATTGGCCCTTTTGCACAACTCAATTCATTTCATGTGATTTTATATCCACCCCCTCACAATGAATTTATCTGGTTGTTTTAATTTTAAGTATATTTCATTGATTATGTTATTAAAGTTGTCCCAATTTCTCTCTCCTTTATCCCCTTCTCCCTGCACCACCTTCCAGCATTCCCCCTCTTAGTTCATGTTCATGGGTTGTACATATAAGTTCTTTCACTTCTCCATTTCCTATATTATTCTTAACTCTTCCCTATCTATTTTATGCCAACTATTCATGTTTTTTATCCTCTGTACCTTCCCCCACCCAATCTTTCCCTCTCCCTCCCCACTGATAACCCTCCATGTGATCTTCATTCCTGTGATTCTGTTCCTTTTCTGGTTGTTTGGTTAGTTTTTGTTTTTACATTCAGTTGTTGATAGTTGTGAGTTTGTTGTCATTTTACTGTTCACAGTTTTTTATCTTTTTTCTTAGGTAAGTGCCTTTGACACTTCATATAATAAGGGCTTGGTGATGATGAATTCCTTTAAGTTGACCTTATCTGGGAAACACTTTATCTGCCCTTTCATTCTGAATGATAGTTTTGCTGCATAGAGTAATCTTGGATGTAGGTCCTTGTATTTCATGACTTGGAATACTTCTTTCCAGCCCCTTCTTGTCTGTAAGGTTTCTTTTGAGAAATCAGATAATAGCCTCACAGGCACTCCTTTGTAGGTAACTCTCTTCTTTCTTCTTGCTGCTTTTAAGATTATCTCTTTATTTTTTATCTTGGGTAGCTTAATGATGATGTGCTTTGGTGTGTTCCTCCTTGGGTCCAACTTTTTTTGGACTCTCTGAGCTTCCTGGACTTCTTGGAAGTCTATTTCCTTCACCAGATTGGGGGAGTTTTTCTTCATTATTTGTTCAAATAAGTTTTCAATAAATATCTTGTTCTTCCTCTTATATTTCTGGCATCTCCATGATTCGGAAGTTGGAAGGTTTAAAGTTGTCCCTGCAGTTCCTAATCCTCTCCTCATTTTTTTTTTTTTTGCATTCTTGTGTCTTCATTCTATTCCAGTTGGATGCTTGTATCTTTCTTCCATTCCAACTTGTTTTTTGTTTTGTTTTTTTCCCCAATTTTTTAATTTAATTATTTTTCAAGTACAGTTTTCTATTACTCCCCTCCCATCCCACCCCCATGCTCCCCCCTCCCTCCCATTTCCACCCTTCTCAGTTGTTGTCCATGTATCCTTTATATAGGTTCCTCTAAATCCCTCCCTTATTTCCCCTGAAATTCCCTCCCCTCTCCCCTCTGGTCACTGTCAGCCTGTTCTCTATTTCAGTGTCTTTGGTTATATTTTGCTTGCTTGTTTGTTTTGTTGTTTAGCTTCCTGTTAAAGGTGAAATCATATGGTATTTGTCCTTCAACACCTGGCTTATTTCACTCAGCATAATGCTTTCCAGTTCCATCCATGTTGTTGCAAAAGGTAGGAGCTCCTTCTTTCTTTTTGCAGCATAAAATTCCATTGTGTATATGTACCATAGTTTTTTTGATCCATTCATTTATTGATGGGCACCTAGGTTGCTTCCAACTCTTGGCTATTGTAAATTGTGCTGCTATGAACATTGGGGTGCATAGGTTCTTTGGGATTGGTGTTTTAGGGTTCTTAGGATACAATCCTAGCAGTGGAATTGCTGGGTCAAAAGGCAAGTCCAATTTTAGTTTCCAAATTGTTGATTTGAGTCCCAGTTTCCATGCCTTCACAGTTGCTTCTCTATATTTTTTCCTTTATTTCACTTTGTGTAGCCTTCACTTCTTCATTCATTTTGAAATTGAGCTCAATCAGTTCTGTGAGTATCCTGATTACCGGTGTTTTGAACTCTGCATCAGATGGGTTGTCTATCTTCTCGTTACTTTGTTCTTTTTCTGGAGTTTTCATCTATTCTTTCATTTGGGCTATATCTCTTTGTCTTGGCACACCTGTTAAGTTTTAAGGGGTGGAGCCTTAGGTATTCACCAGGGTGGGGCAACGTTTTGGTGCTTTGTGTGGAGAAGGGGTCAGAGAGGGAGCAATGCCTCTTGCTCAGCTCTTGTCCCACTTGCTGTCACTTCCCTCACTTCCCACAAATGAATTGTGCCTTTTCAGGTGCTGATTTGAAGGTGGGTGAGTTTGTGTACATTTAGGATCCTGTGCAACTCTCCATCAAACTCTGCTCTGAGTCTGGGAGTTTCTCTCACTGCCATAATCCCCATAGATTTTTTTTTACAGCCAGGAGATTTGATTCTTTAGTTTTCCATGCTGAAACCCTGGGTTTCACAGGCTGTCTCGCTCCCTCATTGCTCCCCCTGGCTTATATGCATGTGAATGTGGATCACCCATGTGGTATGCCACTTTGCCTTGCCATGTGTCCTCTCCACCCTGGCTGCCCACTTCTGCCCCTCCTACCACTCTGGATGAATGTTTCTTTAACTCCTTGGTTGTTGGACCTCCATGCAAATGATTTTCTTGAAGTTGTGGTAGTTTTTTCTTTTAAATTGGTTGTTATCCCTCTTTTGGTTGTGCAAAGAAGCAAAGCACTTTAGCCCTATGTCTCCATCTTGGCTGGAACCCCCTGGTTGTTTTATTCTAGTGTTTCTTGGAAGTATTACCTTTAAGAGATTTCTTCAATGTTAATATCTTTCTGGCTGTCATATCCTTCCTAGAAAATCACGAAACATTTTTGGGGGGACAACTTATTCTAATCTTTAAAGGCTATGTCTAGACATTTGTAAAAACTGATCAATTTTGATGTAGTTAAATGGAAAACTTAGTCATGTTAATGCAATATATTTTGAGTTTCTCATTTCAAAATCATAATATGCTCAATTTTAATAAGGTCCCAATTTCATCTCATCTGCCTCTTGACCTGTTAGCCTCATAGGTACAAGGTTAGACTTGTTTTAATTGTTTAGTGAAAATAAAAGTTGACAGCTCTATTCATGTTAATCACATTAATGAGAAATTTTGGAACAAGCAGTATTAAAGCAATTCACTCCCTACATTGTGTTGGCATAATGAGACTAAGGGGCCTTGTCTATTTGCCCTTTGTTTTCCCTGCAGTGTATAATTTAAAAACCAGCACCAGAAGAAGAATTGGGATGGTTCTGCATCATTCAAAAAGTAAGTGGAAACATTAGATAAATTCCTTTTTTAGGGAAATTTCTTGGAAAACAACAGTCACAGTTTTCTGGTCAGCTCACTTTAACAGATACAAAGAGCTTCTCAAGTAGTTCCAAAAAGAAATGTAGAGTTATTCAGTCTATGAAGCCACTCCAATGAGGCAGGATTTCATAGACACTGGAGTCAGATGACTTGTGGCCAGACAGGAATAAGATACTGCAGGGTAAAACACAAAGTTTCTCCAACTATTCCAGCCATAATCACCCCCATGGGGGTAGACTTTAGTATGTATATTTCTTCAAGATCTCATATTTTATTATTTAAAATCATGTAAATCTTGCATTCCAGTCAAATATATGCTCATATCTGTTTTAAATTTATGTTTTTCCTTCCAAATCTTTATACACAATTGGGACTAATAATAATTATGATGATAATAATACTCTCAGAATACTACAACCAGTAGCTAATATTTAATGAACATTTACTATGTGCCAGGCACTGTTTTAAGCACTTTACCTGCATTAACTCATACTTGCATCAACCCGTTTTACAGCTAATGAACTAATACACAGAGAGGTTAACCAACTATTTTAAGGTCATAAAACTAGGACAGGGTGGGATTGGATTGGTTGATACACCATATTTCTCTTTTCATGCTCTCATGTATCTTCAGAGGGTAAGTGTTCCTGTTGAAAATTCACTGTATAGTGGAAAACAAAATGTACTAAGTACAAGTCAACAAGCTGAATGTCACTACTGCCTTTCTATAAGATTCTTTTTTTTTTGAAGTCTATTTTGTTTGACATAAGTATTGCTACCCTAGCTTTCTTTTCTTCTCTGTTTGCTTGGAAATTTTGTTTCCAGCCTTTCACTTTTAGTCTGTGTAGGTCTTTTGTCCTGAGGTGGATCTCCTGTAGGCAGCATATGTGTGGTTCATGCTTTCTTATCCATTCAGCTATTGTATGTCTTTTGATTGGAGCATTTAATCCATTTATGTTTAATGTTATTATTGATAGGTGCTTATTCATTGCCATTTTTGTACCTGTTTTCCTCTCTGTCTCTCTCTTTTTCTTCCTTTCCTTAAAGCAGCCCTTTTAGTAATTCTTGTAGAGCTGGTTTGGTGGAGGCATATTCTTTTAGACTTCTTTTGTCTTGGAAGCTCTTTATTTGGTCTTCTATCTTGATTGAGAGCCTTGCTGGGTAAAGTAGCCTTGGTTGTAGGCCTCTGTTTCTCATTACTTGGAATATTTCTTGCCATCCTCTTCTTGCTTGGAGCCTTTCCATTGAGAAGTCAGTAGCCAACCTTATTGGGGCTCCTTTGTACATTACTTTCTTTTTCTCCCTTGCTGCCTTTAAGATTCTCTCTTTCTCTTGAAATTTTGCCGTTTTAATGATGATGTGTCTTCAAGTGGGACTCTTTGGGTTCCTCTTGATTGGGACTCTCTGTGATTCCTGGATTTGTGTGACTTTTTCTCTCATTAAACTAGGAAAATTTTCCCTCATTATTTTTTCATATAGGTTTTCTATCCATTGTTCCTCTTCTCCTTCTGGTATCCCTATTATTCGGATATTATTACGTTTCATATTGTCTTCCATTTCTCTTAATCCCTCCACATTCTTTCTGAGCCTCTTTTCATTTTCTTGCTCTTTCTGTGAGTTTTTCCTACTTTGTCCTCCAACTAATTGATCTGATCTTCTGCTTCATCGATTCTATTTTTAATACCTTCTACTGTGTTCTTCAATTTGAAAATTGTATTCTTCATTTCTTCTTGTCCCTTATTGATTGGTTCTATTTCCCTCTTCATGTTGATACAGTTTGTGGTGAGTTTGCTGTAGCTTCCCTGTAGTTTCTGGGAGCTCATTTCACAGACATAAAACAAACACTTCAAAAATTTATATGGAACCATAAATGGTCCCAAATAGCAGCCGCAATTTTGAGAAAGAAGAACAAAGTAGGAAGGATCACAATACCTGACATCAAGCTGTATTACAAGGCCACTGTAATCAAAACAGCCTGGTACTGGCATAAAAACAGGCACACAGACCAATGGAACAGAACAGAGAGCCCAGAATTAAACCCAACTCTCTACAGTCAATTAATATTTAACAAAGGGGGCAGTGACATAAAGTGGAGTAAAAATAGCCTCTTCAATAAATGGTGCTGGGAGAACTGGACAGCTAAGTGCAAAAAAAATTAAACTTGAGCACTGACTTACACCATACACCAAAATAAATTCAAGGTGGGTAAAAGACTTAAATAGAAGCTGTGACACCATTAAAGTCCTAGAGGAGAACATTGGCAGAAAAATCTCAGTTATTTCACACAGCAACATTTTCACTGATATGTCCCCTAGAGCATGGAATATAAAGGAAAGAAAAAACAAATGGGATCTCATCAAAATAAGAAGCTTCTGCACAGCTAAAGAAAACAGTATTAAGATAAAAGGAGAACGAACTGTTTAGGAAAACATATTTGCCAATGATACCTCAGACAAAGGTTTAATCTCCAAAATAACAAAGAACTTACTGGACTCCACTCTAGAAGACAAGCAACCCAAGTAAAAAATGGGCGGAAGAATTGAACAGACACTTCTCCAGGGAGGACATACAGAGGATCCAGAGACACATGAAAAGATGCTCAATATCGCTAGCTGTCAGAGAGATGCAAATTAAAACTACAATGAGATACCACTTTACACCAGTCAGAATGGGCATCATCAACAAAGCAACAAACAACAAGTGTTGGATAGGTTGTGGGGAAAAGGGGACCCTAGTTCACTGTTGGTGGGATTGCAGACTGGTAGAACCACTATGGAAAACAGTATGGAATGTTCTCAGAAAACTAAAAATTGACCTGCCTTTTGACCCAGCAATTTCACTGCTGGGATTTTATCCTAAGAACCCTAAAACACCAATCCAAAAGAACCTACACACCCCGTTGTTCATAGCAACACAATTTACAATAGCCAAGAGTTGGAAGCAACCTAGGTGCCCATCAGTAAATGAATGGTTCCAAAAAATATGGTACATTTACACAATGAAATTCTATGGTGCAGAAAGAAAGAAGGAGCTACTACCCTTTGCAACAGCTTGGATGGAACTGGAAAGCATTATGCTGAGTGAAATAAGCCAGGCAGCGAAAGACAAATGCCATATATATATGATCTCACCTTTAAGAGGAACTTAAACAACAAAACAAACAAGCAAGCAAAATATGACCAAAGACACTGAAATTCAGAACAGGCTGTCAGGGACCGGAGGGGAGAGGGGAGAGAATTTCAGGGGAAAGGGGAAGGATTCACAGAAACTAGTATAAAGGACACATGGAGAACAACTAAGGGAAGTGAAAATGGGAGGGAGGTGGGGAGCACGGGGGTGGTGAGCTGGAATGTGAGTGGGGGGACGGAAAACTGTACTTGAACAATAATTAAATAAAACAATTAAAAAAAGATTCTTTTGAGTATTAATTTCCAGTTCGGAAAATGAGGGCATGTGGTATCTCTAGGGCTTTTTTTGGATCTAATGTTTTATCACCTAAGTGCTTTTAAATTACTATTGATAATGAGAGCTAGAAATGAATGAGGTCTACACTATGGTTTTACCATTATTCCTTCCAATATTCTGTGAAGAAACCTGGTGGTTTTCAGTGCTCTTACAATAATAATCAAAATCAAAATTTTTTCTTAAATATAACTTGAGGCCAGAAGTCAATTAACTTTTTCCTATAAAGATCCTCATAGTAAATATTTTAGATTTTGTGACTCTGTCATTTTAGGAAAAGACAACCAAAGATTATATTTAAAGGAATGGTCATGTAGATGATTCAAGAAAGCCTTAGAACAACTTGCTCTGGGGTGGATTTAGCCCAATTCAGCTCTAGTTTGTAGACCCCTACCATAGACCAAGAATTGTGAAGAACTGACCCTTGTTCTCAGCCAGTTTAAATAAATGAAGTCTTTGTTATATCCAATATGTTGTCCAGCAGAGTGTTAAAGAGTAAACTTGCTGTGATGATTTATTTTAAATTATTTTAGTATAAACAGGTTAATATTTATTACTATGTAAGGTAATATGAAATCTGTACCTGGGGCAGTTAGCTATCATAAAGTTTCCTGATAAGAATCCATGCTCTAGAACTGCTTAATGAACTTTCAGCATTTGAAGAACCTCAAGTCAGGGGTCTGCACTACAAAGCGTGCTAGAAGAAATGCTTTAAATAGTGTTATCTAAACCTATGCCTGAGACTGTTAATTGGCATATCAGGTATTAGAAAATTATTATCAACAAAATGAATGTTGTTCAAAAATGTGTGGTTGAATAGAAAGATTGTATGAGTTGACTCATCCTTGAGTGAACAAGGTATAATGACCCATGGAGAGTATCATCCAAGACCTGAACCAACCCTATTTGGTCTACAGTTCTGTTCCAAAAGGAGGACTCTCATGCATGATCTGACTAGAAGTTAGCTGTTCCTGCTGCCAGAATATCACTGTGCTGGATTTGGGGAAATCCCTTTATGTAAGGCAACTGATAGAGTGCTCGGGGGTCCAGTCAGGAGAGGGAATTCACATTAGTAATTTGAACATGGAAAATTTACTATAAAGAATTATTGATTGAATGTCGCAGGTGGGGGTGGGTAGGACAGGAGAGAGTAATAGGGGGAAATGGGGACAACTATAATTGAACAACAATTAAAGAACAAGAATTATTGATTAGATAAATGGCAGTTAACTATTTTTTCTTTTTATTGAGGTAAAATATACTTGCATAAAGTTAACCATTTTAACTATTTTAGAGTAAAATTTGGTGGTACTATATACCCTGACAATATTGTACAACCACCACCAGCATCCAGTTCCAGAGCTTTTTCATCATTCCAAACCAAACCATTTTTTCATCATTCCAAACCAAAACCATTCTGAACCTACTCAACAATCACTCTCCATTCCCCATTATCCTCAGCCCTGGTAACCTATAATGGTAGTTAACTATTAAAAGGGGTGAAAGAGAATTCCACAGCGTACAGAGGTAGTAAGTACTGAGGGAAAAGTGAATAGTAAAATAACTTAGACACTTTGAGGTAGAACGCCTGCAAGACTGAGCTTCAGATTTCCAAGGAGAAGCAGTGGATGCCACAGAAACATGCTGCACTTCTGTTATAATGAAGAAATTTGAAAGGGGGCACTTGTCATGGAAATTAGGGTTTCAGTCACAGTGGTAACAAAGAAATGTGCCAAAGAATGCCTGCCTCTGAAGTGTAAGAGCAACCTGCTGCTACCCTGGTGATGAAGAAATTTGCCAGATGGAGCACGCTGCTGAATTGTGAATGCTGATGGGCTTCCCATAAACTGATCTTCTTGCTGTCACATGGAAAAATAGGACACCATACTCATAGGTACAGAGAACAAACTGATGGTTGTCAGATGGGAGGTGGGTTGGAAGGCTGGGTGGATAAGGTGTAAAGATTAGGTTACACTGGTAGTTACAAAGGGATGCAAAGTACCCCATAGGGAATACAGTCAATAATATTCTAATAAGTCTGTATGGTGCCAGCTGGGTACTAGTCTTATGGGGAGGATCACTTTGTAAATTATAGAAATGTCTAACTACTATGCTGTATACCTGAAACTAATAAAATAATATTAGTCAACAATAACTGAAAAGTACATTATATGGTTAGAGAAATCAAGACTGTGTAGTATTACAGAGGAATAGACATAAATCACTAGAATGGAATAGAAAACCTAAGGATAGATCTACACAAATACACTCAATGATTTTTTCATTGAATTTATTGCAGTGACATTGGTTAATAGGATCATATAGGCTTCAAGTGTACACTTCTATGACAGTAGATCTGTATATTGTACTCTGTTCCCTCCACCTAGTCAAACCATGTTTTGTCACCATATATTAGGCCCCTCTCCATCCTCCACCCCCTACCCCCTTCCCTCTGGCAACCACCACATTGCTGTCTGTGTCCATGACTTTCAGTTTTGTTCCCATATATGAGTAAAATCATGTGGTTCTTAGCTTATGCTGACTGACTTGTTTCACTTAGCATAATACTCTCAAGGTCCATCCATGTTGTCACAAATGGCAGTATTACATTTTTTCTTATGGCTGAGTAGTAGTCCATATATATATATGTACCATATCTTCTTTATCTAATCCTGTTTTGAAGGACATTTCTGTTTTCTCCATACCTTGGCCACCATGACTAATGCTACAATGAACATATGGGTGCATATATCTTTGTGAATATGTGCTTTTGTGTTTTTCAGGTAGATACCCAGGAGAGGGATTGCTAGGACCTATGGTAACTCTATTGTTAAGGTTTTTTTAGGAACTGCCAGACTGTTTTCTATAAGTGGCTGTATCAGTCTACATTCCCACCAGCAGTGAATGAGGGTTCCCTTTTTTTCACAACCTCTCCAACACTTGTTATTATTTTTCTGGTTAATAATATCCATTTTAATTAGTGTGAGGTGGTATCTCATAGTAGTTTTAATTTGCATCTCCCTAATAACTAGTGAGGCTGAACGTCTTTTTATATATGTGTTCACCATTTGTATGTCTTCTTGGGAGAGTTATCCATTCAGTCCCTCTGCCCATTTTTCTATTGAATTATTTGTTTGGTATTGAGTTTTATGAGTTATTTATATAATTTGGATACTGAACTTTGTGGAGCTGCTGTTTACAAATATCATCTCCCATTTAGTCAGTTCCCTCTTTGTTTTGTTGTTTCTTTTGCTATGCAAGAGCATTTTAGTTTGATATACTTTGGTCCCTTTTATTTATTTTTGTCTTTACTTCCCTTGGCTTTGGGGTCAAATTCATAAAATGTTCTCCATGAGCAAGGTCCATAAGTTCAGTACCTATGTTTTCTTCTATGTAGTGTATTGTTTCAGATCTAATATTTAGGCCTTTAAAGATTCACTTTAAATTAGTTTTTGTACATGAGAAAAACTGTAATCTAGTTTCATTCTTTTGCAAGTGGCTTTCCAATTTTTCCAGCACCATTTATTGAAGAGGCTTTCTTTTTTTCATTGTGTGTTTCTAGCACCTCAAGAAAAATTATTTGCTCATATATATGTGGTTTTATTTCTGGACTCTGGCTTCTGTTCCATTGATCTGTATGTCTGTTTTTCTGCCAGTACCATGTTCTTTTGATTATCATAGCTCTGCGTTATAATTCGAAGTTAGGTATTGTGATACCTCCAGCTTCACTCTTTTTTCTCAGAATCGCCTTGGCTATCCAAGGTCTTTTGTGGTTCCATGTGAATCTGATGATTTCTTTGTTGTATTTCTTTTTTTTAAAATATATTTTATTGATTATACCATTACAGTTGTTCTATCCCCCCCCCCTTAAATCCCCTCCACCCGCACCCTCCCTCCCCCACCATTCTCCCCCCCTTAGTTTATAACCACGTGTCTCAAGTTCTTTGGATTCTATATTTCCCCCACTATTCTCGCCCTCCCCCTATCTATTTTCTACCTACCATCTATGCTATTTTCTGTGTCTTCTCCCCCCTTCTCCCCCTCCCCCCCTTTCTAACCCTCCATGTGTTCTTCATTTCTATGGTTCCACTCCTGATCTAGCTGTCCTCTTGGTTTGCTTTTGTTTTAGGTGTGGTTGTTAATAACTGTGTGTTTGCTGTCCTTTCACTGTTCATATTTTTCATCTTGTTTTTCTTGTATAAGTCCCTTTAGCATTTCATGTAATAAGGGCTTGATGATGATGAACTCCTTGAATTTGACCTTATCTGGGAAGCACTTTATCTGTCCTTCCATTCTAAATGAAAGTTTTGCTGGATAAAGCAATCTTGGCTGTAGGTCTTTGGATTTCATGACTTGGAATGCTTCTTTCCAGCCCCTTCTTGCCTGTAAGGTCTCTTTTGAGAAATCCCCTGACAGTCTGATGGGTACTCCTTTGTAGGTGACTGTCCCCTTATCCCTTGATGCTTCTAGGATTCTCTCCTTCATTTTGGTCTTGGCTAATGTAATTATGATGTGCCTTGGTGTGTTCCTTCTTGGGTCCAACTTCTTTGGCACTCTCTGAGCTGCCTGGATTTCCTGGAAGTCTATTTCCTTTGCCAGACTGGGGAAGTTCTCCTTTACTATTTGTTCAAATACGTTTTCCACTTGTGGCTGTTTCTTTCCCCCTTCTGGTACCCCTATAATTCGGATGTTGTATTTCTTTTTAAAAATTGACATTGGGATTTTGATGGGGATTGCGTTAAATCTCCATATTACTTTGGGTATATGGTAATTTTAACTATATTGATTCTTCCTATCTGTGAACATGGAATATCTCCCCATTTTACTGTATTGTTTTTAATCTTTTAAAATAATGCTTTGGAAAATTGGTGGATTTCCACATTTATGGTGTTTCTATCCAATTTCAGTACCCACATTTTGTGAGTGAAAGATGTTTTAACAATGAAGGAGGAATTCTTAAATTAACTGTAATGATTGACTAGAAAAAATTTGGTATTTAGACTATTTTTAAGGTGCCATCATCAGGCTTTTTTGTTAATTTTTTAAATCAGTATTGTTTTTGGAAGTAATATACTTTGAAACTCTTGAACTAATAGTCTCAAAAACTCTTACAAGACAGTGTGAGAGCATGTATTCCTATTGTTTTAAATAAATAACATGTTTTTTGTTATTTTTAAAGATTTTATTTATTTGTTTTAGAGAGGGAGAGAAACATCAGTGTGCAGTTGCCTCTCACATGCCTTTCACTGGGGACCTTGCCCACAACCCAGACATGTGCCCTGACTGGGAATTGAATTGGCAACCCTTTGGTTTGCAACCTGGAATTCAACTAACTGATTCATACCAGCTAGAGCTAAATAACATGTTTTGAATAGTAAATTCAGTCATGGAGTGTTGACTATGTCTTCATCAAAAGTATTAATCCCTCTCAGGGTCTCTGGTGACGACCTTCAAAAGTTTTTTTCTTCCCAGAAAAATTGGAAAGTAAAATTGTAAATTCATAGAACTTATTTTATAATCGTGTACTTCAGCAGCTGCCTATCGATTGATGCCTCATCCTTACTGAGTTTGTACTTGAATAGTAAATATATCTTCTGAGTTTTACAATGTCTTAAACTCAATGCACATCTTTTTCTTCCTTTCCCATTCTTTCTTTTTTTAAATTCATTAAAATGTGCTATTACAGAGCTGACGAACTTCCTGGCTGTACTTGTTGGGGTGCTGGATTTTTCCCATGTCTTTGTCTTCCATAAATTCATATATATATATATATNCAAATCTAAAGAACGGATGGATGATTATATATATATGTTCTTTTCTTCAGTTGGGGTAAATACAGTAATTTACATCAAAAAATAAAATAATGCTTTGTAGCCTTCAGAAAATAGGTCTTTCAAATCCTTTGTTAGGTTTATTTATAGGTATTTTATTCTTTTGGCTGCAATTGCAAAAGAAATTGTTTTTCATTTATTTTTCAAAAGTTTTTTTGTTAGCATACAGGAAAGCCATGGAATTATGTACACTGGTTGCATATCCTGCAACTTTACTATATTTGTTTATTGTTTCTAATAGTTTTTTTAGTGGAGTCCACAGAGTTTTCTATGTACAGAATCATGTCATCTGCAAAAAGTGACACTTTTACTTCTTCTGTTCCAATTTGGATACATTTTATTTCTTTCTCTTGCCTTATTGTTCTGGCTAGGACTTCCAGAAGTATGTTAAATAGGAATGATGAGACTGGGCATCCTTATCTTGTTCCTCATTTTAGAGGAAACAATTTCAATTTTTTGCCATTGAGTATGATATTGGCTGAGGGTTTGTCATGCATGGACTTTATTATGTTGAGGTACTTGCCTTCTATTCCTATTTTATTGAGTGTCTTAATCATAAATTGACATATATTACCAAGCACATTTTCTGCATCTATTGAAAAAATCAAATGATTTTTATTCTTTCTTTTGTTAATGTGGTGTATTACATTGATTGATTTGCATATGTTGAACTATACTTGTGTCCCTAGTATGAACCCCACTTGATTATAATGTATTCTTCTTTTAACATATTGTCATATTCAATATGCCAGCATTTTGTTTAGGATCTTTGCATCTGTATTTACCAGAGATATTGGTCTATAATATTCTTTGCTTGTGTTATCCTTGGCAGGTTTTGGTATGAAGGTTATGTTGGCCTCATAAAATGTGTTAGGAAGTATTGCCTCTAATTCAACTTTTTGGAAGAGTTTGAGGATAGGCTTTAAATCTTCTTCAGATGTTTGGTGGAATTCAATGGTGAGGCTGTCTGGTCCTGGGCTTTTATTTTGGGGGAGGTTTTGATGGTTGCTTCAATTTCTTCACTGTTGATTGGTCTACATAGATTTTCCATTTCTTCATGATTCTGTCTAGGAAGGTTATATTTCTAGGAACCCATCTATTTCTGGGTGTTTTAATAATAAATTGATGTTTTATATTACCAAGTGCATTTTCTGCATCTATTGATAAAATCATATAATTTTTATTCTTTAGTTAATGTGGTGTATTACATTGATTGATTTGCATATGTTGGACTATACTTGTATTCCTGGGATGAACCCCACTTGATTGTTTTTAGGTTCAGTTGTTGATAGGCAACTAAATTTGGTGGCATATAGTTTTTATAGTAATCTAGTATGATACTTTGTATCTCTGTGATGTCTTTGGTAACTTCTTTTTCATTTCTGATTTTGTTTATATCAGTCTCTTATCTTTTATCCTTAGTGAGTCTAGCCAGGGTTTTGTCAATTTCAATAATAATTTTAGAGAACAAGTTCTTTGTTGTATTAGTTTTTAAAAAATATATTTTATTGATTATGCCATTACAGTTGTTCTAATTCCCCCCTTCATTCCCCTCTGCCCTGCACAACCCCTCCCCCACCATTCTCCACCTTTAGTTTATGTCCACGTGTCTCAAGTTCTTTAGATTCTATATTTCTCCTACTATTCTTGCCCTCCCCCCTGTCTTTTCTACCTACGGTCTATGCTGCTTATTTTCTGTACCTTCTCCCCCTTCTCCTCCTCCCACTCCCCTGTTGCTAACCTTCCATGTGGTCTTCATTTCTATGGTTCTGCTCCTGATCTAGCTGTCCTCTTAGTTTGCTTTTGTTTTAGGTGTGGTTGTTAATAACTGTGAGTTTGCTGTCCTTTCACTGTTCATATTTTTTATCTTCTTTTTCTTAGATAAGTCCCTTTAACATTTCATATAATAAGGGCTTTGTGATGATGAGCTCCTTGAATTTGATCTTATCTAGGAAGCACTTTATCTGTCCTTCCATTCTAAATTAAAGCTTTTTGCTAGATAGAGCAATCTTGGATGTAAGTCTTTGGATTTCATGACTTGGAATACTTTCTTCCAGCTCCTTCTTGCCTGTAAGGTCTCTTTTGAGAAATCCACTGACAGTCTGATGGGCACTCCTTTGTAGGTGACTGTCCCCTTACCTCTTGCTGCTTCTACGATTCTCTCCTTCATTTTCATCTTGGCTAATGTAATTATGATGTGCCTTGGTGTGTTCCTTCTTGGGTCCAACTTCTTTGGGACTCTCTGAGCTTCCTGGATTTTCTGGAAGTCTATTTCCTTTGCCAGACTGGGGAAGTTCTCCTTTATTATTTGTTCAAATAAGTTTTCCACTCGTGGCTGTTTCTCTTCCCCTTCTGGTACCCCTATAATTCGGATGTTGAAATGTTTAAAGGTGTCCTGGAGGTTCATAAGCCTCTCCTGATTTTTTTGAATTCTTGTTTCTTCATTCTTTTCTGTTTGGTTGTTTCTTTCTTCCTTCTGGTCCACTCCCTTGATTTGAGTCCCAGTTTCCTTTCCATCACTATTGGTTTCCTGTGCATTTCCCTTAATTTCAATCAGTTTAGCCTTCATTTTTTCCTCAAATTTGTGACTAAAATCAACCAGTTCTGTGAGCATCCTGATCACCAGTATTTTGAACTGTGCATCTGAAAGGTCGGCTATCTCTTGGTTGCTTAGAGTTATCAGCTCCAGGGCTTTGAGTTCTTCTTGAGCCATGTTTTGGTCTGTTCACACCTGTTACGCATGAGGAGCAGAGCCCTAGGTATTCCCCAGGGCAGGGCAACTCAGTCAATGGGTTGTGACTCTGCATGTGGGGGCAGGGTCAGAGAGGGGCAATGGCAGTCTCCTCTGCTGCTTCCCGCTGCTGAGGCCTGCACGGTTTGTCTCACTGCTCGCTCCTTGGCTGGTTTATCTGTGCACAAATGTGTGACCACAGTCAGCCTGCCGACCTGCACCCTCACTGGGTCTGCCTGTTGCCACCCCACACCTGGTATCTGCCCATGGCTGCCTGTGTGCCCCAGTCGGGAGATCTTTCCTGCCTGACCTTGCTCTGCTGCTAGCTCTGCCCCTCTTACCGGTCCAGTTGAATTGTTCGTTGTTGTCAGACTTCCTTATAGTTTAATTTTCTGTGTTTTGGCTGCATTTTTGTTATGAAACTTTGTTGACTTTACACTTGGTTGTGAGAGGGGGCACAGTGTTTCCAACTATGCCTCCATTTTGGCGGAAGTCCTGTTGTATTACTTTTTTGTATAGATTTTTTGTTCTCTAATTTTCAGTTCTGCTCTAATTTTTATTATCTCCTTCTGCTGACTTTGGGATGTTTTTTTCTTTTTTTAAGTACAGTTTATTGATTATGCTATTATAATTTTCCCATTTTCTCCCCTTTATTATGCCTCTGCCCTGCACCCCCAAACCCTCCAGCATTTTTCTTCTTAGTTCATGTCCATGGGATGTACATATAAGTTATTTAATTTCTATGTTTCCTATACTATTTGTAGCCTCTTCTGGTCTACTTTATGTCTACCAATTATGCTTCTTATTCCCTGTACCTTTCCCCCCTATACTTCCCTTCCCCTTCCCCACTAAAAACCCTCCATGTGATGTTCATTTCTCTGGTGCTGTTTCTGTTCTAGTTCTTTGCTTAGTTTGTGTTTTTAGGTTCAGTTGTTGATAGTTGTGAGTTTGTTGTCATTTTACTGTTCATAGTTTTTTATATTTTTCTATTACTTAGATAAGTCCCTTTAACACTTCATATAATATAGTATGGTGATGATTAACTCCTTTAACTTGACTTTATCTGGGAAGCACTTTGTCTGCCCTTCCATTCCAAATAATAGCTTTGCTGAATAGAGTGATCTTGGATGTAGGGCTTTGCCTTTTGTGACTTCAAATACTGATTTTCAGTTCCTTCTTGCATGTAAGGTTTCCTTTGAGAAATCAGCTGATAGTCTTATGGGCACTCCTTTGTAAGGCAGTCTTTCCTCTTGCTGCTTTTAAGATTCTTTATCTTTAATCTTGGGTAACTTAATTATGATGTGCCTTGGTGTGTTCCTCTTTGACATCAACTTCTTTGGAGGACTCTCTGGGCTTTCTGGACTTTCTGGAAGTCTATTTCCTTTGCCAGATTGGGGAAGCTTTCCTTCATAATTTGTTCAAATGAGTTTTTATCTTCTTGCTCTTGTTTTTCTCCTACTGATACCCCATATGATTGAGATGTTGGAGTGCTTAAAGTTGTCCCAGACATTCCCAAGCCTCTCCTCACTTTTTTGCATTCTTGTTTCTTCATTCTGTTCCGGTTGTATGTTTATTTCTTCCTTTTTCTCCAAATCATTTGTTTGAGTCCCAGTTACCTTCTTTTCACTGTTGGTCCCCTGTATATTTTGCTTTATTTCACTTTGGATAGTCTTCACTTCTTCCTTCATTTTGTGACTGAGCTCCCTCACTTCTGTGAGCATCCTGATTACCAGTGTTTTGAACTCTACCTCAGATAGGTTGGTTATCTCCTCATCACCTAGCTCTTTTTCTGGAATTTTGATCTGTTGTTTCATTTGGGCCATATTTCTTTGTCTCAGTGCACCTGTTAACTTTTAAGGAGTGGAGCCTTAGGCATTTGCCCGGGCAACACAACCTTCTTTGCTATGTTGTGGCACTGTCTGTGGGGGAAAGGTCAGAGAGGAACAATGCTGCTCACTCTCTGTGTTCTAGCCCTACTTTCCAACAAATTCTCTCATGTGAGACTGCGAGTTTCTCCTGCTGTGGAAACACCCATAGTAATTTACAGCTAACTTTGAATCTTTAGTTTCCCATTAAGCAAGCCCTGCCTTACCTGCATGGTCCACTGCCTTGCTGTGAGTCCTCTCAGTCCATCCCGTCTCACGTGTGTGGTCTGCCACATTGCCATGTATCCTCTTTGCTCAGCGACCCATCTCCCATCTCCACTCCTCCTACTAGTCTGGGTGAATGTTTCTTTAACTTCTTAGTTGTCAGAGTTCCATGCAGTTTGATTTTCAGGCACTTCTGGTTGTTTACAGTTTTTATTTTTTATCTATGAATACAGTTGTCTCCATTTTCTCACCACCACTTTCCCCTACCCCACTGCCCCCACCTGCCACCCTCAATCCTACACCCCTTTGGCTTTTTCCATGTGTCCTTTATACATGGTTATTGATTACCCTTTTTCTTCTTTCTGCCATTATTTCCCTCCCTCCTCCACTCTGGTTACTGCCAGTTTATTCTTAACTTCTATGTCTCTGGTTATATTTTGCTTGCTTGTTTGTTTTTTTCATATTAGGTTCTGCTTATAGGTGAGATCATATGGTATTTGCTTTTCACTGCCTGGCTTACTTCACTTAGCATAATGCTCTCCAGTTCCATTCATATTGCCACGAAGGATAGGAGCTCCTTCTTTCTTTCTGCTGCTTATTATTCTCTCATGTAAATGTAGTACAGTTTTTTTTCTTTTTTAAAAGATTTTATTTATTTATCTTTAGAGGGGAAAGGAAGGAGAGAAGGAGAGAAATATCAATGTGTGGTTGCCTCTCGTGAGTCCTCTGCTGGGAACTGGCCTGCAACCCAGGCATGTGCCCTGACTGGGAATCGAACTGTGATTGTCTGGTTTGCAAGCCCACGCTCAATCCACTGAGCTACACCAGCCAGGGCATAAATGTAGTACAGTCTTTTGATCCACTTATTTACTGATCAGTACCTAGGCTGCTTCCAGCACTTGCTTATTGTAAACTGTGCTGGTATGAACATTGAGGTGCATAGGTTCTTTGGAATTGATGTTTCAGGATTCTTAGGGTATAATCCTAACAGTGGAACTGCTGGATCAAATGTCAGTTCTCTTTTTAGATTTCTGAAGAAATTCCATACTGTTTTCCACAGTGGCTGCACCAGTCTTCATTCCCACCAACAGTGTACTAGGGTTCTCTTTGCTCTACAACCTTTTCAGCACTTGTTGTTTATTAATTTGTTTATTACGGCCATTTTGACTGGTGTAAAGTGGTATCTCATTGTGGTTTTAATTTGCATCTGTCTGATGGCTAGTGATGCTGAGCATCTTTTTATATGTCTCTGGACCCTCTGTATGTCCTCCTTGGAGAACACACTTGGAGAAGTGTCTGTTCAGATCCTTTGCGAGTTGTGTGAGTTCTTTATATATTCTGAAGATCAAACCCTTGTCTGAGATATCACTGGCAAATATATTTTCTCATACAGTCAGTTCCCTTTCCATATTGCTAACATTTTCTTTAGCTGTACAGAAGCTTTCCTTTTGATGAAGTCTCATTTGTTTATTCGTTCCTTTATGTCCCTTGCTCTAGGGGACACATTGGTGAAAATATTGCTGCCATTTATTGCTTTTAGATAGGTTGTTACCATTCTTTCAGTTGTGCATGGAAGAAAAGCATTTCTACCTAAGCCTCCATCTTGGCTGGCCCTATTATTATTTTTCTAGATCTTTAAGATGTAATATTAGGTTGTTTACTTCAACCATTTTTTCACAAAGGTGCAATAGTGATTCAATGGAAAAAGGATGGGCTTTTTAGTTAATGGTGCTAGATAAATTGGATATTCACAATCCAAAAAAATGAATATTGACTTAAGAATCATATTTTATAAAAATTAATTCAAGCTATAAGATGGACTTAAATGTAAAACACAACAATTGTAAAGTTTTAGAAAAAAACATGGAAAACTGTCTTCAGGATTTAGGGCCTGGAAGCTATTTCTTAGACTTGATAGCCAAAGTATGATTCATAAAAGAAAAAATAGATAAACTGGACTTCATCAAAATAAAAACTTTTAGTCTGTGAAAGACCATTTAAGAAAGTGAAAAACAAGCTACAGCCTGGGGACAAAATGAGCATACCACATATTCTACAAGGAGTAATATCTAAAACATATATAGAAATCACAAATTGAACAGATTTTTAAACATCTAAACAAGAAAATTAAAAAGTGGTCAAAAAACACAAGGAGATATTTTACTGAAGAGGATATACAGATGACAAAAAGCATATGAAAAGATGTTTCACATCATTATACATTAGGGAAATGAATTATACATCACAACACATCTACCTGACTAAAGTAAAAAACAATGATAATACCAAGTGTTGGTGAAGATGCAGAGAAAAGATCACACACACTTGTGGTGGGAACATGAAGTGCTATGCAAAACAGCTTAGCAGTTTGCTAAAAACCTAAAATGTTAAAAAAATAAAATAAACCCCCCCTAAAATGTAACCACCATATTACCTAGCAATTACACTCTTAGGCATTTCTCTCAGAGAAAAGTAAACTTATGTTCACACATAAACTTTTACATAAATGTTTATTACATTCTTTGCAACTACCAAAACTTTGAACAGATGTTCTTCAGTGGGTGAATTGTTAAACTGTGGTAATCCACACCATAGAGTATTATTCAATAATAAAATGAGTGAACTGTTGCTACAACAATCTGAGTGACTGAGGGAAGAATTATGCTTTGGGGAAAATAAGGCAATCCCTAAATCTTACACATTGTGTGTTGTCATTCATATAACATTCACAAAATGATAGAATTACAAAACCCAAAATTTTATTAGTGGTTGCCAATGGTGAGGTTTGGAGGGAAGTGGTGTTGGCTATAAAAAGGCAACATGAGAAATCTTGTGGTGGTTAAAATGTTCTCTACCCTGACTGTATCGATATAAATATTTTGGTTGTAGTGTCGTGCTATAGTTTTGCAAGATAATATTGTTGGGGGAATCTGGATAAAGTATACCAATGGTATCTACTATTTAGGGAGAGGCATAAAGGGACTAAATTATAGTGGAAAAATATAATAAAGAATAAAAAACTGCATGTGAATCTACAATAATCTCAATATAAAAAGTCTAAATCAGGAAGAATCAGGGAATCTGAATAGACAGATTGCAACTAGTGAAATTGGCACAGTAATTTAAAAAAACTCCTCAAAAAACAAAAGCCCTGGACCAGATGGCTTCACAGCTAAATTTTACCAAACATTCAAAGTAGAACTAACACCTATTCTTCTCAAAGTATTCCAAAAAGTTCAAGAGGATGGAAAACTTCCAAGTTCATTTTCTGAGGCCAGCATTATCCTAATTCCAAAATCCAATGCTGACACTACAAAGAAAGAAAATTACAGTGAAGATGTTGCTGTGTGGAATGTCTGAGATTTTCCTGCCGATGTTTTCCTCTAGGAATTTAATGGTGTCCTGACTCATATTTAAGTCTTTTATCCACCTTGAATTTATTTTATGTATGGTGTAAGTTGGTGTTCAAGTTTCATTTTTGTCCCCTAAAGCAAGAGAAATAAAGGAAAGAATGAACAAATGGGACCTCATCAAATTAAAAAGCTTCTGCATGGCTAAAGAAAACAGCATTAACATGAAAAGAGAACCAACTATATGGGAAAACATATTTGCCAATGATACTTCAAACAAGGGTTTGATCTCTAAAATATGTAAAGAACTCACACAACTCCACTCCAAGAAGGCAAACAATCCCATTAAAAAATGGGCAAAAGACTTGAACAGACAATTCTCCAAGGAGGACATACAGAGGGCCCAGAGACATATGAGAAGATGCTCAGAATCACTAGCCATCAGAGAGATGCTGATTAAAACCACAATGAGATGCCACTTCCCATTGGTCAGAATGGCCATCATAAACAAAGCAACAAACAACAAGTGTTGGAGAGGTTGTGGAGAAAAGGGAACCCTAGTGCCCTCTTGGTGGGAATTTAGACTGGTGCAGCCATTGTGGAGAACAGTATGGAATATTCTTTGAAAACTAAAAATGGAACCGCTTTTTGACCCAGCAATTCTACTGCTGGAATTATACTGTAGGGGCCCTGAAACACCAATCCTAAAAAACTTATGCACCCCAATGTTCACAGCAGCACAATTTACAATAGCCAAGTGCTGGAAGCAACCTAGGTGCCCATCAGTAAATGAGTGGATCAAAAACTATGGTACATTTACACAGTGGAATTCTATGCAGCAGAGAGAAAGAAGGAGCTTCTACCCTTTGCAACAGCATGGATGAAACTGGAGAGCATTATGCTAAGTGAAATAAGTCAGGTGGTGAGGGCCAAATACCATATGATCTCACCTTTAATTAGAACATAATCAACAAAAGAAAAAAGCAAACGAAATATAACCAGAGACATTGAAATTAAGAACAATCTAATAATAGACAAAGGGGAGGGAGGACAGTAGGGGAAAGGTTTTCAGGAATAATTATAAAGGACACATGGACAAAACCAAGGGGTAGGGTGGAATCAAGGGAGGAAGGTGGGATTGCATAGGGTGGGGGGCAATAGTGGGGGAAAATGTAGACAACTATAATTGAACAACAATAAAGTAATTTTAAAAATTAAGAAAAATTACAGGCCAATATTCCTGATGAATATAGATGCTAAAATCCCCAACAAAATATTAGCAAAATTAATCCAGCAATATATTTAAAAGATCATATATCATGTTCAAATGCAATTTATTCTGGAGATGCAAGGTTGGTACAATATCTGCAAATGAATAAACATGATACACCATGTAAACCCAATGAAAAAAGCCACATTTTGATGTCAATAGATGCAGAAAAATCATTTCATATAATCTAGCATGAATTTATGTTAAAAACTCTCAACAAAGTGGGAATAGAGGGAATATACGTCAAGGCAACAAAGGTTGTATATGACCATAGCCAACGTCATGCTCCATAGGCAAAAACTACAAACATTTCCCTTAACATCCTGAACAACACAGGGATGTCCACTTTTACTACTCTTATTCAATATAGTACTGGTAGTCATAGTCACTGGGAAAAAAGGCATCCGAATTTGAAAAGAAGCAAAACCATTATTATTGGCAGATGACATGATACAGTATATAAAGAGCCCTAAAGTTTCCACCAAAACACCCTAGAACTGATAAACAAATTATTTAAAGTATCATGATACAAAGTAAATATCCAGAAATCAGTTTCATTTTCATATACCAATAATAAACTATCAGAACAGAAAACAATCTGATTCGTAATTGCTTCAAAACATAGTAGGAATAAATTTAACTAAGGATGTAAAATACCTCTACTCAGAAAATTATAAGACATTGAAGAGATAAATTGAAGAAACTACAAGTATTTGGAAGCATCTACCATGTTCATTGGTAGGAAGAATTAACATCTTCAAAATATTCATACTGCCCTGGCTGGTGTCGCTCAGCGGAGTTAGTGTGGGCTGTGAATCAAAGGGTCCTGGTTAAATTCCCAGTCAGGGCACATGCTTTGGTTGCCAGTCAGGTCCCCAATAGGGGCCATTTGAGAGTCAACCACACATTGATGTTTCTCTCCCTCTCTTTTTCCCTCCTTCCCCTCTCTCTAAAGATAAATAAAATAAAATCTTTTTAAAAATGCCCATACTACCCAAAGCAATCTATAGATTCAGTGCAATTCCTATGAGGGTACCCATGGCATATTTCACAGAACTAGAGCAAATATTCCAAAAATTTATACAGAACCACCAAAGACCCTGAATAGCCACAGAAATCTTAAGAAAGAAGAACAAAGTTGAAGGACTCACTATGTAGTATGATACCTGATATCATACTACAGTGACATAGTAAACAAAACAGCATAGTACTGCCATAAAAACAGACACATAGATCAATGAAACAGAGTAGAAAGCCTAGAAATAAATCCATGCCTTGGTCAATTAATATTAGACTAAGGAGACAAGAACCTACAATGGAGTAATGATAGTCTATTCAATAAGTGGTGTTGGGAAAACTGGACACATGCATGAAAAAAATTAAGTTAAACCTCCTTCTTACATTATATACAAGAATAAACTAAAAAATGGGTCAAAGACTTAAATGTTAGACCCAAAACTATAAAAATCTTAGAAGAAAACAGTGGGGGGGGGGGAAGAAAACAGTGAACACAGATGTTGGAACACTCTGGGTCTGGAGTGGCTAGAAAAACCTGGTGGTTGTTGAGAAAATGCACACTCCAGATTCATCTTTTTCTGAGCAAGTTTGATCTGTTATAATACCAAATGAAGTTCTCTCTGTTCTGGCTTTTTCTACAGGAAAATATGAAGGGCATCTCAGAGGGATACCTGGGATTCACTAGCAGGGGGAAGGAAGGTTAGGGGGTACACTGGGTTGAGCAAAAAGGAAAAAGGACTCATGGAAATGGATAACAGTGAGGTGATTGCTGGGGGCAGTGGGTATAAGAGGAGTAAATGGTAATGGGAAAAATCAAAGTTCATTTTCTCACCCTAGGACTTACTGTCTGGAAAAATTGTTCCCTCTCCCCAAACAATTTCAGCAATGGTTGGATGTTTTTCCTCTTTACTTAAAAAAGTATAGCATCCTCTAAACAATATGATTATACTTCAGGAAAACAAAGGTGTTGTTTATTTGGAGAGAGAAATAAACAATAATGGTTAGCATATGTTTTTATAAAACAATCAATGGCAAATGTATTTAAAATGGGTCTTAAGAAGCAGAAGAGTGAAAACAATTGGAGTTGGAAATGGAAGCAAATATTCTAGAAACTTAGCTCCCCTTTGTAGACTCAAGGGCTGGGCAACCAACAGCTAGATTTTCAAAATCCCAGACCCACTGGACTGGTAGCTGGAAAGGACTTCAGACATTATCCAGGAAAATTATTTTTAAACTGTTATAGCCATATACACTTTTGTTAACATAAAATAGTTCTTGGAAACTCACTATCTAAACGATATACAAAAAGTGATATTTTTATCAAAGCAATGGTAGGAAGCTCAGAGAGCTGCCATCTACATAGGTTGTCTCCCACTCATAACTCCACAACCTCTGGCCTTTGACTCATACGATAATTCTGCAATGCACAATTTTTATATGGAGAACTGAGTCCCAGAGAAACAAAGAAGCTTACCCAACATCACTAAGCTAGTCAGGGTCAGAGTTGTGTGTAAAATCCAGGTCATTAAATCCAGTGTTTTCTACTATGTCATATTTCTGAAAGTCTACAAAATTTCCAGAAAGCAACAATACATTTTTTCACTTATGTCCACTTTACTTGTGGGGTAGATTCTGTGTTGGTGCTCTTATTTCTAAATCTTGGGTTTTTATCTCATTTCTTTTGCTCACCTTTTAGTTTTGTTTCTTAATTTACATGGATGGAAAACAGGGGTTACAACAGCATCGTTTCAGGGAACTGTACATACTAGTAAAAAAGCTTTCATGAACAGCAAAGAACATATCATTGTGAAGCTGGCACTTAATTTGATGATAAAAAGAGCTACTAAGATAATGCTTGGCACTTAGTAGATGTTAAGTAAATGTTAGTGCCCTTTTATTTTCCTCTTCACTTGACAAATTACATTGGAAGACATATTTCCAAGTGCCAATACAAGCAAAACACTTGCAAAACAATAGGATTTTCATTGTATAGATGGAACACCTTAGCTGGGTTCCTCAAGGACCCAGGAGGTCTTGAAGATTTTACTTAAAGAAATACAAGAAAAGGGCCTTATATTTTTCTCTTCACATCTGTAATCTTCTTCAAATACTCTATCTGTGCCAGGTACTCCAGAGTAAAAAAAAAAAAAAAGAACATACACACACAAAAATGAGATGAGTTAGTCCTGCTTAAGTGCATTGTTGTGTTAATGAATTAATCAGTCACAATGGCAGCCTTAGAGCAGCAGGGTAGCTGTTAAGAATTGGCTGCTGGAGAGATGCAGAATGCAATCAAGGATGAAATAAAGCAAAGCAGGATTGGGTTTTTAAAAAAACCTCTCAGCAATCAACTGTCAATAGGGCCTTGGAATAAAAGCAAAAGGGGGTTATTTTTCAAAGTCTAAGAAAGAAAATGTTTGCAGAGTTTGTGGTTCTTTTCCTGTTCTATTATTTGTTTTTCACAATAGTTTGAATTTCCATAAATCTAACAAATAAAAAGAAAAATTCATTACTAACTGTACATGTGACTATGTGCACATGGTATAATTTAGTAAGCCAGTATGTAGAGACAAGGAGACTGAACTGCAGGGCCTTGGGCTTAACTCTACCAGTTGTCAGTCTTCCAATGAGAAAGTGCCTTACCTTTTTTTAACTCCAGTTTTTCCATCCAGAAAATGACAGGGTAGACTAGACATTTAAGGTAGATATACCCTTCCAGTTCTAACATTCCAAAATTCCCTGGCTCTTGAGAGAAGTTTTATTACAAAGATAATTTTCAGTGTGTTGTAGATACTCTTTCTAAGGTGAGCAACTTGAGTCCTAAGTACTAAACTCAATTTTCTTGATTATGTCGTGGAATATTCATACATTTGAGATAAAAAGATCCTGTGAGGCAAATGGATTAATGGCTATCTAAAGGGATTTGATTTGAATACTATTTACAATCTTGTTTTTTCATCCCTAAATGACAGCCACTATCTCTAGGGGTAGTATGTTTAAAATTTTTTAACTTCACAGGTAACAGATTTCACTGCCAAGAACCTTCACATGATACTTATCATAAATTTTCTCTTCTTAAATTTCATTTATTTTCTCTCTTTTCTCAACTACAACCCCTCCCAGCAAAGTACCAACAGAAGGATGTTCGGTTTATTTTTCATTTTTCAAACTGGTGTTTAGTAGCCTTAATCTCCCAACTCCCAGCTGCCATGCCCTGCTGAGTTCAGACCCCTGGCAGAATCTTGGACAGACTGAGTTGTCTGGCTATAGAACATTTCTTCCTTGTATGCTTGACTGGTACAGAGCCCTCCATGATATGGCAAAATCTTGATCTGATTGGGCGTGATAAACACTGCTGGCCTCACCCTGATGACTCTGAGACCCAACCCCACTATAAAGGTGTGTGAGCACCCAGCAGGTGGCAGCTGCACTTGCTGTACCCAGGGGCTTTTGATGGGTGTCTTCAGACACAGCATTACCAATTTGAACCTATGTCAGTCTAGTGCACACCACTCACCCCTATTTGGTGACTTACTGAGAAACTAACTCATGCAACTTGAGTACCATCAGAGGCTTTTTCAGTGACAGCCTCACAGACCACCAGCAGGTAGAGAAATGTGGAGGCAGAACACTGGGTGCCTTGAGACTTTTGAGGCCTGCCCTCAGGTCTGGTGTTAGTGAAAGATGGCCTTGGTGCATGGCTTGGTCCTTCCCATGCATATCCAGAGGCAGCCACAAGCTGTGGATCACTTAGTAGTTCCAAACATATTGCCCAAGGCCAGTCACAAGCAGTGCCTGACACTGGTCTACATCAGAGTCCTTCCCAAGAGGCCCCAGAGCCAACACTGCCAGTGGCTAGCTTCAGACAACATCAGAGCAAGATCCAATTAGTTTCACAAAAAACATATATAAAGGGAGACCTCAGGAGGCCCTGCAGAGTGAACTCTACTTTGGTTGCCACAGTGGCTCATAAACTGTGGTCATGGTCGATCTTACAGTCAACAAGCATGAGGGTTGACCCCATACATAAACAGGCCGATAGCAATCAAGACTCAATAATAACAGGAGAGCCCAAATAATCCACACAAAGGACATTTCTGGGGCACCTAGATCATGTGATCAAGGAGACTGCCACTGGATACCACAGAACACCTACTACATAAGGCCACCCTACCAAGACTGGGAGTCATAGCAGATCTGCCTAATACCTAGAAACAAATACAAAAAGCCAAAATAGGGAGACAAGAAGACATGAACCTAAGGAAAGAACAGGAGAAATCTTCAGAAACAGAGCTAAATGAAATGGAGGCAAGCAACTTATCAGATATAGAGTCCAGGAAAATGTTTATAAGGATGCTCAAGAAACTTTGTGCCAATTACCTGGGATTTTGTGAGAACTACAAAAACATGAAAAAGGACATAGAAACCATAAAAAAGAACCACTCATACATGAAGACTATATCTGAAATGAAGAATATACTGGAAGAAATAAACCGTAAGTTGGATAAAGCAAAGGATTAAATCTACCCAATTTAGAAGACAAGGTAGGAAAAAACCCTGAATCAGTATCAAAAAGAAAGAAAAAAGTTTTTTTTCAAAAATAAGGATAGTTTAAGGGATCTTTGGGACAACAGGAAGAGTAACAACATCCACATCACAGGGGTACCACAAGGAGAAGAGAGAGAGCAAAGGGTAGAGGCAAAGGCTATTTAAATAAATAATGAACAAAAAGTTCCTTAACTTTGTGAAGGAAAAAGACACACAATTTCAGGAAGCATAGAGAACCACAGAAGACCCTGAATAGCCATAGAAACCTTGAGAAAGAAGAAAAGTTGGAGGAATCATGCTACCTGATATTGTACTATACTACAAGGCCATACTAATCAAACAGCATTGTGCTAGCATAAAAACAGGCATATAGATCAATGAAACAAAATAGAGAGCCAAAATATAAACCCATGCCTTTATGGTCAATTAATATTTAACCAAGGAGGCAAGAACATACATTGGGGTAAATATAGTGTTTTTAATAAATGGTGTTGAGAAAATTAGACAGATACATAAAAAATTAAATTAGACCAACTTCTTACATCATACAAGAGTATAAACTCAAAAAGAATTAAAGAAAAGTATAAGACTCAAAACCATAAAAATTATAGAATAAGACATAGGTAGTAAAATCACAGGCATTTCTCATAGTAATATTTTTTCTGATATATCTCCTCAGAGAAGAGAAATAAAAGAAAGAATAAATAAATGGGACTACATCAAACTAATATGCTTTTGCACAGCAAAGAAAAACATCAACAAAATCAATATGCAGCCCACTGAAGGGCAGAACATTTACCAATAACACATCTGATAAAGGGTTAATGTCAAAAATCTCTAGAGAACTTATACAACCACACACACACACACACACACACACACACACACAAACACACACAATCCAATTAAAAAATATGCAAAGGACCTGAATAGACACTTCTCCATAGAGGACATACAGATGGCCCATAGACATGAAAATATGCTCAATGTAACTAAATATTAGAGATGCAAATTAAAACCACAATAAATATCACCTCAGACTAGTCAAAATGGCTATCATTAATAAATAAACAAACAACAAGTGTTGGCAAGGTTGTGGAGAAAGGGGAACTGTAGTACACTGTTGGTGGGAATGCAAACTGGTGCAGCCACTGTGGAAAGCAGTATGGAGTCTCCTCAGAACATTAAAAATGTAACTGGCTTGTGACCTGTGGATTCCATTTCTGGGAGTATATCTGAAGAATCCCAAAACACAGATTTGAAAGACTATATGCACCCCTATGTTCATTGCAGCATTATTTACAATAGCTAAGATTTCAAAGCAGCCCAAGTGCCCATGAACAGATAAGTGGATAAAAAAGCCAGGGTACATTTACACAATGGAATACTGTTAAAGAGAAGGACATTTTACTTTTTGTGACAGCACAGATATACCTAGAGGGTATTATGCTAAATAGAGTAAGCCAGTCAGAGAAAGAAAAATATCATGTAATTTTATTCATATGTAGGATCTAATAGAAAAAAAGTAACAAAATATAAACAGATTCATAGATAAAGAGAACAGATTGAGAGCTATTAGAGGGGAGTGAGGCTGAGGAGTTGATGAGAAAGGTGAAGGGATTAATCAAAAAACAAAAACTCATAGACACAGACAACAATATGGTGATTACCAGAAAAAATGAGGGGTGGGGAAGGTAGAAGAAGATCAAGAGGGGATAAACGGTAACAGAGGAAGAGTTAACTTTGGGTGGTGAGCACACAATACAGTATATAGATGATTTATTATACAAATGTACACCTGAAACCTATATAATTTTACTAACCAATGTCATTCCAATAATTTCAGTAAAATTAAAAATATACCCTGCATGGTGTGGTTCAATTCATTGAGTGTCTGCATGTGAACCAAAAGGTCACTGGTTTGATTCCCAGTCAGGGCACATGCCTGGGCTGTGGGCCAGGTCCCCAGTAGGGGACACATGAGAAGCAACCACACACTGATGTTTCTCTCCCTCTCTTTCTCCCTCCCTTCCCCTCTCTCTAAAAATAAATAAATAAAATCTCTTTAAAATGACTTAAAATATAGTAATAATTTAAAATAAGATTAAAAGAGCAAAAAAAATTTCATTTGGGTAAGCATATAACTGGAAATTCTCCTATTTATTTAACAAAAATTAAAGAAATGAAGTCTTGTCTATAGAATGCAGCATTGTATACTGGGCTACTTTTTGAAGACTTCTTGGAAGCTTGTGTAACTGGAGGCAGCATTGGCATGACTCAGCAATGAAAGAAATATGAAGGATTGAGGAAGAAGGAGATGTTGAGGATGACTTCCAGATTTCAGATTTAAGCAAATTGTGTCCTTTACTGATAATAAAATATGTTTTGAAATTAGACATTCTGGGGAAAATTAAGGGAGTGATGTGATAAGATCTAAGGCCTGTGAAAGGGAAGAAAAAAGTCAATAATTAAAAACACTAAAAGTGAAAAACAATAAAGTGATGAAGTAGAAATATTTAAGTAAAGAATAAATAATGTAAGAGTCAGTGGGTGCAGTGGAAAAGGCACAGATTAACTTATTGTCATTGTTTAGCCTTGTTCTTGATTTTTTTTTACAAAACCTAAAGAATTTATATTGTAAGTTTAATATGCCCAACTTAGTAGTTTCAGGAGCTTTATAAGTACTTAATTAGATTAAAATTTCTTGGAAATGTTATCATTATACAAACAAAATAAGGTCATGTTGACCTAATTCTGTTTTTATTAAGAAAGCATCTTGGTAGAATCAACCTACCATTTTGCTCAAAATCTTATTGTACTGTCCATTTCCAAAGGATTAAGAGCAAACTTCTTAACCTGTCAGAAGGATCTTCACTATCAAACCCTAACCTACCTTACCTCCTCCTATGATCTTTTTCTTGTGTTATGTTCCAGCCTCATGGGATATATCATAATTCTCTGTAAAAACAATGTTTTGTTATGACTGAATGCCTTTTCACATACTATTTCTTACCCCTGAAATTGTCTTTACTTCCTTTGCCATAAAATAAAATCCTTAATTTCTTTCCAGACTAAAAAGAAAAGGTCATCACCTCTAGGAAGATCTACCAGATTTCCCATTCAGGAAGATTTAGTTGAGTAGACCACCAAAATCCCTCTACTTTTTGCAAATCTCCCCACTATAGTACTGTTTATATAATTGTAATTTTAAATGTTCTCTTGATGTGTAAGTTTCTTTTGTACAATATTACCTCTTCAAGGGACTAAGTAATCATCTTTACAGTCATATTTTGTAGAAGAAAACCTAATATTTGTAATTAATTTTTAAGTACCTGTCTTCTTTAACATTTAAAAAAATTTAATATCATTTTATATTTGTTTCAGGTGCACAGCATAGTAGACAGTAATATACTTTGTAGAATTTTCCCCCTGATATTACCCCCAGCTTACACCACACATACTTAACAAAATACTATTCACTGAATTCCCTATGCTATATTGTATATCCCTGTGGCTATTTTGTAACTACCAATTTCCGCTTTTTAATCCATTCACTTTTTTCACCTAGTCCCTCAAATCCCCTAACCTCTGGCAACCATCAGTTTGTTCTCTGTATCTATGAGTCTGTTTCAATTTTAATTTTTAGTTTATCTTGTTCATTATATTCCACATAAAAGTGAAAGTGTATGAAATTTATCTTTCTTTTTTTGATTTATTTCATTTGGCATAATACTCTCTGTTTATCAATGTGGTTGCAAATAAGATTTCATTCTTTTTTCAGGCTGAGTAATATTCCATTGTATATATGTACATCACTTTTCTATCCATTTTTCTATTGATGAGTACTTTAGTTGCTTTCATATCTTGGCTACTATAAATAACAGTGCAATAAACATAGAGGTGCATATATCATTTCAAATGAGTGTTTTGGGTTTCTTTGATTATATATCCAGAAGTGGTATCACTGGGTCATAAGGCAGTTTCATTTTTAATTTTTCAAGGACTGTTCCTACTGTTTTCCATACTGGCTGCACCAACCTGTATTTCTAGCAATAGTACATGAGTGATCCCTTTAAATAATCATCATTTAATAGACAATACTAATTTATTTACTTTGTAAAAAACTTTAGATGATGTCCCAATATACAATCTACAGCAATACTTATTTATAACCTTTTTCTTCTCTAATCAACTAAACTTACACCACAAATCCTCTAAAACTCTAACCTCTTTCAATACCCAACACGGGGATATTTCTTTCCTCAGTCTTCTAGCTTTCTGACTTCTTTCTTTTCCCAATCCTTCAAAATTTTATTCTATACATAAAATGGCTTCACTTCCAGCAAGAAATCATTATTTCTTTTTAGAATACTGAGAAGATGGGAAAAATAAGGCTGCTGAGTGAGAGTCTGTAAACATACTCATGTAAAAATGTTTATTTTGCCACATATGGATCTGGAACTCAGGAACAAAATCCACACTATTCACTTTGAGAATCATTTGCACATAGATAGGAATGAAACCATATAAATGTAATTAGTCAGAGAGTCCATACATGCAGAAAAAAAGTGTAGGGAACATGAATCTCTGATGAATCAGTTTAATCAGCTATTAAAGACTCTGAAAAGTACATAGCAAAGCAGTCTGATAATTTAAACTAGTAGAACCAGGAAAGTAGTAGTATTTTAGAATTCAAGGAAGTAGATTTTCAAAAAGGAATAGTGTGATCAACAGCCTTAAACTGCAGAGAGATATAGTGAAGTAGAATCTCAAAAGTGTATGTTGTATCTTGCAATATAAAGGTCAGTGTAAACCTTGCTAGAGATATTCACTAGAGTGGTAAGCTCCAAAATTGTAGTGTGCTAATGGATATCTGGAAAATGCAGAGTTAGAAAGTATGAATATAGATGAATGAATAAATTAATGATCATGAGTAAAATCTTTACTACTTCTTGATAAACTGAAAGGCATCCCCCATTTTATATCTCTTAACTTTTATTACATTTTACTATTTAGCACTAATATATCTCTCATAATTCAAAATAAGAACTTGAAGCAGTTTAAAATGTAAATTTATATACATAGGAAACTTGAAATAATAATACCAGGTATTTGAAAGTACATAGAGCAAATTGGTAGCTCATTTCTCCACATACTCTAAATTATACATTTACTATAATTGATCAATAAATTTCAACTTGCATTTCCTGGCATTCAAGACAAAAGATTAAACCCAGTTGATTACACTGCTCTTATTCTCTCAGAGAATACAGCTTCATCACAAAAGAACATTTGAGGACACTAAAATCTTGAAAGAGTCTAGAATTAATTTTAAATTAACCTCAGCTTCATTTATACTCTTACCCCCTTTTCTCTTGTTCTTCATAAAATATTTTATACACCTGAATAAGCATTGTTAGAAAATGGGTATTTTTCACCAATGAATTAAGAATATTTTAAAGTATCTTATAATTTTATTTTTTCTTACATTTCTTTTTTAATTTTTTAAAATTTAATTATTGTTCAAGTACAGTTTTCCATCCCCCACTCCCATCCCAGTCCACACCCCCATGCTCCCCACCTCCCTGCCATTTCCACCCACCTTAGTTTTTGTCCATGTGTCCTTTATACTAGTTTCTGTGAAACCTTCCCCTTTCCCCTGAAATTCTCTCCCCTCCGGTCCCTGACAGCCTGTTTTGAATTTTAGTGTCTTTGGTCATATTTTACTTGCTTGTTTGTTTTGTTGTTTAAGTTCCTCTTAAAGGTGAGATCATATGCTATTTGTCCTTCAACACCTGGTTTATTTCACTCAGCATAATGCTTTCCAGTTCCATCCAAGCTGTTGCAAAGGGTAGGAGCTCCTTCTTTCTGTCTGCTGCATAGAATTCTATTGTGTAAATGTACCATAGTTTTTGGATCCATTCACTTACTGATGGGCATCTAGGTTGCTTCCAACTCTTGGCTATTGTAAATTGTGTTGCTATGAACAATGGGGTGCGTAGGTTATTTTGGATTGGTGTTTTAGGGTTCTTAGGATAAAATTCCAGCAGTGAAATTGCTGGGTCAAAAGGTAGGTCCATTTTTAGTTTTCTGAGAACATTCCATACTGTGTTCCATAGTGGTTGTACCAGTCTGCAATCCCACCAATAGTGAACTAGGGTCCCCTTTTCCCCACAACCTCTCCAACACTTGTTGTTTGTTGCTTTGTTGATGATGGCCATTCTGATCAGTGTAAAGTGGTATCTCATTGTGGTTTTAATTTGCATCTCTCTGATAGCTAGCGATATTGAGCATCTTGTCATGTGTCTCTGGATCTTTTGTATGTCCTCCTTGGAGAAGTGTCTGTTCAAGTCCTTTGTCCATTTTTTAATCAGGTTCCTTGTCTTCTTTGAGTGGAGTCATGTAAGTTCTTTGTATATTTTGGAGATTAAACCTTTGTCTGAGGTATCATTGGCAAATATGTTTTCCCAAACAGTTGCTTCTCTTTTTATCTTAATACTGTTTTCTTGAGCCATGCAGAAGCTTTTTTTTTTCTGATGAGATCCCATTTGTTTATTCTTTCCTTTATATTCCTTGCTCTAGGGGACATATCAGTAAAAATGTTGCTGTGTGAAATATCTGAGATTTTCCTGCCAATGCTCTCCTCTAGGACTTTAATGGTTTCACGGCTTCTATTTAAGTCTTTTATCCACCTTGAATTTATTTTGGTGTATGGTGTAAGTTGGTGCTCAAGTTTCTTTTTTTTTTTTTTTTTGCACTTAGCTGTCCAGTTCTCCCAGCACCATTTGTTGAAGAGGCTATTTTTACTCCACTTTATGTCACTGCCCCCTTTGTTAAATATTAATTGAATGTAGAGAGTTTGGTTTAATTCTGCACTCTCTGTTCTGTTCCATTGGTCTATGTGCCTGTTTTTATGCCAGTACCAGGCTGTTTTGATGACAGTGGCCTTGTAATACAGTTTGATATCAGGTATTGTGATCCCTTCTACTTTGTTCTTCTTTCTCAAAATTGTGGCTGCTATTCGGGGTCGTTTATGGTTCCATATAAATTTTTGAAGTGTTTGTTCTATGTCTGTGAAATATGCCATTGGTACTTTAATAGGTATTGCATTGAATCTGTAAATTGCTTTGGGTAGTATGAACATTTTGATGATGTTAATCCTGCCGATCCATGAACACGGTATTTGTTTCCATTTGTTTGTGTCCCCCTTGACTTATTTCTTCAGTGTTGTGTAGTTTTCAGCATACAGGTATTTTACCTCTTTGGTTAGGTTTATTTTCAGATATTTTATTTTTGTTTTTGCTATATTTAATGGGATTTTTTTCTTGATTTCTGCTACTGCTGATTCATTGTTTGTATATAAAAATGCCTTTGATTTCTGAATATTGACTTTGTATCCCACTCTTTTGCTAAATTCATTTATTAGGTTGAGCAGTTTTTGGGTAGAGTCTATAGCATTTTCCATGTACTGTATTGTGTCATCTGCAAACAAAGACAGTTTTGTTTCCTTGTTTCTGACTTGGATGCCTTTTATTTCCTTTTCTTGCCTAATCACTGAGGCTAAAACTTCCAATACTACATTAAACAGAAGTGCTGAAATTGGAAAACCTTGTCTTGTTCCTGATCTTAGTGGAAAAGCTTTTAGTTTTTGCCCATTGAGTATGATGTTGGCTGTAGGTCTCTCATATATGGCCCTTATTATATTGTGGAATGCCCCCTCTATTCCCACTTTGCTGAGTGTTTTTATCATAAATGGGTGCTGTACCTTATCAAATGCTTTTTCCACATCTATTGATATGATTATTTGATTTTTGTCTTTTGTTTATGTGATGTATTACATTTATTGATATGTGACTATTGAACCATTCTTGCATCTCTGAGATGAATCCCACTTGGTCATGGTGTATGATCTTTTTCATGTATTGTTGGATGCGGTTTGCCAATATTTTGTTGAGGATTTTAGCATCTATGTTCATCAGCAATATTGGCCTCAAGTTTTCTTTCATTGTTGTGTCTCTGTCTGGTTTTGGAATTAGGATGATGCTGGCTTCATAAAAAGAGTTGGGGAGTTTTTCATCATTTTGGATTTTTTGGAATAGTCTGTGAAGAATAGGGGTTAGCTCTTCCTTAAATGCTTTGTAGAATTCTCCTGTGAAACCATGTGGTCCAGGGCTTCTGTGTGACGGGAGTTTTTTGATTACTGCTTCAATTTCATTTGCTGTTATTGGTCTGTTCAGGCTTTCTACTTCTTCTTCATTGAGTTTTGGAAGATTCTATTTTTCTAGAAATTTGTCCATTTCACTTAGGTTTTTGTATTTCTTAGCATATAGTTAATCATAGCAATTTCTTACAATCCTTTGTATTTCTGTTGTATCAGTAGTAATCTCTCCTCTTTCATTTCTGATTGTGTTCATTTGGGTCCTCTCCCCTTTTTTCCTGATGAGTCTGCTAAGACTTTTTGATTTTGTTTATCTTTTCAAAGAACCAGCTCCTGGATTTATTGATACATAGCATTGTGTTTTTAGTCTCTATGTCATTTAATTCTGCTCTGATCTTGGTTATTTTCTTCCTTGTACTTGCTCTGGGCTGTCTTTGTTGCTGTTCTTCCAGTTCATGTAGGTATATGGTTAGGTTGTTTATTTGAAATGTTTCTGTCTTTTTGAGGTAGGCCTGTATCACTATGAACTTTCCTCTCAGGACTCCTTTCTCTGTGTCCCATAAATTTTGGGTTGTTGTGACTTGATTTTCATTTGTTTCCAGAAACTTTTTATTTATTTCTTGATCTTATTCTTGGCCCATTCATTGTTTAATACCATGCTATTCAATCTCTATGGGTTTGAATGTTTTGGGGTTTTTCCTAATTTGAGGTTTGTTTCTAATTTCAGTCCCTTGTGGTCAAAGAAAATGCTTGATATGATTCCAATTTTCTTGAATTTTTCAAGACTTGTTTTTCATCCTGTCCTTTGGTGTATCTTTGAAAATGTTCCGTGTGCATTTGAAAATAATGTGTATTTTGCTTCTTTGAGATGAAAGACCCTCTGTATACCAGTTAAGCCCATTTCACCTAGGACATTGTTCAATGCCACAATATTTTGTTGATATTTTGTTTGGAAGATCTGTCCATTTTTGATAGTGGGGTCTTGAAATCCCCTACTATAATTGTGTTGCTGTCAGTGTCTTTCTTGAAGTGTTCCAATATTTGCTTTATGTATTTGGGTGCTCCCATGTTGGGTGCATATATATTTACAATGTGCATGTCTTCTTGATGCATTCTTCCCTTGAGTCTTATGAAGGGACTTTCTGGGTCTCTTTTTATGGCCCTTTTTTGAGGTTAATTTTGTCTGATATGAATATTGGTACCGCAGCTTTTTTTTTTTTCTCATCCATTTGCTTGGAATATTTGTTTCCGGTCCTTCATTTTCAGTCTGTGCAGGTCTTTTGTCCTGAGGTGGGTCTCTTGTAGGCAGCATGTGTGTGGGTCATGCTTTCTTCTCCTTTCAGCTATTCTATGTCTTTTGATTGGAGCATTTAATCCATTTATATTTAAGGTTATTGTTGATTGGTACTTATTCATTGCCATTTTTCGTACCTGTGTTCTTCTCTCTCTCACCCTTTTTCTTTCTTTTCTTAAAGCAGACCCTTTACCATCTCTTGTAGAGCTGGTTTGGTGGTGGTGTATTCTTTTAGACTTCTTTTATCTGGGACAGTCCTAATTTTGCCTTCCATCTTAATTGAGAGCCTTGCTGCATAGAGTAGTCTTGGTTGCAGACCTTTAATTTTCATTACTTGGAATATTTCTTGCCATTTCCTTCTGGCTTAGGGCATTTCCATTGAGAAGTCAGCTGCTAGCCTCATTGGGGCTCCCTTGTATGTTACTTTCTGTTTCTTCCTTTGTGCCTTTAAGATTCTCTCTTTGTCTTGGAATTTTGCCATTTTAATTATGCTGTGTCTTGAAGCGGGTCTCTTTGTGTTTCTCTTGATTAGGACTCTGTGTTTCCTGGATTTGTGTAACGTTTTCTCTCATCAAATTAGGAAAGTTTTCCATCATTAATTTTTCAAACATATTTTCTATCCTTTGCTCTTCTTCTTCTTTTGGTATCCCTATTATATAGCTATTATTACGTTTCATGTTGTCTTGCAATTCCCTTATCACCTCTTCCTTCTTTCTGAGTCTCTTTTCCTTTTTTTCTCTGTCTGGGTATTTTTTTCTACCTTGTCCTCCAGCTCACAAATTAGATCTTCTGCTTCATCCAACCTGCTTGTAATATCTTCTACTATGTTTTTTTATTTCCAAGATATTATTGTTCATTTCTTCCTGTTTTTTATAGTTTCTATTTCCTCTTTCATACTGCTGTAGTTCTCACTCAGTTCCTTGTAGTTGTCTGTGAGTTCCTTGAACATCTGTATAACTACTATTTTGAATTCTATATCTGATAGTTTGCTTACCTTTAGTTCATTTAGCTCTTTTAGTGGGGAATCTTCCATTCCTTTTGATTGCATGTTCTTTTTTTTCTCCCCATTTTAGGTGACTCCTTTTGTTTGTTTTCTGTGCTTCCTGATGTTTCTCTTTGCTAGCTGTCTTTGTAGGGTGAACTTCAATGGTAGGAAGCCTATGGGGATCAGTGGCATGGTCTCTTTGATCTCCTTGTATGGATGCTCTAGGTTTTCCCTTTCTTCTGTTTGTGTGGGTTCTCTTGTTGTATTTGGGTTTTTACTTTTTGATGGTTACTTTGTTGGTGGTTTCTCTCCTCCAGCAGTTATACTGATGTTTGCAGCTCCCATCTATTCTTGTATGTGATCAGTGGCAGGGGGTGGGCAACATGGATTAAGACAGTGGGGGAATATTTTATGTGATTTAAAGTCCCAACAAGTAGAGGAGAGATAGAAGTTTTTTTTGATAAATATAGCATTAACTGTGATATTTCATCCAACTAGCCACTTTTTATAAAATGTAAAAGAGAGATAAGACTCTTGTTAGAGAGGAAGAGGATTGTGGGCTGAATTCAGAAAACAGAGCTTGTGCAAGGTTACATGATGAGATATAGTGACAGTAAAGGATAGAAAGTAGGCATAGTGTGAGAGAGAATAGAATTAACCACAGCAATAAGAATGCTCAGGAATAAAGTGAAGTGGGCTAAGATCAGGGAGGGTTGCTGTGTAGTATGTACAATTGTATGGAACAATAATTACTTACAATAGTACTAGAAAAATAATAATATGACAAGAAATATATGGTTTGGATAACCAGAATAGAAAGTACACGATCAAAAGTATTGTGTTATTGGAACATGTGTGAAGTGAAAGAAGGAAAATTAAAATACAATAAAGAGAGAATATGCAATTAAACAGAAATAAAACAAGGAAAACTAAATATAAGAAAGATAAATTTAAAAATACCAATAAAATAAAATTGGTAAACATAATAATAATTGGTAAAAATAATACAAAAAATAATTGGTAAAAATAAATAATAATTATTGGTAAAATAATTAATATTTTACCAATAATAATTGGTAAAAATAATGCACATAAACAATAAAATGCCACTCTTTGGGATAACAAAGTCACATTGGTCTCAGTTTCTCGATTTTGGGGGTTAGTCTTGTGTTCTCCCTTTGGATCTGTCTCTGGACCTTTTGTAACTCCACATCTTATTGTCTCACTTGGGGTAAGTAAAAAAGGGAGAGGAAAGAAAAACATAAACTCTCCTCCCCATATCCTGCTGACTTTAAGCCTGTTCAGTGAGTTCTTCTGCTCTTCCTACATGCCACAGGAAGAGTGGGGCTGGGCTTTGCTTTTCTTTCTTCCTATGGTTTTGAGAGGATGGGGACCAGGTCTGGGCCACAATATTCATAGTTGCCCAGTCTCTGGCCCAGGTCCTGAGCTGTCAGGCTCAGATCAGCCACTCAGTCTCTGGACACACAGTGCAAGTCAAGCTAGGGCATGTGGTTCCACTTAGCTACTCAGTCTCCGGGTGTGCACAGCTCAAATCACCTACAGGGCAAAACACCTGCTGTTTGAGAGTTCCTTACAAAGCAGCTGCCTGCTGTTCTTAATAAGCACACAGCTTTTCACAGAGCCCAACTTTTTGACGAGTCTGGAAACTATCTGAGTCATGGTCTGACATGGCCCAACTCCTCCCTTCTCCAGGTGTCACCCGGCACCCCAATTTATCTGGTGCCGGCGGACAGTGGATATATACCACCTCTGTGTGTCTCCCACTTCATCTCTATTTCCCCCAGCTATTCCAGCATCCAGGTCCTTCCTGGTGTCAAGCCGCCCTACCTGCTGTTGTAGGGAAGGGAGCTGGTGATCTAACTCTCCTCCCCATATCCTGTGGCAGGCACAGGGTTGGAGGCCACAGTGGCCTAGGCCCCTGCACAGGTCCCAGGGACCTTACTGTTCCAGTGCACTCTCCTAACCATCTGTTTCTCAATATTCTGTGCAATTTTTAGCCTCCAAACTTCAAATAAGCTGGGATTCTATAGGATGTTCACTCTGTTACTCAGAAGATCAGAATAGGTGTTCCAGCTGGGCACAGGGAGAACTGGGCTCTGCTCCCCTGTACATCACCGCCATTTTGAACACACCTATTTTAACTTTTTCCTCTGTATAATTCAAGTTACTAACTGGTGTCCTTTCATTCCAACCTGGAGTATTCTCTTTAGCATGTCTCATAGGTTAAGTCCACTAGTGATAAACTCCCTCTGTTTATCTATCTTAATTTTTTCTTTTAAAAAATTATTGTTGTTTCAGTACAGTTGTATGTATTTTCCCCCACCACTGCCTCCCACCCCAGCCATTCCCTCCTCCCTTCCCACTTCCAACCCCCTTGGTTTTGTTCATGTGGTCTTTATACTTGTTCCTGAAAACAGCCCCCCCATTAACTTCTCCCACCTCCACTCTTATTACTGTCAAATTGTTATTAATTTCAATGTCTCTGATTATATTTTGCTTGCTTGTTTGTTTTGTTGATTAGGTTCCTCTTAAAGGTGAGATCATGTGGCATTTGTGTTTCACCATCTGGCTCATTTCACTTAGCATAATGCTCTCCAGTTCCATCCATGATGTTGCAAAGGGTAAGAGCTCCTTCTGTCTTTCTCCTGTGTAGTAATCCATCATGTGAATGTTCCAGAGTATTTTGATCCATTCATTTGCTGCTGGGCACTTAGGTTGCTTCCAGCACTTGGATATTGTGAATTGTGCTATGAACATGGGGGTGTGTATGTTCTTTTGAATTGGTGTTTTAGGGTTCTTAGGGTATAATCCCAGCAGTGGACTTGCCAGGTAAAAAAGCAGTTTCATTTTTAGTTTTTTGAGAAAATTCCATACCATTTTCCACAGTGGCTGTGCCAGTCTGCATTCCCAGCAGCAGTGCACTATGGTTCCATTTTCTCCAAATTTTCTCCAACACAGGTAGGAAAATCTCAGATATTCCATGCAGTAATATTTTCACCAATATGTCTCCTAGAGCAAGGGACATAACAAAAAGAATAAACAAATGGGACTTCATCAAAACAAAAAAGCTTCTGTACAGCTAAAGAAAACATTAGCAAAATGAAAAGGGAATCAACTGTATGGAAAAATATATTTGCCAATGATATCATGGACAAGGGTTTGATCTCAAAAATATATAAAGAACTCAAGCAGCTCCATTCCAGGAAGACAAACAATCCAACTAAGAAATGAGCAAAGAATCTGAACATACACTGCTCCAAGGAGGACATATAGAGGGCCCAGAGACATATTAAAGGATGCTCAGCATCATTAGCCATCAAAGAGATGCAAATTAAAACCACAAGGAGATACCACTTCACACTAGTTAGAATGGCCACCATTAACAAATCAACAAACAACAAGTGATGGAGTGGTTGTGGAGGAAAGGGAACCCTAGTGCACTGTTGGTGGGAATGTAGACTAGTGCAGCCACTGTGGAAAACAGTATTGAATTTCCTCAGAAAACTAAAAATAAAACTGCCTTTTGATCTGGCAATTCCACTGCTGGGATTATACCCTAATAATCCTGAAACATCAGTTCAAAGGAACCTATGCACCCCAATGTTCATAGCAGCACAACTTACTATAACCAAGTGCTGGAAGCAGCCTAGGTGCCTGTCCATCAGTAAATGAGTAGTTGAAAAACACTGGCACATTTACACAATGGAATACTAAGCAGCAGAAAGAGAGAAGGAGTTCCTTCCCTTCATGACAGCATGGATGGAACTGGAGAGCATTATGCTAAGTGAAGTAAGCCAGGCAGTCAAAGACAAATATCATATGATCTCACCTATAAGTGGATCCTGGTCTACAAAACAAGCAAAGAGGCAAAATGTAACCAGAGACACTGAAATTAAGAACAAACTGACCATAACCAGAGGTGGGGGGATAACCAGGGAAAGAAGGGAAAGGGTTATCAAATTACATGTATAAAGGACCCATGGACAAAGCCAAAGGAGGGTAGGATTGAGACTGGGAGGTGGGGGTGCATAGGGCAGGGGAAGGTAGTGGTGAGAAAATGGGGACAACTCTATTCAAAAATTAATGAAAATGATAAAAATAAAAGAAATATTAAGATATTACCAGATGAAACTGAGGGAATTCACTGCCTTCAATCCTGCTCTACTAAAGTACTAAAGGCAAGTAGTTCATTCAGGGGGAATGAATGAAGCTACACAGAGGAATGTTTTTGTGTGCTACTAAAATAAGTGGATAATAATCTAAAGAAGATTGTTAAAAATTAGTATGTTAATTGTAATCCCAAGGACAACCTTAAGAAAATAGTTCAAAAAATGTGTACAACCATTCTGTTCACCTCCATCTGCAGTTTCACCTTCCATAGTTTTAGTTACCTGTGGTTAACCATGGTTTGGAAATATTAAATGAAAAATTTCAGATATAAATAGTTTATAAGTTTTAAACTTCATGACATTCTGAGTAGTTTGGTGAAATCTCAAGCTATCCTGCTCTGTCATTCCAGGAACATGAATGATCACTTTTTCTAGTCTCTCCATTATATATACTCCTCACTCATTAGTAACTTAGTAACCCTCTTTGTTACTACATCTACTGTCATAGTACTGCAGTGCTTGTGCTCACTTAACCCTTAAGGTAGTCTAGTGCTTCCTCACAATGCCTATGTTGTTCACCTACTTTATGTCATCACATGAGGATTGCATAACCTCACATAATCACAAGAAGGGTGAATATAGTACAATAAGATATTTTGAGAAAGACCACATTAACATAACTTTTATTATAGAATATTGTTATAATTGTACTATTTTATTGTTAATTATTATTGTTAATCTTAATGTGCCTAATTTATAAGTTAAACTTTATCATAGGTATGTATGCATATGACAAAACATAGGGTTCAGTACTATCTGCACTTTAAGGCACCCACTGAGGGTCTTAGAATCTGTTCCCTGTATATAGGGTGTGTACATTAACATAACTGAAAGCAGGCCTTCAAACTGATATTTGTGCACCAATGTTTACAGTAGCATTGAATAATCAAATACAATACCCAAAAAGTGAAAACAGGGACTTCCAGCCAAGATGGAGGCATAGATAGATACACTGTACCTCCTTGTACAACCAAAAGACAGACAACAACACATTTAAAAAGAAAAAATAACTAGAACTGCCAGAAAATCAAACTGTATGGAAGTCCAAAAACCTAGGAGTTAAAGAAGAAACATTCATACAAATTGGTAGAAGGGGCAGAGACAGACAGCTGGACAGAGAGGACTCCTAGCAAGGCAGCAGCTGAAGGAGTAAATGGTCCCACATTTTTGTGCTGATAAACTGGGAGGAACAACTGGGGAGTGAGACAGACCATGGAACCCAGGGTTTCAGCACAGGGAAATACAGCCTCAAAACCCTCAACTGAAAAAACCTGTGGGTGTTGTGGCAGTGGCAGAAACTCCCAGCCTCACAGGAAAGTTCACTGGAAAGAACCACAGAGTCCTAGAACATACACAAAACCACCCACTGGGGAATCAGCACCAGAAGGGCTCAACTGGATTGTGAGTAGCAGAGGAAGTGACTGAAAGCTGGTAGAGAGCTGAGCAAGTGGCACTGTTCCCCCTCAGACCGCTCCCAAACATACAGTGCCACAATGCAGCAAGGTGGTTTTCCCCAACCTGGCTGAATACCTAAGGCTCCACCCCTTACTATATAACAGGCACACAGAGACCAAAAAAAAAAAAGGCTCAAATGAAAGAACAGATCAAAACTTCAGAAAAAAATAGAACTAAGCAATGAAGAGATAGCCTACCTATCAGATGGACAGTTCAAAACACTGGTAATAAGGGTGCTCACAGAAATGGTTGAGTATTATCACAAAATAGAAGAAAAAGTGAAGGCTATGAAAAGTGAAATAAAGGAAAATGCACATGGAACCAACAGTGACAAGAAGGAAACTAGGACTAACATTAATGGTTTGGAGCAGAAGGAAAAAATAAACGTTCAACCAGAATGTAATGAAGAAACAAGAATTCAAAAACATGAAAATATACTCAGGAACTTTCAGGACAACTTTAAATGTCCCAACATCCAAATAGGGGTGCCAGAAGGAGAAGAGGAAGAGCAAGAAATTAAAAACTTATTTGAGCATATAATGAAGGAGAACTTACCCAATCTGGCAAAGGAGATAGACTTCCAGGAAGTTCAGGAAGCTCAGAGAGTCCCAAAGTTGGATCCAAGGAAGCACACACCAAGGCACATCATAATAAAGTTACCCAAGATTAAAGAAAAGGAGAGAATATTAAAAGCAGCCAGAGGAAAGGAGAGAGTCACCTACAAAAGGTTTCCCATAAAACTATCAGCTGATTTCTCAAAAGAAATTTTACAGAAAAGAAGGGGCTGGAAAGAAGTATTCAAAGTCATGGAGGGCAAGGACCAACATCCCAGATTATTTTATCCATCAAAGCTGTCATTTAGAATGGAAGGGCAGATAAATTGCTTCCCAGAGAAAGTCAAGTTAAAGGAGTTCTTCATCACCAAGCCCTTATTATATGAAATGTCAAAGGGACTTAAGAAGATGATCAAAAATATGAACAGTAAAATGATGACAAATTTACAACTATCAACAAATGAACCTAAAAAAACAAAAACAAACTAAGCAAACAACTAGAACAGGAACAGAATCACAGGAATGAAGATCACATGAAGGGTTATCAGTGGGGAGGGGGAGTGTGGGGCATGGGGAAAAATGTTCAGGGAATAAGAAGCATAATGGGTAGGTACAAAATAGACAGATGGAAGTTAAGAATAGTATAGGAAATGGAGAATCCAAAGAACATATATGAACAACCCATAGACATGAACTTAGGGTGGGTTATGCAGGTGGGAGGGTGGTGTAGAACTAAGGGCAATAAAGTAGGGGAAATGGGACAACTATAAAAGCATAATCAATAAAATATATTTAAAAGAATGAAAAAGTGAATACAACCCAAGTGTCCATAGAAATTTAAATAGATAAACAAAATGTGGTATATACATATGAGATACTATTCAGCCTTAAAAAAAGAATAAATACTATAGAATATATGTTACAACAGGAGTGAAATTTGAAAATATTACACTAAGTTGAAATAACCCAGGCACAAAAGGACAAATATTGTATGACTGTACCTATACAATGGTCATGAATTAGTCAGGTTTATAGATACAAAGAGTAGAATGGTGTATACCAGGGGCTGAGGGAGTAGAGAAATGAGAACTTATTGTTTAATGGTACTGCACAGTGCATCTTAGTATCTATTACACTGCCAAAATCCTGACACCTCTATGCCTGAGGAATTTCTCTCACCTTCTGGTTCTTGATAGGAGGCACAGCTATCTGCCACTGTACGACATTACGAGCTGGCCTTGAAGTTAAGGCCTGGGTAGAAAATTATTGCACCACACATCAAACACTTCTGTCCCATAACTCAAGTTCTAGGGGAAGCAGTGGGAATCTTCAGTGAGCTCAGTGGCAGTAGCAAAAATAGTATTCCCACCTGACAACTTTTGCAGTAAGATTTCAGTCATTGCTCCTGGTTATGTAACCTTAAATCTGGTTCTCTAGCACTGTCTATGATTCTGAGGATTACTCAGTAGTCTTTCCTTTCTGACTAAAGTAGTCAAAGAGTTTGTTTCTGATGCTTGTGACTAAAAACTCTGACTGACACAGTGGAAGGATGAGGGAGTTGGGGCAGGGAACAAAAGATATGCCTGAAAAGGAAAGAGGAAGGGATGAGGACAAACATTCATCAAAGGCCTAGTGTACACCAGTCACTGAACTAAACTGGCAAATTTCTAATTTGAATTAATCCCAACATCTACATTGTGAGATAGTATTCCTCTTTTACACATGAAGCAACTGAGACTCAGGGAGCTGAAATAAATTGCTCAAAATCACATACTTAATAATCTGGGATTTGAATCCAGTATGTCTGACTCTAACAGTCACACATTCTTCAATACTGGTGTTTTTCAAATGTGTTCTATGGGGTTATCTTTGAGGGCATAGGACTAGGCAGATGGTAGGCAGGCTGAGTCAGTGGATGTGGGCTAGGCCCCACTTTAGTTTCAGCTGGAGCAATTCTGATTGTTCTGTTATATACAGTGCGGTTCTTTTCTTTCTTTTTCTTCTTTTTTTTTTTAGCTCCTGCCCTTTGCAACAGCATGGATGGAACTGGAGAGCATTGTGCTAAGTGAAATAAACCAGGCGGTAAGGGACAGATACCATATGATCTCACCTTTAACTGGAATATAATCAACAAAAGAAAAAAGCAAGCAGGATATAACCAAAGAAATTAAAATTAAGACCAATCTGACAGTAGCCAGAGGGGAGGTGGGAGGTGATGATGGGGGGGGGGGAAGCTTTGCAGGAACTACTATAAAGGACACATGGACAGTGCAGTTCTATTTAAAGATTCCTATTTTATTTTATGTTTTAAGATTTTATTTATTTATCTTTAGAGGGGAAGCAAAGGAGAGAGGGAGAGAAATATCAATGTATGGTTGCCTCTTGTGCATCCCCTGCTGAGAACTGGCCTGCAACCCAGGCATGTGCCCTGGCTGGGAAATGAACCTCTATACTCTGGTTCTCAGGCCCATGCTCAATCCGCTGAGCTACACCAGCCAGGGCTAAGATTCATATTTAAATATATATATATATATATATATATATATATATATATATATATGGTTTTAGAAAACACCCTTCCCTGGTTATTTATTGTCGCAGACCCTGTCCAGCAGAGTCCACCTGTTGTGGCTGAAGACAAGAATCAATTCACAGGCAACAACAATCCTGTATGGAAAAAGGGAACAGGCATGAGTACTCTCTCGAGGGGAGAGTGCCTATGGTGCCTTGGCCACTCCCTCAAGAGGGGAGCTCCCTGACCCTTGCCTAGATGGGCTTTTATTGTTTTCCTTGGGTCTTACATCAAAGAAAGATTTGTTATCTGTCACATAGAACATTATTGTCTACATTCTAGGTACAATCAAGGAAATAAAAATAACATGCAGAGGGGGATGGCAATGAGCTGATTAGCTCTGTCCTTGGGAGAGCTCACACAGGCTTTGGAAGTTACCTTGAAGATAAACAATACACATTTGTTGCTTTAGAACAGGGTGAGGGAGTTTTAGCAAGAGCAAGCCATAACAGTCTGTAAGTATTTTCTAGGCTTGATTCCCACGGGAAAACTTGGTTTGAAGGTCTGGCTCCTGCCCACTATTTCACATCTGTAGGTTTTCCATACAGAGCTGAGTCACATTTGCCATGCCTAAACAAACCAGTCCCCTACAATTTATATATGCTGCTTTTTTGGACCAAAGACCCTTTCTCTCCCTTCTTTTTCTTGGTTGGTACATTCTTATATTCTTAGCAGAATCACCATTTCCTCATAGATGTCCAGCCCAGGTCAAATTCTCCTGCATGTGGTGACCCTTTCTCCAACTCTATGCCTTTTGGCAATTGTGTACTTATTTTTCATAATCACTTAGTTAACATCTACTCTTGCCACTGGATTGCAAGTTCCCAAAGAAGCACAATCATGCCTATGTGGTTCATCATTCTGCCCCAGCACACATATACTTCCTGGTATATAGAAAAAAATGCATGTTCTGGGCGTGCCTGAAGGACTGAATTACTGCCTTACCCCAAAAGGATAGCTGAATAACGGTGGGGCTGTCAGGCCCTGCCTAAAATATAGATATGGGGAACCATATAAGCCTTCCAACAGCCTCACAGGCTATATTGTAGAAACAATCTCTTCCTCAGCCCACATTTAAAGGTTCATTCTACTACCTGGGACTATGTCAGCAATATTCCCTTCCCCACTTTGTGGTACCAGTAACACTCAGAGTGCTCTTTTTGTCCTGAGGTCCCATTGGAATCCAGTGGTTTTAATCAAGGCCAGATTCAGCTATTTGTGCCGTCAGCAGAGGGCCAGTCAGCCCAGGACTTGGCTACCACTCTGATTATGTGGAATCCTTTGGGCAAGTTGTGGTCACCAAGCAGTCTTAGTTTTTAGCTACTTCAGGGCCAAAGATGTGCCAGCAAGGGCATTGCCACATTGACTTATAGCTTGGGGGTAGGTGTCAAGCAAATGGGACACTGGAAGCTCCACACCAATACTCTGAGTAAAATACTCTAGACTATCATTCTCAGGGTAGTTCAAAACCATGCAACAGACAAGGCCAGCTATGGTTTCTCAACATGTTGCTATATGTAAGCATCTCCTAGGGAAGTATATCTGGCAGAAGCAAGGAAGAGGGGAGGCTGGTGGCCATGGTTGTGGCTGTGATGAGTGCTCATTACAGGGTTCCTTTTGAAGACTCTCCTTCATGCTCATTATTTCATCCATGACAGAAGGACAGATGAGATGAGAAAACTGTTATTGGTCCAGGTTCATATTAGAGCGCTGAGAAATTAGAGAACTTGCCAAGAAAATGATAAAGAGCTTCCTATCATTTTGTTTTCTGACTTTGCTCAGGAGGAAATTCCTAAGGGGAGCTGGCAGGGAAGGATGAATGAAAAGTGCAATGCTAAGCAGAGAGCATAGAAATAGAGTCAAACAGGATTGAATTGCATTTCCAACTGTTATTTACAAGGAAATACTGGGCAAGTTAACTCCTCCTTTTTGAGTTTTAATTTTCTCATCTACAACATGTACATGACTCTATTTCTTATAATTTTTGTGGACATTAAATAAAAAATAGGGTGCCTAGCTAGGTGCCAGGTATGCACAAAGTACTCAACAAATGCTAGTTTTCATAATAGGCCCAGCTTGTTAGGCAAGGAAAATCTTTAGTAGAGATGAAGGCAGCACCTATGTCTCCTTCTCACAAAGGTAGTTGCTTGAACAAATGGAATGGCTACAACAGGAGTTTGTTTTATATTATCTTTGCCAATTCTCTCTATATTCCTACCAACCCTCACTTTATCAATGGTCTTTCAAGCAAGTTTGGCTTTTCTATCCCTTCCTTATTCAGGTCCTCAAAAGGGCAAAATACTGAAAGGGACTTCAGCGTTCTCTAAGTTCAATTTCACTTCAAATGTAGAAATCATCTCTTATTTCTGCTTGAATGTTTCTGGTGATGGGTAGTTCTGCCCATTGAAGTAATCCCTTCCATTTTGGAATAGCTTCTGCTATTGCATCATGCTTCTAAAGAAAGAAACCCAAAATAGTAGATGTGATCTACCTGCTGATAATCTTTTCTGAGCCTCAGGTGGGGTATATATGGACTAACAAAGGAACTGAACATTTGAAATTGGTACAATAAGGGAAAACTCAGAAAATCTGTTCAAAGAGGAATTGGAGGAGCCATGCAAGGGGGAGAGAGGAAGGAGGGGATAACTTCAGAACAAAAGATTTAAATGACTGAAGACAGCAGGCTGGGCTCTGATGGCCTCAGCCAAAAAAGAATAGGAGTGTAAGAAAAGTATGTGTGTGTATGCACATGCACACATACATGTTGCTACCCAGGAAAAGAGTTGGAAGAGACACTAGAATTTGCCCACAGAGAGTTCAAAGTCTAACTCTTGGACTTCCACTTTAAAGCCTGTAGTATTCTATCAGGACTATCAGCTTGCTTATACTGGCCATGCTCCGAAGCTCTGTCTTGTGACCTGAAGATTCATTTGATTTCTGCTCTGCCCCAGTGGAAGACTATGCACTGAAACACACCAAAATGATATGTGCTGGAAGTGGAAGCTCAGTCATCTCTATTTTTGGAGAGCATTGAAAGGGTATGTCTGACCTAGACATGATTTGGGTCTTTAGTTATATCTAAGACATACTTTATTTTGTCTGAAAGGGCAGCTGTCCAGGGATGGATCCGAGGATAGAGACTGTTAGACTTGGTGCTCCCCAATTTGACACCCTATTCTCTCATTCCAGTTAATGTCTTTAGGACGTATAACCACAACTACTACTAACTCACAGGCAACTGATTTCGACTTTTCTTGGTGAGAGACAGACCAGTATTCGAGTTTGGTTCTCCACATATTATTTTGCTCTGTCAAAACTGTTCCCAAAGAGGTGTTTGTTGAAGCAGTCTGAACTTTTCTCTGGAAGTAGTTGGTGCATAAACACTCTATATGAACCACATTCGGTTTGAAAGTACTTGTGATAGCATTCTTCAGTTAAAAAAATAAATAAACTTGCATTAAATATTGATGCCACACTGTTTCCAGTCACTCAGTGTGTAACTGAGCTTCTGAAAAGATTGTGCATTACCTCTGATTGTTGCTTAAAACCAATATAACAATCAAACACTATAAATACTCTCACCTAAACACACAGGCTAATGCAGGTGTGTGTGTGTGTGTGTGTGTGTGTGTGTGTGTGTGTGTGCTTGCCAAGGGTGAATTCTCAACTGCTTCACCAAAATGGACATGGCCTCCTAAAACCTAATTATCACCTGACCTTTGGCATATGACTGTTTTTGAGAGTTCAGACCTTAAGGGAACTATAGTGAAATTCCTTTCCTAGTTGTGGCTTTTTATCACAAAGTTTGAACCCTTAAAATCAGTTTTTATAAGTGCTGATAAAGTGAAATGTTGACTAGGTCGTTACTTAAAAACAAACCATTCTTGCTCTTTCAGGATTTTCTAGCAGGAACCACTGAACTCAATGTATCATTAAAATTTCCCTTTATAACCAGGTATTAGCTTTCTGAAAGAGTTAGTGTCCCAAGTTTAAGCACTTAAGTCTCCACTCTGGGCTTACTAGCTGTATAATACTAAGAACATCATTCTACATTTCAGTGTGAGCCTCAGCTTTTTCTTATGAATGGGGAAAGTACCAACTATACTTCATAGTTATCAAGAAGAATAAAGGGAATAAAATGTTCAAAGTAACAAGATTATAGCATCTGATACATAGTAGGTGCTCAATTATACTAGTTATTTTCATTTCTATGCAGTTCACCATTATATGTTTTATTAAATAAGTCAGGTTATAATCTTCTCCAGTTTCCTCCATGCTGTCGCAAATGGTAGGAGTTCCTTCTTTTCTTTCTGCTGTATAGTATTCCATTGTATAAATGTACCATAAGTGAAATAAGCTAGTCAGTGAAAGACAAATACCATATGATTTCACCTATAAGAGGAATCTAATGAATGAAAGAAACTAATGCACAAAATAGAACTACAGACATGGAAACATAGAACAGAAAGAAAGTATCCAGAGGGGAAGGGACAGGGAGATAATGGTGGAAGGAAGGGGAAGAAACTAATCAAAGAACCTGTATGAATGAATCATGGACCTGGACAACAGTGTGGGAATTAGCTGTTGGCATGGGGGGATGGGTGGTGGGATGGGTGCGGGAGGGGGGCAAAGGGGAAAAATTAAGATAACTGTAATAGAATAACAAAAATGATTTAATAAAAAATATAAAAAATAAGTCAGGTCACAATACAATATGGTGACTACCTTTAAGCACTGATGGAAACTGAAACAGCTCACTGTGGTTTCTATATATTTTGTTTTCTTCTTCTATGGGATTTATTTGTAGTTAAATAATATCCACAGGGATCTAAAAATTCCTTTGATTGATGCTTTTTGGTTTTCTACTGATCTATATTTAATGCAGTTTATTTTTGGAACTTACCTTTAAACATCATAATATATCATTCTTTTTTGTTTGATGGTTTTAGCTTTTAAGACACAGGAATAAGATTCTTGCTTGTATTTTCAAGGGGTTGGGCTTTAAAATATTTCTGAGAAGTGCTATTAGCCTTTTATTTTTCTTGGTAAACATAGAGCATAATATTAAAGCCATTGGGAAAAAAATGAGAAAAAACTTGTTCAAAGAAGTTTGCCATGACATTACAAATAAGACTTGCTGAGCTCAGGATGGCTAGGACATGTTTTATGGGCTCATATCAAACATCTACTTCACATGCATAGAAGAAAAGTGGCCTGATTCAAGGGTGATAACAGGTATAGAATTTAAAGTTCAAGGTGATCAAGAAGAGAAAACAGCTTCTGCAGGCAACTAGCCAGGAAAAATTCAGTGAGGGTGAAGAGTGTGAGATGTCCTTCAGTAGGAGCTGGGTCTAGAAAGGACAAAGCCTGAACAAGTGGATGTTTCTTAAGACAATCCAGTCTAAATGTTATTCTGGAAGGGCAATCCACACTACCCTGTCCCATAATAAGGGTGGGAATGGAGGATGCTAGAAGAAAGAAGCAAATATTAGCTAGCCAATGGTTTTCACACATATGTTTTGTAAAGAAAGTCAAAGAAAACCCAGGGTAAAAAGTCAGAAGGCTTAAGTACTTCCCTCAATTCTGCCACTCACTAGCTGTGGGACATTGGACAAGTCCTTAGCCTTCTGAAGGCTTCTGTTGCCCTATCTATAAAATGAGAAATTTGAATGAGATGATCTTTTTTAAAATTAAAATAATAAAGCTCTATTTTTATTACTTTTTAAAATTTATTTAATTGTTGTTCAAGTACAGTTTTCTGTCTTTTACTCACATCCCAGCCCACCCCCCAGTGCTCCCCACCTTCCTCTTATTTCCACCCCCATTAGTTGTTGTCCATATGTCCTTTATACTAGTTCCTGTAAATCCTTCCCCTTTTCCCCTGAAATTTCCTCCCCTCTCCCCTCTGGTCACTGTAGCACCTGTTCTCTATTTCAGTGTCTTTGGTTATATTTTGCTTGCTTGTTTGTTTGAGATGATCTTTAGGGAGCCTTCCAACTTTATCATCAGTCTGTGTTTTATTCAATCCCAGAAGATAAAAACAGAGATGTGAAAGCAGACTTTTTGTTGTTATTTCTTTCTATCCCATCCTCTTAAGAGTTAAAATCAGGTTCTTTCTATGTAAGAATCTTGGGAAAATACTAATTATGTAGAGTTCAGTAAAAAACTAAATTTGAATACTTCCACCACCACTTTGATAGCTGTATAAATTGACTTTGTTGCACTGTCATGGGCTTGAATAGCCTGGATGTCTTAGGGCTAGCCAAATCAAGTTTAAGTACTTGAGCTTGGAAATGTTCAGAAAGACTTATCCTTCCCTGTACAGGAAGCCTAGGCTTATCTGTGATTGCAATCACAGAGGCGCTGGGTATCCTCCCACTGATTCCACCACTTCTCTGAAGAGCCTAGCAAATGTTCAAGTGTGAAAGTTCCCATAGAATTCAGATCTTTTTAGTGCAGTTGTGTTTTCAAAGCAAGCTCAAGACCACAGGGGTTGCTGGGCTTGGGGTTAACAATCAAATTCCACGTAAATAGCATCATTTCCCACCCTTCATCTCCCTTTCTCTCTGAGTTTTGCTATCCACTTGGGAGCTCGTCTTTTGTTTGATTTGAGGACCCCCTTCTGAACCAGAACCCTTTGTTTTAGTCAGAGTATGCTCTGGAGATGCCAGAGTCTATAATAACTTCACTGTTTGTCATTGCCAAGGCGTTGTTTGAAGTGCTAACTTGCCCTTTGATGGATATGGTAAATGTGGATGGAATGTGAAAGACCATCATTTCTTTCTCATTCTCTTGCTAGGCTAAGCCAAAGATACATAATTCGTTTGGGGTGACAGAGTGACAAGAGGCAGCTGTACCAGCAACTGCTGCTGCACCAATGCCATAAAGCTGTCTGGCCTCAAGCCAGGGGAAGGTTGTCCGGTTCACACCCTACAGTTAGGATTCTGAAGTTCTGACCTGGCTGGGTGGCTCAGTTGGTTGATGTGTCATTCTGTACACCAAAAAAGTTTGTAAGTTTGATTCTAGGTCAGGGCACATACCTAGGTTGAGGGTTTGATCCCCACTCAGGGTGTGTTGGGAGGCAACTGATTGATGTTTCTCTCTCTGTCTTTCTGTCTGTCTCTCTCACTAAAAGTCAATAAACATATCCTCTGGTGACAATTACAAAAACTTCTGAAGTTCTGCCATATGGAGGGATTCTGGATTTTTCAGAATTCTCTTTTTAAGTGTTGTGCCCCACTTGTACTTGTGTCCTGATTTTGGATTTGAAAATGTGGTTTCTGCATCCATTTTGTCAGTGGCATGACTGAAGTTCCCCATGAGTACACTGTTCTTTAAACTTTGGACAATGCTAAACAATTAGATCAAGTATATGTTAAATTCTTTCTTCCCTCTATGATACACATTTTTGAACTTGGAAGGTCAGTAGAGTGTTTGTATCTCTGTAGTCAAATCTCCTTCTCATACAGTCAAATGAGAATGGGAAAGATCCCCAGACTGTCTTCATGCTGTAATGCCCTTTGACATTGAAGTTTGAGACACAGAATGTAAAAGTACAAGAAGCCTTAGAGGTTATCCCACTCCCACCTTTTACACATAAAGTCACTGAGGCTCAAAAGGGGAAGTAATTTTTTTCAAGGTAAAACACAAATTAGGTGGTTGAAATGGGGCTCAAACCTGCACTCCTATTAAAACCTGTTACTATTGTTCGATTCCCAGTCAGGGCACATGCCTAGGTTGTAGGCCAGTTCCCAGCAGGGGACACATGAGAGGCAACCATACATTGATATTTCTCTCCCTCTCTCCTTTCCTTCCCCTCTAAAGATAAATAAATAAAAATTTAAAAAAACCTGTTACTATTTATCAAACAAAAGAGACAAAGTCCTAGAGATGAAAGAAACACAGGGATGTGACCTAAGAATGAATTTAGGATTTACAAACTATCTAAGCCAGAAAAGCTGTCTTGCTTTAAAGGACTAGTTTCATCAGTAGCAACTAAAGAAAATTGAGCATATAGCTATGTGCTCAGAGGAAATAAGAAAAAATTCAGTGTTATGGACAGTGCCATCATACTGTTTAGGAAAATTTACAAGAAACCTGAGAAAGGGATTTGTTTCTCCAGACACTAATAAAAATGGTTCTGCCTCTAAAGCATGGGAGACATAGACTGTAATGGCAAGGAAGCTCAGAGTGACCCTGCAAATAGGGGTCAACTGAACCTAGGGGAGAACAGGGAGGATTTGGAGGAGCATAAGTAAGCATTGAGATTGAATCACTAATATAGAACTATTTGCTATAAAATATAAACCCTTAGTACATTCTACCAATAGTATATGAACCCTCCAGGCAGTAGTATCTGGGCTTGCCCACTACATTACAAGAGGAGTTCTTGTAGTATGATTAATAATAGTGGTGCATGTGGCCCTGACTGGTGTGGCTCAGTTGGTTGGACATCATCCTGCAAAGCGAAAAGTCATTGGTTCAATTCCCAGTCAGGGCACATATCTGGATTGTGGGTTTGGTCCCTGGTTAGGGCACCTGCAGAAGGCAACTGATTGATGTTTCTTGCTCACATCGATGTTTCCCTGCCTCTCTTTCCTCCCTCCATTTGCCTCTCTCTAAAAATAAATAAATAAAATTCTTTTGAAAAAGAGTGGCGAGTGTGAGGTCAGACATACTTGAATTTGTATCCTGGCATTGCCTTACCTCTTGCATGATGTTGGATGCATTGCTGAGTTTCAATGAGTCTCATTTTCTTCATCTTTAAGATTCAAGGAACCTTAAAGGATTATTGTCAATATTCAATGTAATAACACTAATAATCAGCTGAGACTGAAAAGGTCCACAGAATTCGGTACAAAATGGCTTGTCCCACAACTGTGTCTGCTTTTCCTTGATGGTATTATAAAAGCACTTTCACTCTCTGAGCTGCACTCTCCTGAGCTATAAAATTAAAATAGTAATAATAATAATAAATAGCAACAATAATAATTGTGCCAGAAGGTATTATTATTAAATGGGGGGTCAGAGTTTCCATAGATAAGGAAAAAAATGAAGAGCCAAACCCAAGAGGCCTGATCTTCTTTACCCTTTTCCTGAAATGGTGGTAATGTAAAGATGCCAATACACCTACAGAATCATGATAGAGGCTTTTCTTTGGGGGGTTATCCAGGCTTAAGCCAGAAACCACTAAAATAATTACAAATATCCCCCTTTCTCTTTCACTCACTTAGCATTACCAGCATTCTCAGCAGAATTGCTGGCTCCTCTTGCATGCTTCCCTGGCAATCCACGACTTTTCACACCAAAGTCACCACCTAGAGTGGCCACAACAACACTCACATTGTGGTCCTATCAATCACATTGGTGGTGGTGACATGAATCACCTCCTGAGATCTTGCATCAGAGAACCCACTGCTACTTCTGGTCATTGTGTTTTGAGTCCTAAACATCAATCGAGCTCCTACTGTGTGTAAGGCTTTGTACCTGGTTCAGAGTAGGCACTCAAATATTTGTTAATGAATGGGTTGATTGACTAGAGGGATTACCAAAGCTAATAAAGCATTCTTTACCTTCAAGATACTGACATCCAGTAGAGAAGACGGATTCATACAAAGCTAGTTTGCACTCAGAGTAGCCTGTGATAAAGGCTATGTAAAAAGTGCAAAAAGTACAATTAGGATAATTTCCAACTGGAGGAAACTGGGAAAGCTATTAGGAGAAGGAAGCATTTGATATGCAACTCAGGGGCAAATTGAGATTTTGACAGTCAAGGGAAAGGACATTTTAGTCACAGAAAACAGTAACTACAGAGGAACAAGAGAAAGTAGGCCTTCTTATTGGCAAATGATAAATACTGGTGCATGCATGTGTGTGGTCATATCATGGAGAGCCATAAAACCCATGCAAACAATTTTGGCCTTCACTTCTATAGGTGAGTGGGAATGTAGGGAAGAATTGAAGCAAGGGATTGATGACGCAAACTGGATAGTTTGGGCTTTATCACTAGATAATGACACTTCAAAGTTACTTCAACTCAAGTTTCCCACATAAGCCTTCTGGGGTTGGGAGAAAAATTATTAAGCCATCAAGGTTTGTTCACATGAAAAACCAATTGAGAACAACTTTGAGGAGAAAGTAGGTGACAACATTTGGGAGCTGGTTCCCCAGGATAAACAACAGTTACCCTTGCAATATCCATATCATCTTTATTTTTTAATTTTATGTGACACCAGCTGTTAATATCAGGATTAATACTTGCTGCAGTAGAGGTCACTGCTGGCAGGTGTACACCAAGCATTTGGATTTGTTTTATTTGGATTGAGTTGGAAAGAAGGGACTGCTTTCTAGGGTACACCAAAGGGAATGAATGCATTATGCATTGTAGATGAGCATAATAATACTGGTATGAATATCATAAAACAATTTCTGCCAGATGTTACTAGGTTTCAACATTTTTAAAGGGGTCCTGTGGTCAAACTGGTTTGGAAAACGATCATTCAAGAAAAGTTAAACTACTTTCATTGCTACAGGTATCCTCAGAGCCTTCCCTATGCTGATGTGTTTTGCAACCCTCAGAAGGTGCTTAGAATGTACATTATTTTCCATACTTATTTGTCCTCAGAACTCTTTTTTGGGGGGAGGTAGGGGATCAGCACATGGGACAACAATTCTTTGGAACTCATATTGGGTAATGCTATTGCCAAGAAAAGGATTAGATCCAAAACAGCATTTTAGGCTTGGGTTTTATAGATCACTGATGATGGTGTTTTCTACACATTGAATGTTTGTGACTCTTCAAAAATTATGTTGAAACCTAAGCTTCAATGTGAAGGTATTTATAGGTGGGAATTTGGGAGGTAATTAAGTCATAAAGGTGGAGCTCTCATCAATGGGATTAGTGTCCTCACTCCTTTTGTCACATGAGGACATGGAGTGGGTTCTCACCAGACATCAAATAAACCAGTGTCTTGATCTTAGACTTCTAATCCTCGAGAACTCTGAGAAACAAATGTTTGTTATTTATAAGCCAACAAGTCTATGATCTTTTGTTATAGCAGCCAAAACAGACTAAGACAGTGCTCCAGTGTAGGGAATTTCTATCTACCCAACTGCCCCCTACTTCCTAGTATGACATCCATCAATTAGAACAACTCTTTTTCACTCATTTCAGTGTATATGTTTTACAGGATAACTTCATCCATTATTTTCCAGGCATGTAACACATTGTCTTCTATAATACCCTTCATTCAACCCTCTTGTTTGATCTAACTCTGTGGTCTCAAACAGGTCCTCATGTCTGTGTTGTCCCTTCTTTCCAAGCCATCTCATGTGATTCTCAAAACATCAGTCTGATCATGTTGTTACTGTATTCAGAGTTATAATGCCATTTTTGTACTTAAAAAAATCCTCCTTATGCCATTTAAAGGCCACCCATTCAGACCCCAACCTACCTTGCCAACGTGTCTCTTGAGTTCTTCATTGCATTTTTGCCTTGCTGGAATTAAACTGATCCACTTGCTAGTCACTCCTAATCTCTACTCTTTAGACCTCATTGCCTACATGATTGTACTAAATCTGTTCTTTCCCAGGAAAATCCAGTTCAAATACTTCCCCTCCATGAAATCCTCCCTTGATTATACCCAAGGGAAGGGATTGATTTTCTCATTTGATTTAAAGCTTATTGTATTAATTAAAAATATTTATACTGGTACCTCTTATTGATATCCATGTGCATGTTCAGATTCTGGCCTTTCAACTTCCTAGCTGTGTGAGACTGGGCAATCAATGAACTGCTCTTAGCCTCAATTTCTCATTTGAAAAATGGGACAATCTTAGCATCTACCAACAGAGTAGTTGTTATGAAGATGAATTGAAGTAATACGTGTAAATAGCGGACTAGCTTAATCTATGCCACTTTCCCACATTATATTATAAGCTTACATTGTAAGATTCTTGAAAAAAAGTAACTGAGCCTGATTCTTCTATATGTCCTTGCAACTAGCTCAATGTCTATCCTTCATAGGCACTTATGTTTTTGAGTGAATTGCATGTTATTGGTCATGCTTCCTCTCCTCTACCATCTTGACCAGTTGTGAAACCAGAGTGAAGTTACCCTACCAGGCTAAACACACAGTTCCCCTACCTATGGCTCACCACTGCCCTTTAGTTTCAAGCATGACTACTGGGTAGGGTAAGTTCAAGAATAAACTCAATTATAATTTTGAAAATAACTCAGAAAAGGAAAATAACAACTCATTAAAACACAAATGAAGTCTCATTATGGTACAAAGTGTCAATCCTGAGTAATATCCAAATTAATCAAAATCTTTCTTCTTCCCTGGCTGGTGTGGCTCAGTGGATTCAGCACTCATCTGCAAACCAAAGGGTTGCCAGTACAATTCCTGGTCAGGGCACAGGTTGTGGGCCAGGTCCCCAGTAGGGGCCATGTGAGACGCAATCACACATTGGATCTTTCTCTCTTTTCCTTCCCCTCTCTCTGGAAATAAATAAATAAAATATTTTAAAACAAAAATCTCTCTTCCTTTTTTAAAAAAATCTCTCTTCTTTTTAAAGTATACTTTATTGATTACGCTATTACAGTTGTCCATTTTTTCTCCCCTCCACTCTGCATCCCCTCCCACCAGCATTCCCCCACCCTTACTTGATGTCTGTAGGTCATATATGTAAGTTCTTTGGCTTCTACATTTCCTATGCTATTATTAACCTCCCCCTGTCTATTCTGTACCTACCATTTATGCTTATTTTTCCCTGTACGTTTTCTTCCATTCTTCCTCCTCCCCCCCCACTGATAAGCCTCCATGTGACCTCTATTTCTGTGATTTTGTTCCTGTTCTAGTCATTTGCTTAGTTTGTTTTTGTTTTTATTTTATTTTTAGGTTCAGTGGTTGATAGTTGTGTTTGTTGTCATTTCACTGTTCATAGTTTTTTTTATTTTTTATTGTTTTTCAAGTACAGTTGTCTGCATTTTTCTCCACCATTCCACCCCATCCGTCCCCACCTCCTCCCCTGATTCCATCCCCACCTTGGTTTTGTCCATGTGTCCTTTAAAGTTGTTCCTGAAAACCCACCCACCCTCTCCCACTTCCCATCTGGTTACTGTCAGATTATTCTTAATTTCAATGTCTCTGGTTATATTTTGCTTGCTTGTTTGTTTTGTTTATTAGGTTCTACTTAAAAGTGAGATCATATGGTATTTGTGTTTCACCACCTGGCTTATTTCACTTAACATAATGCTCTCCAGCTCCATCCATGCAGTTGCAAAAAGTAGGAGCTTCTTTCTTTCTGCTGCATAGTATTCCATCCTGTGAATGTGCCATAGTTTTTTTATCTATTCATTTACTGATGAACACCTAGGTTGCTTTAATCTCTTAGCTATTGTAAATTGTGCTGCTATGAACATTGGGGTGAATAGGTTCTTCTGGATTGGTGTTTCAGGGTTCTTATGGTATAGTCCCAGCAGTGGAATTGGGGGCTCAAAAGGCAGATTCATTTTTAGTTTTCTGAGAAAATTCCATACTGTTTTCCACAGTGGCTGAACCAGTCTGCATTCCCACCAACAGTGCGCTAACTAGGGTTCCCTTTGCTCAACATCCTCTCCAACACTTTTCCTTAATTTCTTTCCTCAGTGTTGAGTAGTTTTTTGAGTACCAGTCTTTTACCTCCTTAGTTAGGTTTATTTCTAGGTATTTAACTTTTCTTGTTGCTATTTCAAATGGGATTTCCCCTCTGATTTCTGTTTCTAATATTTCATTGTTTTTGGACAAAATGCCTTTGATTTCTAAATATGAACTTTGTATCCTGCTGTTTTGCCAAATTCACTTATTAGGTTGAGCAGTTTTGGGGTGGAGTCTATAGAATTTTCTAGAACTACTGTTCATAGTTTTAATCTTCTTCTTTTTCTTAGTTAAGTCCTTTTAATATTTCATATAATAAGGCCTTGGTGATTATGAACCACTTTAGCTTTACCTTGTCTGATAAGAACTTTATCTGCCCTTCCATTCTAAATGACAGCTTTGCAGGAAAAATTATCTTGGATGTAGGTCCTTGCCTTTCATGACTTCGAAAACTTCTTTCCAGCCACTTCTTGCCTACAAGGTTTCTTTTGAGAAATCAGCTGATAGTATTATGGGAACCACATTATAGGCAATTTTCTCCTTTTCTCTTGCTGCTTTTAAGATTCATTTCTTATCTTTAGTTTTCAGTAATGTAATGATGATGTGCCTTGGTCTGTGCTTCCTTGGGTCCAACTTCCCTGTGACTCTCTGAGCTTCCTGGACTTCCTGGAAGTCTATTTCCTTTGCCAGATTGGGGAATTTCTCCTTCATTATTTGTTCAAATAAGTTTTCTATTTCTTGGTCTTCCTCTTCTCCTTCTGACACCCCTGTGGTTTGGATGTTGGAATGTTTAAAGTTGTCCCTGAAGTTCTTAAGCCTCTCCTCATTTTTTTTTGAATTCTTGTTTCTTCATTCTATTTCAGTTGAATGCTTATTTATTCTTTCTGCACCAAACCGTTGAGTTGAGTCCTAGTTTCCTTCCCTTCATCATTGGTTCCTGGTATATTTTGCTTTATTTCAGTTTGCATAGCCTTCACTTCTTCCTCTATTTTGGTACCATACTCAACCATTTCTGTGAGCATCCTAATTACCAGAGTTTTGAGCTCTGCAGCAGATAGGTTGGCTATCTTCTCGTTGCTTAGCCCTTTTTCTGGAGTTTTGGTCTGTTCTTTCATTTGGGCCATATTCTTATTCTCAGTGCAGCTGTTACATTGTAAGGGGCGGAGCATTAGGTATTTGCCTGGGTGGGGCGACCCATGTTGCTGTGTTGTGGTGCAGTCTGAATTAGTGTTGCTTCTTTAACTCCTTGGTTGTCAGACTTTCATACCGTTCAATTTTCTGAAGTTTTGGCTGTTTTTGTTTTTAAATTGGTTTTTGTCCTTTTTTTAGTTGTGTTAGGAGGCAAAGTGTACATCTCCATCTTGGCCAGAAGTATAAATGTTTCTTTTTGTATTTAGCTACTACAGATTTTCCTCCTTTACTGTCACTGGCTTATTTTCAAAGAGTAAATTTTACTCCTTTTGTGATAAATTGACCAAGACTGCCACCTATTCATCAGTTGGCTGAAATGCCACACATGAGGCAGTCTTCCCATACCCACTAAAATCTAGCAAATTCCTTCTAAAAAGCTACCATTGACCTCAATCTAGTGACCTAATCTGGCAATGATCACAAGGATAGGGATCTGGGTCACAGATCATGTCTTTTGCTATATAGAAAAATATAATTCCAGTCTTGCTGAGATAAATACAGACGTGTTTAAGGTAACAGAATCATAGTTAACTCCTACTGGTATGGCTTAGGTTGGTTGGGCATTGTTCTACAAAGCAAAATGTTCCCAGTTAAATTTCTGGTCAAGGCACGTTCCTGGGTTGTTGGTTCTATCCCCAATTGGGGCACATGCAAGCGGCAATCAACTGATGTTTTTCTCACACATGGATGTTTCTCTCCCTCTCTTTCTCACTCCCTTCCTCTCTCTCAAAGTAAATACTTTAAAAAATCACAGTTTAGTCATAACTCAAATATTACAAATATCTCTCTGTTGGTTATTGTCTGCTTTGAGTCTACAGAAAAAAAAAACCCACACAGGATGGTAAGAAACATTTGAGTACCACAGAAACAATGAATAATTTTAAAATATAAGCATGTTCCAAATATTGCACAGAATATACTTATACTAAACAGTTTTTATTGTTGATCTGAAATTCAAAATTAACTACACATGCTGTATTTTTATTTTCTAAATCTGGCAATCCTACTCTAGTGCCCCCTTTGCCCATCCACTCTTTACCCTTGGATGTCTAGCTCTTTGTCCTGGGAAGCCGATAACAGATTGCAAAACTTGGAATCCCCTTGCTCTCTGGCTTTCATTTGAGTTTGGCCAATGGGAAGTACTGAAATGAGATGTCAGGGTAAAAGGAGAAAGAAGCCATGTACTTATCCATCTCCCTCATGTTCTGGCAGTGACTACATTTATTATTGGCCATGAATCCTGTCTAGTAATCCTCTATTATATGGCTCCAAGTTCTCTCTGGGTTATGGTAATATCATTTTTTCTTTTTTTTAATTTTTAGATTATTTATTTATTTATTTATCTTTAGAGGGGAAGGAGAAAGGGAGAGAAACATCAATGTATGGTTGCCTTTCGTGCGCCCCCTGCTGGGAGTTGGCCTGCAGGGAACCAGCCTGCAACCCAGGCGTGTGCCCTGACTGGGAATCGAATCATTTTTTCCACTTGTCCCTCCGACTTAGAGGTGTAAGAGCTCCCCACAGTTACATATTCTTGGTACTTCAGCATCCCATGATGTTTCCTTAACCCTGTGCATCCTTCTATAACTAGTATATTTATTCAGTGGTTTTCAACTAAACTCATTGAGTATGTTATTTATTTCCAAATTGATACAATCTTTACATGGCATAGAACACATCCACAACATGAATCACTTTGAGTCCATCCAGTTAAGGAAACCATAAAACCAAACCAGATTAATTTTGAGCGTAAGAAATTTTTACCTTGACTTCAAAAAAAACTTTATCATATATAAGCTACTACTGATCAATGTCAATGATAAAAATAGTCCCATGATTATGTCACTTAACATATCCCAGGATCAATGATATTCAAGAGTCATTGGGGGCAGCCAGTGCCTTGGCAGGTGCAAGATGCTGTACTCTAATGGCGAAGTGAGATCCTTCAAAGCCTGTTCGGGCATTGCAACTTCTAGAAGTTTTCAGATCTCCCGGAAACTCTAAGCATCATCAGGAAGAAGCTTAAGGATCTTTCTTCTAATCTATATATAGGAAAACCATTACTTTAGAGGACAAAAATCTCCCTATGGAAGACCAACTCCACTGAGTTTGTCTGTCAAAGGTCACCCTCACTAGTTTTCTTTCAATTTTTTAGCAGTATTTTCAATCACATCCAAGATATGTACTTATTCCTTCCTTCATTTGATTGTTTGTTCATTCATTCATTCATGTAATAAGCATGTTTTGGAGCCCAATATGCACCAAGTACTGTGCCAAGTGTTATAATACAGAAATGAATTATGGCCTAATCCTTGAGTGGCTCATATTCTAGCGGACAGACAGATAGTTACACAAAGAGTGGTAAAAGGATGTCCTATGTATGACAGCTATCTGTGCAGAAAAGAGTAACTCAAAAGACACAGCACTTTTTAGAAGAGATAGCCCCTAAGGTGAATTTTAGAAGTTGAGTAGAAGTTCATATGATAAATTGTCTGGAGAACAGCAGTAGCATGGAGGCATAAAGCACCCATTTGGGCTCTAGGAACTATACATAGCACAGTATGTATATAGAAAGTATGTATTGGAGGGTGTGTGTTGGAGACATAGACAAGAGAGTCACATCCTGAAGGTCCTAGTGTGCTATACAAAAGGCTTAGTCATGATACCATAAAAGTCCTAATGGAAAACATACCCATTAAAATTTCAGATATGCCACAGAACAATATTTTTGCCAATATATCCCTAGGGCAGGGGAAATAAAGGAAAATACAAACAAATGGAATTACATCAAATTAAAAAGTTTCTGCATGGCTAAACAAACCACCATCAAAATGAAAAGAAAACTGACTGTATGGGAGAAAATATTTGCCAATGATACATTGGACAAGGGTTTGATCTCCAAAATATATAAAGAACTCATGGCTCAACACCAGGAAGACAACCTAATTAAAAAATGGGCAAAGTCCCTGAATAGACACTTCTCCAAGTAGGACATACAGAAGTCTCATAGACACATGGAAAAAATGCTCAACATTACTAGCCATCAAAGAAATGCAAATTAAAACTACAGTGATATATCACCTCACACCTGTCAAAATGGCTGTCCTTAATAAATCAGCAAAAAACCAAGTGCTGGCAAGGATATGGAGAAAAGGGAACCCTAGTACACTGCTAGTGGTAATGCAGACTGGTGAAGCCACTGTGGAAAATGGTATGGAATTTTTTCAGAAAATGAAAAATGGAACTGCCTTTTGACCCAGCAATTCCATTGCTGGGAAGATATACTAAGAATATACTAAGATGTACTAAGATACACTAAGAATACAGAATCGCCAATTCAAAAGAACCTATGCACCCCACTGTTCATAGCAGCACAATTTACAATAGCCAGGTGCTGGAAACAGCATAAGTGCCCCTCAATAAATGAGTGGATAAAAACACTCTAGTTTATTTACACAATGAAATACTAAGCAGCAGAAAGAAAGAAGGAACTCCTACCCTTTGAAACAGTATGAATAGAACTAGAGACTATCATGCTAAGTGAAATGAATCAAGCAATGAAAGACAAATACCATATGACTTCACTTATACCTGGAATCTAATAACCAAAATAAACTAACAAGAAAAGTAGAACCAGATACATAGAAAAATGGAACATACTGATAGCTGTAGAAAGGGAGGATGAAGGGGGATAACGGTGGAAGGAAGGGAAAGTGACTAGTCAAAGAGCATGTATGAATGACTCATAGACATAGACAACAGAAAGGGGATTAACTGTGGATGAGAAGGGTGCGCTGGGTGGAGGGGGGCAAAAGGAATAAATCAGGATAACTATAATAGAATAAACAATGAACAATAAAATAATATAACAATGATTGAGAACACTTGTATGATTCTTAATGTGTACTAGGCACTATTCTAAGTGTTTTATATGCAGTAACCTCAAAATAACCCTATAGGTTAAGTGTCATTTTTATCCTCATTTTACATATAAAGAAAGTGAAACAGATTAAATAACTTGTGTTTTAAGTTCACATACCAATTAAGTGGCACAACTGGGATTCAAACTCAGGCAACCTGGGTCCAATATTAATATTCTTAACAATTATGCTCCTAATATTTCAGGCATTGAGGAGACATAGGAAAAGAAGACAAGATTTTTGTCTTCAAAAATCACAAAACTTGGAGGGAGGAGAAGATGGCGGCGGAGTAGGACAAAGGATTTCGCTTCTCTCCACGCGCCGGAGAAGGACCTGGCTGATCTGCGGAAGAACACGGCAGATGCTAAACTGGGACTCAGCATATAAGAAAGCAGGACTCCAGAGACTGTAGCGGACACTGAATGACCAGAAGTTGAGGAGAGGAGACGACCACAAATCAACAAGGTACGAGGGAGCAGCACAGAGGCGGTGGCAGGGCCCCCTGCCAGGCCAAGCCAGGGCCCGGGCCGGCCGCCCCGGTCTCTGAGAGCCGAGGGTGGGCAACACCGGCTCTGGGAGAGAACTGGTCACCGGCACCACCCCTGTCCGGCAGGGCGCAGATTGGAAAACACCATAAGAGATCAGTCTTCCAGTAGTGGCAGAGAGAGGAGTGAGCATTCGGAAGCAAGCTCCGATAACTCGTGGAGTCAGGTTGCTGGCTTGGGAGAACTGAGAGTTGCCAGAGCACTCCCTGCTTCAAGGGGCCCGTGCCTGCCTGCGAGCAGTCCCGGGGAATCTCGGACTGCTGTCAGGGCCTCCAGAAGTGGGTCAGTTTCGAGCTCCATCCCTACTCAGCCGGCACAGATCAGCTCCATCCCTGCTC